>NC_050068.2:86247497-86550309 GCF_009764565.3 Dermochelys coriacea | reverse complement strand
AGCCTGTCTCTCTCATGCTGGTGGTGCTCTTTATAATTGTTCACCCAACAGCAGGCTTACTTTCTGATTAAGCTGTAATGATAAGTGCTGAATATAAATACCCTGGTGGATAACTAATGCCTAAAAGCCATTTTCATTATGTCTTGCTGTGGCTACCTATGATCCAGTAAGATAATGCTCCTGTTGGCTAACTACAGAACCTCCGTATATGTATGAACCTTGGAAATTAGAATGGTGCTACCACTGGTTTTGTCCCCACAATTAAGCAGGGGACCTAACCACCCTTTTAGCTGATATTGCTCACTGCTTTTAGTCCCCAAGCACTTACATGTTGCAGCCTTAAATCCTTTGATTCTTACAGGTTTCAGAGTAGCAGCCATGTTAGTCTGTATCTGCAAAAAGAAAAGGAGTACTTGTGGCACCTTATAGACTAACAAATTCATTTGAGCATAAGCTTTCGTGAGCTACAGCTCACTTCATCAGATGCATGCAATGGAAAATACGGTGTGGAGATTTATATACACAGAGAACATGAAACAATGGGTGTTACCATACACACTGTAACAAGAATGATCAGGTAAGGTGAGCTATTACCAGCAGGAGAGCAGGAGGGGGAAAACCTTTTGTAGTGATGATCAAAGTGGGCCATCTCCAGCAGTTGACAAGAATGGGGGGGGGCGGTGGGAAATAAGCGTGTGTGTGTGTGAAATAGTTTTACTTTGTGTAATGACCCATCTACTCCCAGTCTTTTTTCAAGCCTAAATTAATTGTATCCAGTTTTCAACTTAATTCCAATTCAGCAGTCTCTCGTTGGAGTCTGTTTTTGAAGATTTTTGTTGAAAAATTGCCACTTTTAGGTCTGTAAGCGAATGACCAAAGAGATTGAAGTGTTCTCTGTCTGGTTTTTGAATGTTATAATTCTTGACGTCTGATTTGTGTCCATTTATTCTTTTACTTAGAGACTGTCCAGTTTGGCCAATGTACATGGCAGAGGGGCATTTCTGGCACATGATGGCATATATAACATTGGTAGATGTGCAGGTAAATGAGCCTCCGATAGTGTGGCTGATGTGATTAGGCCCTATGATGTGGTGTCCCCTGAATAGATATGTGGACACAGTTGGCAACGGGCTCTTTCATGTTCTCTGTGTATATAAATATCCCCACTGTATTTTCCACTGCATGCATCCGATGAAGTGAGCTGTAGCTCACGAAAGCTTATGCTCAAATAAATTTGTTGGTCTCTAGGGTGCCACAAGTACTCCTTTTGATTCTTGTAGTTTCAACTGGTTCTCATAGCTGATTTCATTTCCCAATAGCCTTTTAAATGAGAAATATATTTCTAGTACCCAATTTAAAGCTCCCCTCTATTAATATTAGTTCATGTTTATTAATCTTCTTATCCTGTAATGAAAATAAATTAATATCTAATTTTCATTGTGTCTATATCTATTTGCCTTTTTTCTGTGTGTGTGCTTTCCTCTAAAGTACTAAGATGCCATTTACTGCATTAAGGAATATATTTTGTTTATCCAAGAATGGATCTGACTTTGCTCTCCATTTCAAGCCATGCTGTCAAGTGGAAACATTCAGGGTAATTGTCTTCCTGGGGAAATGCTGCCCAGCAAATATCCTGCTACTGGGGAAGTTTAAGGAAGTCTTAAAATAAAATAAAGGTAATTTATTATTTTTGTTTTACAGTAACACCATTAACTACAGCTGTAATCAATGCAATCAAGGTGCCTTTGTCCTAGCCACTGTGCATGTATATAAGAGACAGTCCTTGCCCTATTTCAGTCTAAACAGATATGACAATGGGTTGGAGAAAGGGAAGTATGTCAGTTTGACAGCTGTGGAACTGAAGCACAGAGAATATTAAGATATAATTTTCAAAGGCGCCTACATTACTTAGACTCTACTGCAATTTAATGTGTAATCCTACCCACTGTTTAAATTAGCTAATGTGGGTTACAATAGCAGTGAAGATGTGGCAGCATGGAGCCTGGTGTGACCTAACAACCTGAGTACCTACTCAGGGTCCCTAATGGGCTTGTACCGGGGTTGCTAGCCTGCTTTGTGTCTTCACTGATATTTTTACCCTTTTTCTAAATTAAAGCTAGCATGGGTATGGCTACCCCCACTATAATTACACCTTAAATTGCAATGTTGATGTACATTAAGTAATTTGGTCATATGGGAAGTCGGTGTCAGTATGATTGGGGTATACAAACCCAGCACTGACTAGAGAACAGTTAATGAGCTACTGTGGGCTCCGTCAGCCCCACACCACTTCAACTGCAAGACCTGTCACATTTGGAGGGAGCTGTTAAAAGGAGAGAGCCAGATCAGATGAGAAAAGGTTAAGTGGGATCTCCCATGTTACCTCCCTGAAGAAAGGCCTGTCTGGGTCCTGGACCCAATCCGAGACTGCTAGATGCCAGAGCCTCCTGAGGAACGGTAGGCTTCGTGTGGGACTATTGTGTTCCCTTTTTGACCCAGGGTATTTTTTTTTTACATTTCTATATAGGATCTGCCTATGGATTGCATGACATACACCCTCGCTCCCACTTCCCCAAGAAGATAATGCCTGCCTGGAATAGACATCTGTTGATTTTCCCCCTAGCAGTCCATGTCGTGATTTGTCATGAGCCCTGAAGTGTCAAGGTCACAGTTAAATACAGCTGATTTGAATGATTTTTTTAAGAGAAAAATGGCTTTCATCAAAATGGAGATTTCTTCAGGAAAATGTCCATTTTTGATTACATTGTTCAGGTCTTGATTGAACTTTTGAAATGTTTAGGTTTTCAGGGGAAGCCTGAAAACTTTTGAAGAAACTTTTTTCAACTAAATCAAAACTTGTGTGTGTTAAAAAGTTTCCCTGGTGACAAAAAAGATTTCCTGAGCAGTTCTAATATGAATATAGAATTTCTGGGTTACTTTATTACTACTACATGGTAGTGCTTTACCATAACATCATCCTTCACTTTGGGAATCTCATTGAGACTTGGTTCTGATCCTTGCATATCTAAAAATTAGACTCAATGAGCACCACTTTCCAATGGATCCTTTCAAACTCAGAGGTTCCTCCCAAGGTTACTATAGTAACAACAAACAAGAGATGTTTTTATTGTGTAATGATTTCATCCTTGAGCATGTCTTACCATGCTTTCGTTGAGCAAGCTCTGACAGTTCTTGGGGTTACGTTATACTAGAGAATTTTAAAAATCATATTTCATGTACCTCAGGTATATGTTAAGATCAGATGGTCTCATAAGTGTAACACAACTATAAATCAGGCATCTAGATATTGTTAATTGTCATACTCTCTCAATCATCTTGAACCATTCTTTATATATAACAAAATGGTTAACTTTTATTTAAATGAAACCCTAGTGGGTGCTTTATGGTTTAACAATGTAAAATAATAATAAGAATAAAACAAATAGGGAAAAAGAAAATTGGTAACAGAGAAAAAGAGAAATGCAGTGAACTGGCAGAGAATAATAGTGCTACCAGTGAGTACAAGTGCCCCAATGGAATTAGAAAGAGGTCCAATCACAGAAGACAGACTGCCCAGTAGAAGTTGTAAAAGGCTTCTATAATTACAATAAAGGTCCAGATTCACAGATGGTATAAATGGGCATTACTCCATTTGCCCACTTACACTAAGGATCTGGCCCATAATGTACAAAAATTGGAATTGGCCTAAATTACAAAGTGCATACAAAAACTGAATTCAAATCCAAACATCCAAAGTGTGGAGTTGGAAGGGGTTCAGATTTGACTTGTGACTGAGCCCAAGTCACGAAGTTAGTAAGAGAATAAAAATCTGGAACAACATTTTCAAGAGTTTTCTGGGGGGCAGAACGTAGAGGAGCAGAGGGTTTGTACTGTTGTCAGAGATTATATGCTGCAACTCCAGGAGGTGAAGTCTGAGGGTCTGCATAGGTGTCTGTAAGCTATTTTTGTGCTCTTGGCATTCTAATCTGTCTGGGAGCTGGTATGACTTTCCCCAGAGGAATCTAGAGCATCCTTATGGCTATTCTGCTACATCAGCCCTGCAGCCACCTGTACGTTGACACAGCTGCAATATAATGGCTGGTGCAGGGCTTGGGGAAATTCCTCCCAGAAATTTGTATTTCACCCTTTGGTGCAAAAGGTGAAATTGCATCTGTGCATTCATTTGATTAAAATACTGTTTACAAATATTCTTTGTCACTGGATCAAAACCAATTTTCCTATGGGACCCCCTACTCTTTGCAAATTCATTAGAGCAACAGAGCTGTGCTCCATTGCAGCCAGCCATGTAACAACTCAGTACTATCACACTGATGAAGCAAAAAGCATGCTATGCCAGTAAGAAAAGAACTAAAGGGCACAATAATAATTCTGATTTGTTTTACAACAGAATCTACTTTTATATGCATATAGGTGTACAATTCTCAGGGAAAAATAGAATTGGCTGAGCAGATCTATGTGTAATGAAAGATGGGATAAAAGAATGACAATGATAGACGGTAGATGATTCAAGTTGAAATTGTCTGCTGGGATTTCTGGGACTTCCCAAAGCCTTTTACTAACATTTTGTGTTAGTAAAGGTTAGTTATTTGGCATGTGTATAGTCATCTAGCCAAGCAATGGCATCTTCCATGGCATGATGCAGTTCTTCTAGCCCACAACTGAACCTAGTCAGCAGGCATTCATCGACAATGTGTGTCATTCTCTATGTTGTTTCACAGCTGCACAAAGAGCTGTCACAAAGGTTTTAGAGAAACTGGTTGGCTGCACAAAGACCTTGCCCAGTCTGGAACCTGTTCAATAGGGCCCATTGGCGATGGGGCAGGTCGAAACCAGGCGGGCAAATTGTGGGGTCGGTTGGGGATTATAACAGATGTCCATTCCTCTCACCAGAGTGTTTCCGCCCAAACATCCTGGTGTGGTGGATGAGACCATAATGGGCAACATGATACCAAACGTGCAGCTGGTGGTTTAAAAAGTTCATTGTGCAGCAGCAGGCTTGAGTTGGCACATATGTTCTCCAGTAACTTGCTGGTGGCAACCTCTCCTCTGATATGAGGAGGAGCAATAATATTGCTCAGAACTGGGAGCCATGGGAGTGGAGTCAGACACAGGGTGCCGGAGATAATACGCGTGGTGGCATGTAACTGCGTATCCACCAGTTTGGTGTGTGACGATCAACTCCAAACTGTTGTGCAGTACTCCACCACCGAATACGAGGTGGCAAGAGCTTACATCCACAGAGTTGGATACAGGCATCCCTGATGAACCTGCCAGTTTGCTAAGAAGATTGTTGCATGTCTTAACTTTAGCTGTTGTCTTCTTCAGATGGGCATGGTAACTCAGAGTGTGATCTAAGGTCACACCTAGATAGACCCATTGCTCTTTCGTCTCCAAGCACTCATCTTCTGCCCCATAGTGAAAGTTAGGTTAGTGAAAGATGTTGATGGACTCTCTGCAGTTCCTCCATAGCACAACCAAGGGATATTTTTTCCAGGAGCTATATGACTTTAATGCACCTTGTGAGCTAAAGCTTTATGGTACTTTTCAATATCATACTCAGTGCAATGAATTCTTTATCTATCTAGATGGCACTAATCACTGTAGCATTGTTGGGTTTTGTGTCTTTGGGAAGCTAGTAATTGTATTCATAATAGAGTACAAGATCCCCTAATGCATCAGAGTGGTGCTTGTCATGGTTTAGGAGAAGGCATAAATGGTTTTACATCACTTTTCTCTCCCCAAACCTGGAGGCTGCCAGGGGCCAAATTCTCCAGAATATAAGAACAGCTTCAGGAGACATCAGTTCCCTCACTTAGTGGCAGCAGCAAGGTGCCACACCTTCTCTAGTAGTCCCTGATTTTCTCCCAGGGACTTCCTCTTCTTCCTTCTCCCCTTCAGCAGGAGCACTGCCTCAGGGACCACTGCATATCTGTCTAGACTATGAATACTTACTTGCCTTCAGGTGCTTCTGAATCCTAGGGAAACCTAGGAAATTTCCCTACAACCAGCCTTCAAAAGGCAGGACCGTGGACAAGTACTGGTTTTGCTGTACTGTCAAAATTATTTTTCAACCCCTTCTCCCTGCCCCACACTCATATGCATACCAAACAAAACTGGAAAGTGTGCAGATATACAACACGTGCATTCTAAGCAATGCCCGTGTGGATGATCTGTGATCTATGGCATGCAGAGGTCTTCTTTTTTCCCAGTGTAGAATGGGTGGGGATACAAATAAAAAGCTGCTCAAAATTTCAAATGTGCCTGAGCTCAGCTTCCATTTCTGCAAAAGCAAATTTGTGCAAGCTAATTACTTGAAATTGCCCCGATCCAGTCATCCAAAGCTGAGGGCAGACTCAGTAGTACTCTGTAGGCAGAAATTCATCTTCAATCAATGAATTTCTTTGTTTAGTCTCTCCAGCACTGAGGATGGGGCAGTCTGTTGCCTAAAGACACAAACACATATCATATGATAAGACTTTTAAGAAATTCAACATAGCTGATGATAAAAAGGGAACTTTCTTTAGCAAAGCGTAGGTGTCTATAGTAATTAGAATTGTTTGAGTTATTAGGGACCTCATAGATTTACTGGTTATATCTGTGTGGTGTCTCAATTTTCTCCCTCTGTAAGGGAAATGTATTGACTACAACTAGTTGTGCAAATTCTTTTTTTCCCTCTGCAAATTCACCAAAAGATTTTCTTTCTTCAAAATGTTTCAGTGTGATATCCAGGAACCTTTCTGTCATAAATCACAGAACTGAGCAAACTGTGTCATTTGTCCTATACCATACAGGCATTAGCCAAGAAAGATTACACATGCACTGGTTTTGTGTGCTCTCATTCACATACAAATGATAGAATTTGCAAAAATCACTTGCGATCAAATTGTATGTAAAAATATTGTGTGTGTTAAGTTGTATCTATTACGTGCACAAATGTTAGTATGCCAAAATATATGCATACACACATAGAGGCTGTGTTAAGGCTTCTTTGAAAATGTGGTTTAATATCTCCAGTATTATTACTGTCTAAATAAATTAAGTAATTACACATTCAGCTCCTAAATTTAAAGCTATCAGGAAATCTATACAAATGTTGTATAAAAGTTACAATGCAATTAGAAGTGAGTCTACATATTTACTTAGAGAGCTCCTCTAATGGATGAGTCAAAACTACAACTATGAAAAAAATCTAATGCTTGTAAAACATAAGTTATACCCAAAACACAAGGACATCACAAATTTGTGACCCTAATCACATTTTTCCCTCATAGTACTCAAAACGTATTTTATAGTAACACATAAACCAGGGCTTGTCATGCAAGTTGCAACATTTTAATTATCCCTTAACATATTGTTTCCTGTTTAAAATATCTTAAATATTAATGTAAGTGGAGCTGATTAATTATGCTTCTTAGATGAAAGCATATTGGCTCATTAATCTTTTTTTTTAGTTTACATATAAATATCTACTATGTTGAGCTAGTTTTTTTTAAAAAATAGATTAAGTATATGACCCTAAAGAATTCAAATGTTATTGAAGTATGATAGCTATAGTAGTTATAGTCTTCATGTCAAATATTAAGAAAAAATGGTATCAGAAACTGAATTTATACTTTTTGCTATTGAACTGTATCTTCAATTCCTTGGGTTTATACTTTTTACAGTATTAGCTATTGGTTTGTGACATATTGTGATATTCAGCAAACATTGACAAGGGCTGCCACTGCCCAGTGACAATTCAGAAGCTGTGAGGATATCCAAGCTAAATGTGGGGTTTTTTAATTGTTTTAGGAATTGATGAGAAAATGAAATCTATTATCAAGTAAATGTTATAGGGAAACTTTTATGAGAGAACATTTGCTTAAATCAGTGGCGCGGACTGAGGGACGTACTGGCCGCCACTTCCAGCAGCTCCCATTGGCCTGGAGCAGCGAACTGCGGCCACTGGGAGCCGTGATCAACCGAATCTGTGGACGTGGCAGATAAACAAACTGGCCGGCCCGCCAGGGGCTTTCCCTGCACAAGCAGCAGAACAAGTTTGGGAACCACTGGCTTAAATGTTTAAAAAATCTTTTACAGTGCATAAATATTATGGAGATGATCTTCAGCTGTGTAAATTGTCAGAGTGCCACTGAAGTCAATGGAGCTCTGACAAACAATTTACATCTTTTTCTATAGTTGTCTATACATTTATAGAATATTTTAGAACGTAGATGCCTAAGATAAGGCCCCAATATTTCAGTCCCTAAATCAATATTTAGGGACTGAAATGTGAGTGGCCTGATTTTGAGAAGTGAAAAGGAGATACAAGTCTCATTTGAAACCAACCTGAGCTGTAGATGCTCAACACCTTGACAAAATTTATGAATTTATGAAAATATTAATTAACTTATGAGCCTAATCTTGGGCAACTAGGTTTGAAAACTTTGGCTATACACAGACACCATATGCACACAAACATATACAAGAGTGCATGTGTGGCTCTTGTGCATGTACATATGTACTAACATATCCTTAAATGCCAAACATACATTTGTGCTATTTTACAATTCCAGTGTTTTGCTTTCTGTTTCTCTCATAGGGAAGGCATTGACTTTCCCAGCAACAACAACAAAAAAGCCACCGCACCAGGATCCCTCAAAGATGCGCTGATGAGATCTTGGGGCTGTTTACATTTGCCATGCAAATTTGAAAAATTCAAATTGTCTCCTGGTGTTTAATCTCACAACTCAATTTGTTTCCAAGTCCTGTGTTTAGCAGCTGTGCAGCACTTCACTGCAGTTTACCAGCCCTGAAGAAGGGAAGGGGAAGAACAGTAAATGACAAAAAGAACAAATCAAACCCAACCCCCCCATCCATCACACACACCTTAAAGATCTTAGACTGATCAGATATCCGAAGGAGGAAATTAACTACCCTGAACAGTTACACTCAACCTACTTTCAGTTATAATTAAGAGGGAAAATGTGTGAGTCAGGTATTTTTTGGAACTGGACCATATGTGAAGCAGCCATTGCCAAGCATACTTTGAAAAGTTGTTAATGGCATAGAACATGTTAGCAAGCAATTCCCCTCTCCCTATCCTATTGATTGTTTTTTCTACCAATTAATTTTGAAACATCTGTTTCTGGAAGATTTTTTAGAACAAAGCATGAGGATAAATATGCTGATGTGACAGCTAGTTTGGACTGTGTTTCTTTAAGCATGTATGCAATACTTCTTCATTCAGTGATCTAAATGCATCAGTCAGACCTCTTCTGTGGCTTGTCCCACTAATTTTATTGTTTTCCAGAGTGGTGAAAATTAAAGTAGTGCATAACAGAAGATTCATGGCAATAAGAAACCATTCTGGGTTGGCTCCAATATTAATGGATTATATTTTGTGATATTTTCATATATTTTGTGTGTGAGCAAAATTCTCAAGCCAACTCCCAGACAAAAAATGTCAAATGACCCTTTTCATTTAATAGCAGTGCACATTAATTAGTGCTGTCTCTTATCTAAGATACAGACCATTTCAATTTCCCAACATCAGCAATTTAGTCAAATGAAAAATATGGGTCAAATACCACCCTTTATTTCATCTAGGTAATCCCATTAGCATGAATGGGTTGCTGTAGTATAATCTAGGGTAGAATTTGACAATGTGATTAAAATTAAAAAAAAAAGAAAAACTTTCTGAAAATGCCTATCAAAAGCAAAATCCTCAATATATTGCAATGATAACACAATATAAAGCAACTATATCTTACAACACTAATATTTTATTGGCAAAAAAAATGTTTCTTGCGGATACAAAAAAAATGGTGCTTTGTTAAAACTGGCCTTTAGGAGCCAATTACTGACTCAGTTTCCTAACTGATAAGCTACTTTGCAGAGTGGTTGTCCATACATTTACACTTGTATCAACAGACCAAATATTCTCTCTTTAATGAAAAACTTGGTTTAGAAAGTCACTCTGTATTTAAGTAAATGCAATTCTACACATATATTACAGAAAATATTTCAATAGTAAGACACCGGACATTAGTCAGATAAGTAGCAAGCAGTGACATCTTTTCTACTAAACATTGCTTGTCTTGTTACCTTATCGCAGGAAGACTAGATGACCTCCTGAGGTTGCTTCCAACCCTGATATTTTATGATTTTATGATTCTTACCTACCATCTACCCTGACTTCATTTGTCTGTCTTATCTATCTGTTGTGTCTGACACCTAGACTGTAAGCTCTTTGGGGCATAGATTGCCTTCTTTGTTATTTATTTGTACAGTGTGGAGAATCACAGGGTTCCACACACTCCATAATACATGTATATGGGAGTTAGTATGCTCTCAATTTCATATAAAGGTGGCTTATATTGCAACATACAGTGTTATAAAAATTTAAAGAAATTAAGGACACAGGTCAACATTTTTACATATAAGTGCCTAAACTAAAGTTCCTAAGTCCCTGAATAAGAGAAAGAATGAGTTAGGTATAAGTAGGACTGCAGATTTGTCATGGCATATTTTTAATGAAAGAAATGGAGCTCCAATGGTAACTATAGTAAGAATCATTCTTTTAGAGGGAAGCAGTGTGTAAAATCATGGGTCTGAAAATTCAGCTATTCGTACCTCTTTAAATACTATATTAAATCCCTTAAATCCCTCTCCAGTAGTCTTCCTACAAACACAGAAAAAAAATAAACTATTTTTTTTTATCTTAGCAAATAAAGAAGTAAATTGTAGTGACACATTTTTACACATAAAGCCAGAGACAATAACAGGCATCTGATATGGTAACTTTTATTTATTTATTTTAACATTTATTCTAGTACAAGACCTCACACATAGAATGGTTTCATGCTTTGATGGAGCAGTGGTCATCCTGAAGTACATTTATATATGCAGAAAATGATATTTTTTGTCAACTCTATTTAGTGGCAACATCAATCACTGGATAGCAATTACAGCAAGTTTTAGCAAAAAAAAAAAACCAACAACAACAAAAATGAGGAATCCTTGTGACACCTTAGAGACTAACAAATGTATTTGGGTATAAGCTTTCTTGGGCTAAACCCCACTTCATCAAATGAATGAAGTAAAAGATACAGGAGCAGGTATAAATACATGAAAGGATGTGGGTTGCTTTACCAAGTGTTAGGTCAGTCTAATGAGATAAATCAATTAACAGCAGGGTACTAAGGAAGGAGAAATATCTTTTGAAGTGGTAAGAGAGTTGCCCATTACAGACAGTTGACAAGAAGGTCTGAGTAACAGTAGGGAGAAATTAGTATTGGGGAAATTAAGTTTAGATTTTGTAATGACCCAGCCACGCCTAGTCTTTATTCAGGCCTAATCTGATGGTATCTAGTTTGCAAATTAATTCCAGTTCTGCAGCTTCACTTGGAGTCTGTTTTTGAAGCGTTCTTGTTGAAGAATTGCCACTTTGAGGTCTGTTATTGAGTAACCAGAGAGATTGAAGTGTTCTCCTGCTGGTTTTTAAATGTTATGATTCGTGATGTCAGATTTGTGTCCATTTATTCTTTTGTGTAGACTGTCCGGTTTGGCCAATGTACATGGCAGAGGGGCATTGCTGGCACATGATGGCATATATCACATTGGTAGATGTGCAGGTGAAAGAGCCTCGGATGGTGTAGGTGGTGTAGTTAGGTCCTATGATTGTGTCCCTTGAATAGATATGTGGACAGAGTTGGCACCAGGGTTTGTAGCAGGGTTTGGTCCCTGGTGTGGTGTTTTTGTTGTGTAGTGTGTAGTTGCTGGTGAATATTTGCTTCAGGATGGGGGGCTGTCTGTAAGTGAGGACTGGCCTGTCTCTCAAGATATGTGAGAGTGAGGGGTCATCCTTCAGGATAGGCTGTAGATCCTTGATGATGTGATGGAGAGGTTTTAGTTGGGGGCTAAATTTGTTAGTCCCTAAGATGCCACAAGGACTCCTCTGTTTTTGGTTTTTTGTTTTGTTTTTTTTGCTGATACAGACTAACACAGCTACCACTGAAAGCTGTCAGCTAGTTTTAGGAAACTCGCTTCCTTATTTCTCCAAAACTGGTAAACATTCTTACATTGCATTTCATAGACAGTGTTGACATATTCACCTTGCATGATTCTGTTATCTTCAAAAAGTGGAAAAGCCTCAAATTCATCATTCTCAGGTATGATGAAATACTTCGCTTGATTTTGGTCAAATACCCTGCAAGCACTGAAAAATGCTGCTGCTGGCTGACAAAATCTGGCAGCAGTTATTCGGTTTCAATTTTTTCAGTGCTGTTAAGTAGTGCTCTGCTCATTGCATGCTCACATTCATTTGCACTGTTTTTTGCCCAGATTATGTGGTCACACATGTCACATTCACATTTTGTAACCAATATCGCAGAATTTTCATATTTTATCAAATTATGCATGATAGGAGCTGCACACTTCTTCAAGATGTTCAGCTGTTCAAGAACTGCTGGTGACTGGCACAAATTGATATTTACAACTCACAAGCTGCTTGAGCGACCCCTCTCTTCTTTGAAAAATAAAATGTTGTCCTCTGTATGGGATAGGTGAAACAAAGCATCATTAAACCAGCTTTTCCAGTGTGTTATAACTGGAATGGGTGGAATACATAGACTCTTTACTTTATCCTCCAAGTGCAGGATAGGCATGCAAATGCTCATTTTACTGTGACTATCAGAGCATATACTTTTTCAAACTTTTCACACTACACATCACCAACCAAGTTTAACAAATGAGAAACAATGTCATATGCACAGCTTTCTGAAACAATGGCTACGTGCACCACTCTCAGGTCTTTATTCATTTGTTGTTTTGTCTGTAACAAGAACAGTGATCTGGTCAAAGGAAACCTCAGATGTATCCAATAATTCCCATTGCTAGACTGACAGTCTTAAAGTTCACAGAGTCCAAAATCACACTGTCCAATAGAAACATATTTAATTTCAGCTCATATTGTGGGTCACTTAAAACAACCCAAATGCTGAACATGCCAATGGCGTTCTCATTGGTGACAATTCTGTTCCCATCACAAGTCTTCACTTTTCTTCTGTTTGTTTATATGATTTTGAAATATTCTTGGTAAGCAGAATTGCCGTAGATGGCTCAAACTTGGTATGAATCCAACATTTGTTAGTCTCTAAGGTGCCACAAGTACTCCTTAACATTTTTCAGGTTACATTGTACATACTCCGTTAGTGTTATGTTGTCAAGGGTTTTTGCAGAGTTGTTGCACAGAAAGCCTCAGTAATTAAATTTCTAGCCATCTATGAAGTTTTTCATCAGTTTTCACCTCAAATATCTTACAGTTTTTTGTGCTTTTCTTTCTCTGACATTTTTAGATTTCAAGGTCTCTGATTTACATTTGTGGGACGCTGTCTCTCAATGTCTATCACAACTTATCATACAACTCTAATCTGCCAGGATGTTGCAAGTTGAACAGTATAATAAACCTTCAATTTCCTAGCAGATATTTGGGGATATTGTGTGGATTGCCCTCTCTGCACCTATGTTTGATGTTCACTTGTCAACTTAGCTGTAGACTGAATCCTCTGCATTTGCAACATAGCAAGGTAAGTACAATGTTGCTAAGGAAGGCAGCTGACCTGTCATACATCAATTATGTAACATGTTGTTAATATTTGCTTGAATTATGTAACATTAATTTATAACATAATGGCATTTTTTTTTCATGTAGTGAAATTCAGTACTAATAAACTCAACACTTTATTACAGTGCTTCTGAAACATTTTAGTGTGGGTGACCCACCACTGTATGTGGGCTTTTCTTATGACCCATGCAGGCTCTAAGTGTGTGTGTGTGTGTGTGTGTGTGTGTGGGGCCGGCCGAATAGGCCAGCATCCTCAGCTCCCAGCATCCTCTACTCTCAGCATCCTCTACTCCCAGCAGCCTCAGAAAGCAATGATGAGTGATTAGAGCCAGTCACACTACACCCTAGTTCTAATTTTTAGGAGTAATCCACCATCTACAGCCATTACTCAGAGGATTTGGGGAGTGGGGCAGTGTTCAATCATGTGAAAGTTCATTCTGTCACATCTCCCCCCTTTTTTTTAGCCTGAGCTTATTTGTCTGCCAATGAACTTTTAATCCCTGATAAAATGGTTAAGTCAGATGACTGCAGTGCAAGGAACAACCTAGTTATCATGGATGTATAATCTCTCATATTCTTTAGCCACAATAGACCTCTATAGTTAGTTTCAGTGACAAAAGTTATTCCATACAGATAGTACTTAAGGCTCTCCACTTCTCATTTTACAGACAGACATTCCTTTTTTATAGTAACATAAGACCAAACTATCCCACTGCATAGGAAAGATAGGAAGTATGGCAAAAGACTACCCTGTTTTAACGAGGAGATCTTCAATGATATAAAACTCTAAAAAGAGTCCTACGAAAAGTGGAAACTCTGTCAAATTATAAAGGATGAATATTAACAAATAACACAAGTATGTAGGGACAAAATTTGAAAAACAAAGGCACAAAACAAAATGAAACTAGGTAGGGACATAAAAAGAAAGAAGAAAACATTCTACAAATACATTAGAAGCAAGAGGAAGACTAGGATAGAATAGGCTGTTACTCAATGAGGGGGAAAAGACAATAACAGAAAATGTGGAAATGGCAGAGGTGCTTAATTACTTCTTTGATTCGGTTTTCATCAATAAGGTTGGTGGCGATTGAATGTCTAACATAGAGAATGCCAGTGAAAATGCGGTAGGATCAGAATCTAAAATAGAAAAAGAACAAATAAAAAATTTCTTAGACAAGTTAGATGTCTTCAGATCACCAGGGCCTAATGAAATGCATTGTATAATACTCAGGGAGCTGACTGAGGAGATATCTGAACTATTAGCAATTATTTTTGAAAAGTCATGGAAGACAGGAGACATTCCTCTAAACTGGAAAAGGGCAAACATAGTGCCCATCTATAAAAAGGAAATAAGGAAAACTCAGGGAATTGCCGACCAGTCATCTTAACATCTGTACCTGGAAAGTTAATGGAGCAAATAATTAAGCAATCAATTTGCAAACACCTAGAAGATAATAAGGTGAATAATAACATGGATTGGTCAAAAATAAATAGTGTCAAGACAACCTGATAGCTTTCTTTGACAAGGTGACAAGCCTTGTGGATGAGGGGAAGTGGTAGATGTGGTATATCTTGACTTTAGTAAGGCTTTTGATACTGTCTCGCATGACCTTCTCATGAACAAACTTAGGGAAATACAACCCAGATGGAGCTACTACAAGATGAGTGCATAACTGGTTGGAGAATTGTTCCCAGAGAGTAGTTATCAATGTTTCACAGTCATGATGGAAGGGCATAATGAGTGGGGTCCCACACGGATTGATTCTGGGTCTGGTTCTGTTCAATATCTTCATCAATGATTTAGATAATGTCATAGAGAATGCAGTTTTAAAGTTTGTGGACGATACCAAGCTGGGAGGGGTTGCACATGCTTTGGAGGATAGGATTAAAATTCAAAATGATCTGGACAAACTGGAGAAATGGTCTGAAGTAAATAGAATGAAATTCAATAAGGACAAATGCAAAGTACGCCACCTATGAAGGAATAATCAGTTGCACACGTATAAAATGGGAAATTACATCCTAGGAAGGAGTACTGTGGAAAGAGATTTGGGGGTCATCGTGGATCACAAGCTAAATATGAGTCAACAGTGTAATGCTGTTGCAAAAAAATCAAACATCATTCTGGGATGTATTAGCAGGAGTATTGTAAGCAAGACATGAGAAGTAATCCTTCCTCTCTACTCCATGCTGACTAGGCCTCAACTGGAGTGTTGTGTCCAGTTTGGGCCACCACATTTCAGGAAAGATGTGGACAAATTGGACAAAAGTCCAAAGAGGAGCAACAAAAATGATTAAAGGTCTAGAAAACATGACCTATGAGGGAAGATTGAAAAAAAAAAAGGGTTTGTTTAGCCTGGAGAAGAGAAGACTGAGAGGGGACATGATAACAGTTTTCAGGTACATAAAAGATTGTTACAAGGAGTAGGGATAAAAAATGTTCTTCTTAACCTCTGAGGATAGGACAAAAAGCAATGGGCTTAAATTGCAGCAAGAACAGTTTAGGTTGGACATTAGGAAAAACTTCCTAACTGTCAGAGTGGTTAAGCACTGGAATAAATTGCCTAGGGAGGTTGTGGAATCTCCATCATTGGGGATTTTTAAGAGCAGGTTGGACAAACACCTGTCAGGGATGGTCAAGATAATACTTAGTCCAGCCTTGAGTGCTGGGGACTGGACTAGATAATCTCTCGAGGTCCTTTCCAGTTCTGTGATTCTATGATTCTAAGATATTTATTCTCTCATGGAAACAACTTCCTTCTCCCATATGTCACCAGGTGTTTGATCCCTTCTTTTCTTTACAATAAAACTGGTTGCAGGCGGGCCCGCAAACCATCAATTTGATCTACAAACTCTGTTGAAAAAATCTGGACTCTGAAGTATTGGATGTTCACAGATAGTTTTCTTCAGTGACTAGAAGGCCTTTTTGCATTCATTTGTTCAGTTCATCTTTTTTATATATATATTTTTTAGATTTGTTAGATATGTATTGAGCATGAAAAAGTATGGAATAAACCTTCTACACCATCCTATAATCCCTGGGGGGAGGGGGGATTGAATCTTACTGAGTTCTTGAGGTTGGCATCTTTAGACTGGCTTGAATTGTCTCTATTTGAGTTTTCACAAGCCTTCTTTCCATATTTGATCACTTTTTGGGCCCATGCACATTTTTGGGGGCCCACACACAAGACTTTCTTCCATATTTGATCACTTTTTGGTCCCACACACATTTTCCAGTGTTCACTGTTAATCCAAATTGTTGGAGTATCTTCTCTAGATGCTCACTCGAAGTGAAACTATAGATGACTACATCATCTAAATATGCATATCCATATCCTCTACATTCCATTTAGAAGAATGTCCATTAATTATGGATATGTGGCTAGAGCTACATTAAGTCAGAATGGAAGTATGGTGAATTGATATAGCCCCAGCTGCACTGAAGTATGGTAAATGTAGTTTGCTTTTTTGATTCTTACAATTAAAAAATAACCCTTATTCAAATTTAGCTCTTCCAATCTGCTCAATTAACTTATCTATATATGGCATGGAGTAAGAGTTGAATTTTGATTCTGTGTTGGTCCTGAGTTAGAGAGGCCCAAGATCTCTTTCACTCCCAGCATCCTCTGAGAGTATTGATGGTTGATTAGAGCTAGCTGGACAACACCTTGGTTCTTAGTTCAGAAGTAGTCCACCACGTACAGCTGCTTTTAAAATGTGATGATTTATTATGTCACACTGAGTTTTCCAATTAACAAGAGTATGTTGCTGTGATGTAGAGAAACTTTCAACAGTTATTAAAATAGCACAATCCAACTCATTGTAGCTTGTGCACAGCATAGGTTTTTTCCAGAGGAAAAAGCCTAGTGTACTGTCCCTCCCAGTTTCCTTTTTTCCGTTGTTCATTACATCAAGAGGACAAGGATGAGTGAAGACAAATTCAGCTATGTCCTCTGCCAAAAAAGTTGCTTAAATGTCTATTTCAAAGGATTTTCTTTTTCTGTTTTTTGGTTGAATAAACCAGAGAAATTCCTTTATGAAAAATTGTTTTGATGCTTAGGATTTTCTATATTCTATGGAGAAGTTCACTCATGTTTCTGTCCTCTCTTTTTCTAAAAATCCATTTCAATGGGAGAAAGCCTACCATAAGTAATGCTCTATTCTCACCTTATTAATATAATGGAATGCAAGTAAGGAAAAAAATTGGCTCATTGTTTGCAATTTAAAAGAGGCAATACCCTTACAGATTCTTCCAGTGGTTTGCTTGCTGAAGGATGAGAAAGCTGTGAGTACATTACCTATGTGGTGTGGCAATTTCCTGTGCTATTTCTAAATATATTAGTGCATCAAAAGGAGAGCTACCACTGCATTACTGAAGACAGCTTCCTATAAAGAGATATCACGTATTGAACACAACGGAGCATTTATGGATATCAGGAGATGTTTCTCCACTCTAGTTTGATTTGTTCACCAAAGCTAACTCTAGGCATGGTAAAACATTCCATTTATGAGGAGTACATTAAAAACACAGCTCTAAAACAGTCATATCCATGTATATAATAATGATAAATCCTCTTTTACTCTCCTGCCATATGCCAAAAAAGGATTTATGTCATATAGCCAAGATTTTCAAAAATGAGAATGATTCTGGGAGCAACAGTTTTGAGTGCTCAACTGGGACACCTTAGAGGACCTAGTTTTGAAAGAATGGGAACATACCTGAAAGCTGAAAAAATGATCTCCCCCCCCCACAAATTACTACAATTACTTGGGTTTTGTTTATTTTTAAGTGAAGTATGTTTTGGTTTTAGGTTTTATTTCTCTGAGAAAAGAGAACTGTTTTTTAAAAAAAAATAAAAACAAAAATCTAACATAAAAGACATAAGCTATCCATAAATATTCTTTCCTATCTACTTAGTGTGCCATTGCTACCAGACTCTTCTCAACTGGTTATGAGGAATTCATTTCATTCTTTCATTCTAACTAGAGCTGGTCAGAAAATGTTTATTCAAAACAGTTTTCTGTCAGAAAATGACATATTGATTATTTGATTTTGTTTTGCAAAATCATATTGATTTTGACATAATTTCCCATGAAAGGAAAACACTGAAATGTGGTTTCAGAATGAAATTTGTTTCAAAATTTTCTCTTTTTCTATTTTTATGTTATATTTATTTTTACATCATTAGTAGTGCATAACATGCCACATGATATTATACACATAATATAGGAATTGAAATATCCTGTTATTATTTTTAAAAATATTGTGGTTTATTTTAACAAAACATTTAGGGAAGCTGATACTTAGAACAGATAGAAACATTAAGTCATAGAGTTTAAGGCCAGAAAGCACACCAGATCATTTAGTCTGATCTCCTGTACATCAAAGGCCACCAACACCACCAGCTAAACCCATCAACTAAAATTAGATTCAAGTATTAAAGCCTACAAGAGATGAGACTGTTGTGTGCCAGAGACAGAGAATACAAGAGTAGGAGAGGCACCATGCTCAAGGCCCCCATAATGGCACAGAATTGATTATGATATACCCAGATAATATTGACAAGTGACCCAGATCCAGATGCTGCAGAGGCAGGCAACACCAACCTCCATCAGCTCACTGAAAATCTGACCTTGGGAGATTCCTTCCCAACCCCACATATTGCTTAGTTAGACCTTGAGCATGTGAGCAAGAACCCTCCAGCTAAGCACCTGAGAGAGAAAGCTTGATTGCACCTCAGAGCCCTAGCCCTCTCCAACCAATGTCACATCTTCAACTACGTCCATCACTGATGCTTCAAAGGAAAGAGATTAAACAATCTAATACATTGGTGATGAATCCCTTCCTGATTCCCTCAGGTGGCCAGCTGAAACCCTGAAGCATGAGCTTTTAGGAATATAAGACATAAACTGGAAGTGAGCCCCCAGACTGCTGAACCCCCTCACTGCCACCACAAGCAACCCTGTCATGCAATTGTACTCATAAATTTGCACATCTTTCTCTCAAAATTAAATAAATTATTTACCCCCACAACTTCTATTGGGAGGCTGTTCAAGAACCTCATCTCTATGACGGTTAGAAACCTTCTTCTAATATCCAGCCTGAATTTGTTCATGGCCAGTTTATAACTATTTGTTCTTGTGCCAACATTGTCTTTTAGATTAAATGGCTCTTCACCTTTTCTAGTATTTACCCCAGTAATGTATTTATAAAGATCAATCATATTCCCTCTGAATCTTCTTTTTGCTAGACTAAACATGCCAAGCTCTTCCAGTCTCCTCTCATAAAATAGGCCCTCAATTTCCCTGCTCATCCTAATAGCTCTTCTTTGGGCCTGTACCAGATTAAATTAATCTTTTTTGAATATGGATGAGAAAAATTTTACACAGTATTCCAAATGAGGTCTTATCAGTGCCTTGATCTTTGGTATAAACACCTCTCAGTCTCTACTGGAAATTTCTTACCTAATACATCCTAGGACCACATTTTCCTTTTTTCACAGCAACATCACATTGGTGGCTCATAGTCATCCTGTGATTGACCCACATACCCAGGTCTCTCTCCTCCTCTGTCTCTCCCAACTGATGAGCCCCCAGCTTGTAGCAGAAATTCTTATTGTTAGATTGTGAGTATAAAGTGAAAGGTCATGCACTATTGAATTTCATCCCACTTCTGCCATGCCAGTTTTCAATGTCATCCAGAAGTTCTTGTATAATATTCCAATCCTCCTCTGTATTGATGATGCCTTCCATATTTCATTAGCATATTCGTACTCTTTGTGCAAAGGTTGTTAAAAAAATATTGCTCCCAAGATTGATCCAGAGGAACTCCACTAGTAATCTCCCTCTTACCTTGTTTTTAGATCAAAATGTATCCTGTTACTATGGTAACATTCTTAGATTATTTTAATGTGCCATACTAAGTCAAGTTGTGTCATATAATGCACTATTGCTACTGATGTCATGAAATAATGTAAAAATTAAAAAACAGAAAAGGAAACTTAATTTTGAAACACTTCAGACATGTCTAAACTTCTCTCAAACTTTTCCCCCCAGCATTTCTGTTTTGCAGGATTTTTTTAAAAAAATGTATTTGTTCCATTCGGAACAAAAACTAAATTCAAAATGTTAAATTTCCCATGAGGCAGAAATTCTGAGTTGTGACCAACTCTAATTGTAAGGTTGTCATGATACATTTCCTTTATCCACCACCACCACCACCACCTAACCACTCCTTTGTTCTGATATTTTTTTCTTTTGCTCCTATTTTTACAATACCTTTCACGTTTCCCCATCTTGTCTCTCTATGTTTCCCTGAGACATTTACATTCAATCCTTTAATAAATCTAACTTATTTCTCTGATGTAATAGCAAACCATTGTTTTCTTGCATGTCGGTGCAGCAGCATTGTGTAGATCCTGAACATAACCATTAACATAGGCCACGTCTAAAGCTTTGCTGAGATGTCAGGTTTTCTCCTTTTCTTGTTCTATTCCTATTTATCAAATCACATTTTTCTATGTCTCTGGTGGTGGCTTCAGTTCTGTCAACCTGTTTTCAATGACATAACAAGAGGCTCCCTGCTTAGTCTTCTACAACTTTTTGTCTTTTTGCAGGTTTCAGAGTAGCAGCTGTGTTAGTCTGTATCCACAAAAAGAAAAGGAGGACTTGTGGCACCTTAGAGACTAACAAATTTATTTGAGCATAAGCTTTCGTGAGCTACAACTCACTTCATCGGATGCATTCATGCATCTGATGAAGTGAGCTGTAGCTCACGAAAGCTTATGCTCAAATAAATTTGTTAGTCTCTAAGGTGCCACCAGTCCTCCTTTTCTTTTTGTCTTTTTGCAATTAGTCTTCTAATCCCTTGTTAAATGCTACATGGATATATTAAATAATGACCCTTATAACCACCCTTTCTGTTTTGCTTGAACAAGAAATTGTGTGGTTTTATCACAGTTTCTTTGAGATGAATATAGCAGAGACAGGAGAATGCCCTTTTTATCAAAGAGAAATACTTAAGTACAGTTTCACCTTCTCTCCCTTCCTCTTTTGGGACAGCATGGAGAAAAAAAATGAAAACAACCTTCCTAAAAGGCATAGATGATAGATGTTCTTTTGGACAAGTTGATGCTATCATGTACATAGTGCATAGTTACAGTGATGGGAGTAATAAAGTACATAGATAGCTAAATTTCTATCATGTTCTCTCCTGAAAAGTCAGGACTGATAACACATAACTACTAGAAAATGTTGACAAATATTTTGTAATTATTTTAACAAAATATTTTCTGAAATGTATAAAAAAAATTTGCTATTTCCTGAAAGATTAGAGTTCCTGGCTAATTTTTCTGACAGCATATAAATAGGTTGAGATCATCACTTGCATGTTGCAAAGTGGGCTTGACAGGGACTGAAAAACAGACTAGATGAAGAATTGCTTCCTTTCAAGTCATCTTTGAAAACAGGACCTTAAACTACTTATTTCTCAAGTGGATTTACTCCATAAAACAATTTCCTGTAGAGTTTCTTTTACAGTTCACTAAATAGTTGTTCAGAACTTCTCAAACCATGTTTAAGATTTGCACAAATGACAACTTGGAAATAAAGGAAAAATGAAACATTAGTCTGACTCTTGTCTTGACATAACTTGCTGAGGAATATCAATCTTCCATGCTATGAGAATGAAATCTACTTTAGAGCTGTGAGAGCCTGGAAAAATCTGTTTGGTATCTGATACTTCTGAAAATTCGTCTGCTACTATATTTTTAAAAAGAACGAGAAGTACTTGTGGCACCTTAGAGACTAACAAATTTATCTGAGCATAAGCTTTCGTGGGCTAAAACCCACGTCATTGGATGCACGCAGTGGAAAATACAGTAGGAATATATATATATATATATATGTACACACAGAGAACATGAAAAAATGGGTGTTACCATACACACTATAATGAGAGTGTTCAATTCAGGTAAGCTATTATCAGCAGGAGAAAAAAACATTTTGTAGTGATAATCAGGATGGCCCATTTCCAACTGTTGACAAGAAGGTGAGAGTAACAGTAGTGGGGAGGGGGAAATAAGCTTGGGGAAATAGTTTTACTTTGTGTAATGACCCATCCACTCCCAGTCTTTATTCAAGCCAAATTTAATGGTGTCCAGTTTGCAAATTAATTCCAATTCAGCAGTCTCTCATTGGAGTCTGTTTTTGAAGTTTTTTTGTTGTAATATTGCGACTTTTAGGTCTGTAATCAAGTGACCAGAGAGATTGAAGAGTTCTCCAACTGGTTTTTGAATGTTATATTTTTGATGTCTGATTTGTGTCCTTTTATTCTTTTATGAAGAGACTGTCTGGTTTGGACAATATACATGGCAGGGGGGCATTGCTAGCACATGATGGTATATGTCATATTGGTGGATGTGCAGGTGATCAAGCATCTGAATAGATATGTGGACAGAGTTGGCAATGGGCTTTGTTGCAATGATAGGTTCCTGGGTTAGTGTTTTTGTTGTGTGGTGTGTGGTTGCTGGTGAGTATTTGCTTCAGGTTGGGGGGCTGTCTGTAAGCAAGGACTGGCCTGTCTCCCAAGATCTGTGAGAGTGAGGGATCATCCTTCAGGATAGATTGTAGACCCTTGATGATGCATTGGAGAGGTTTTAGTTGGGGGCTGTAGGTGACAGCTAGTGGTGTTCTGTTACTTCTTTTGTTGGGCCTGTCCTGTATTAGGTGACTTCTGGGTACTCTTCTGGCTCTGCCAATCTGTTTCTTCACTTCAGTAGGTGGGTATTGTAGTTGAAAGAATGTTTGATAGAGATCTTGTAGGTGTTTGTCTCTGTCTGAAGTGTTGTAGCAAATGCGGTTGTATCGAAGAGCTTGGCTGTAGACAGTGGATTGTGTGGTGTGGTCTGAATGAAAGCTGGAGGCATGTAGGTAGTAGGTAGCGGTCAGTAGGTTTCCAGTATAGGGTGGTGTTTATGTGATCATCGCTTATTAGCACTGTGGTGTCCAGGAAGTGGATCTCTTGTGTGAACTGGTCCAGACTGAAGTTGATGGTGGGATGGAAATTGTTGAAATCATGGTGGAATTCCTCAAGGGCTTCTTTTCCATGGGTCCAGATGATGAAGATGTCATCAATGTAGCACAAGTAGAGTAGGGGTATTAGGGGATGAGAACTGAAGAAGTGCTGTTCTAAGTCAGCCATAAAAATGTTGGCATACTGTGGGGCCATGAGGGTATCCATAGCAGTGCTGCTGACTTGAAGGTAACATTGTCCCCAAATGTGAAATAGTTATGGGTGAGGACAAAGTCAGAAAGTTCAGCCACCAGATGTGCCGTGACATTATCGGGGATACTGTTCTGTACTGATGAGCTTGTAGTTCATCTTTGTGAGGAATGTTGGTGTAGAGGGCTTCTACATCCATAGTGGCCAGGATGTTTTCTGGAAGATCACCAATGGATTGTAGTTTCCTCAGGAAGTCAGTGGTGTCTTGAAGACAGCTAGGAGTGCTGGTAATGTATGGCCTGAGGAGGGAATCTACATAGCCAACTGTCAGGGTGCCAATGCCTGAGATGATGGGGTGTCCAGGATTTCCAGGTTTATGGATCTTGGGTAGCAGATAGGAAGCATATTGGGAGGGGAAAATACAGTTCTTTTTCATCTACAATTCTATCCAATCATCCAGTTCAGCTCATTGTCAATATAGCATTGTTCTTTACAGTTCATGCACTTTGACAGTCAAAGGTTTAACTCCCAAGCAATGGGTCTTCTATGACTTCTTCTCCATATCATGGTGCATTTCAAATTGACCAATATTTTGTTCATATTTAATCTAATTTTTCCCATTCTTAATTTCATACCATTATTCCTTATTATGCATCTTTTCATTCCACTATGGTCATGATCCTACACATATGAAATGTATTAAATAATGGGTTAAATAATGAAGTTGTGAATATATTTCTTATCAAACAGACATCTTTCCCCTATGCTATTTGTGTAGCTATATAACTCACTATTTATGAATCTTGGGACTGCTGCTGGATATCTGTGAAAAATTTTGTTAATGCCAAAAATTACACAAATTTTAGTGTGAATGATTAATTTCATGAATACTTGTACTGGAAGTTTGTTGTTCATCATTTGTCATTCTTACATTTTAAAAGGCTATCACCCAATCAGAGAGCAAACACAATACCATGTGACTTACATGAACTTTTGCAGGCAACCAATTATAAACTGTCAAAATGAACAGTTTGTGAACAACTTGTCGATAAAAACATGTTTGTCCAAAGTATAAAGTGAATACTTATATAGGTCTGTTGTGGGTTCTGTGTCTGCACCCAGTAACATCACATAATGGCAACAGTCTGCAGCCAGTGGTGAGAGTCTGCATGGTCAACAGTAGGGGAACCTGGACCTTCCCTATTCTATCATGTTCCCATTCATGACCCTGTGATTGGCAGATCAAATATGCAGACTAGGGCAGATGTCCCCAAGCCTGCTCCTTGGATTACTTCTTACCATGTCCCCATCTCCTCCAAAGTCACAGCAGAGTCTGCTTATAGCTTCAGCAAGAGGGGGTCTCCCTGCAGTGTTCCAGAGTCTCTTTTCCATTAGTCAAGACTTACCATTCCTGGTCTCCATGGGGCCTTCTGTGGTTCAACAGTGGGGTCCGGTCCCGGCGTTGTGGATCTCCTGCAGCCTCTCTGCTGAAGCTAATAGAATAGGATTACTTCCTTATTCTGTCCATCCTGGCTGATCTGGGTTGGTTCCTTTTTTGCTCTACTTCCATTGTGAGCATGTCCAGCTGGTGCAGCTAGGCAGGGCCTTATGGGCCCAGAGTTGCTTATTAAGCCCCCCAGTGTGAAGCTTATACACCCCATCACAAAGCCCCAGGAAGCCTATAGATAAAGAAGCTCTCTGGCTTCTACAGTGGGGGAAAAGGAAAAGCTGAAAGAGCTCCTAGCTGTGAGCATGTTTAATTTCAATATTTGAGACTATGTTGAAGCTAAGGATAAACTGTTGTATTAGCTGGAGTTTCTTTATGTTCTTTTCTTTGAAATGGAGAGAGTGTGTTATAAAACTGAATATATGTGGAAGAGTATATGAGTGTATGAATTCATGAAAGACATATACTGTGAAAAAGTTGGACACCATAACTTAATACTCACTGGGCTCAAAGTGGTTAGTTGAATCCAAGTTGGATAAGGATGGGAATAAAGAATTCCATGTGTGGGTCTTATTTTTCTCTGTGATAGAGATTCACACTCTGTGTCTCAAACCCCTTTGGGGATCAATTCCAATATGTTAGGTGGACCAGGAAAAATGTAGTCAGGTAGTGTCAATGGTAGGGATGGCCTGGGCAGAGCTGCTATCAGTTGACCAGAATAGACTACAGAAAACAGCTAGTGTAAGCTAAGAGGATCCTGGGCCCCATATGATGTGCTGAGTTCAAACTGGGTTTGCAATGAGGCTAAGTGTAGGTTTTGCTCCGAGTAATTTAAGGGTAAGGACCAGCAAGCTGACCAAAATGTAACAGCAGATACTGAGGAGTCTGCCATACCTCATATATATTGAGTGTTTCATATTAATTTAATATTATTACTTAACTAGATTTTTGTCTCATTCCTAAATATAAAGCAATTCTGTTTCTAAGTTCCTAAAATCTTTTATGGGCTTGCTGAATGGGGTAAGAAACCATTAAAAACAACCAATGGTTTTACTTTTAAGCCCCAAGAAACTGTGCATGTGAGTAAGGGTCTAATTGAACTAAGTGTTTTTTATATTTCAAAGGAACCTCTGTTGTAGCCTACATTTCATCCTAGTGTACCCAGTCAATGTACTGTTACTAACATAAGGAAAACATTGACAGAAACTAGGACGGGCTGGAGAACCATTAGCAAACAGAAAAGGATAAATGCACAAATAATTTTATGTGCAACAAATCATTTGACCAAATCTAGGTAAAATTATTCAAATATTTATAAAGTAGAACTGTATTCCCCTCCCCATTATTTATTTATTTTGGCAGGTTATAAATATTTGACTCTCTTTAATTTTTAGTCATATGCAGAGTGGGTCAAATAGCAGAAAGAAATATATGTTGGTTATATTATGGAGGCACTGTTATAAATCCATCATCAATTTTAAGCTAAATTTCACACTTAAAGCAGGGATTTAACCCTATTTGATATGTATGAATTACATAGTGCTTCCTATTCAGACTTAAAGGACTTAAAGGACTTACTCTTTGAGTGCAGAATTAATTTTCTGGGGATTTACAAGTACAATAAATTTAATTGACTTTTGAGTTACAATTAATTTACAAGGGATCTTTGAAAAAATGTAATGCTTATCATTTTTTTGGCATGAATGATGTTAACTATGGAATAACACCAACTATTCAAACTGTTCATATTATTCAAACTCTGAAATCTCAATAACAGGCTGCTTTGAAAAAAAATGAAGAAGTTATTTTGTGCTTCCTATTTGGCTGCACTTTGGACTTTCTGGGAGGGAGTGGGAGGAGCAGGGATGCGGCATGCCCAGGGAGGAGGTGGAAAAGAAGCAGGACAGGGGTGGGGACCTGGGGGAAGGAGGTTGAATGGAGGCAAGAAAGGGGTGGGGCTGGGGTGGGAAAAGGTGGGGTGGGGGGGACTTTGAGGAAGGGGTGGAATGGGGTGGGATGAGGGTTGTGCAGGTGTGGGAAGAGGTGAGGTAGGGTGGGGCCATGGGCGGGGGTGTCGAGCACACCCCGGGCAGAGGGGAAGTCGGCACGTATTGGACTGTGGAATACTTCTAGCAGATTCCCAGAGCATGAAACCAGTGGGGCTGTGTCTCCACTGCAAGGTAATAAGGCTTGAACCCTGAGTCTTTGACTCAGGCTTGGACCCTCCCCACTTTGTAGTCCTGGGACTCTGAGTTTGAGCCATGGGTTAGTGTGATTTGGGTGTACATGAAAGGGCAGGTTAGGCTTGACCCTGAGTTGGAAACCTGGATTTACATTTTAGTGTAGACATACCCTTTGTCCAATAGTTTGTACAGAAATTGAGAGGAGAGGAACAATTTTAACTAAAAAATATTAGAAATATCTATATATACTAATGCCACAGTTTATGGGGGGAAGGGAGAAGGAAGGTAAAGGATTCATTTGTAAAATTTCTTCGCCTTCTGGGCAGCATCATACATCCTGACAATGGAGTACTAAGCTGAGTTTCCTTAAGGTTTGATTGGATGCAATCACAAGCAGTTTATGTGGTATATAGGGACTTATATGCATTTTGCTACTACATAAACTGATTTGGCACTAAATATCAAATAATCATGCTGTTATTCTGGCTTCTCCACATGTTCCTTTCCATTCCAGTGCTGTCCTTTTCTTAAAAAGGAATAGAAAACACAAAACTTCTTCAGCAGCTGAAGTTGAAGGGTAGTCAGATAATCCCAATTATCATTTTGTAGCCAGTTCTTTGAAACTGAAACTGTACCTTATATTTTTTTCTTGAGACGTCCTTGAGATATTTCAAACCTTTCTGTGTTAAGTTTAATCTGTATATGGTTTTGTGAATGATTACCATAAATAATCACACTGGTATGGCTTAGTCCTCCTTGCAAATGCAATCTTCTCAAACTTTGCAACTTCTAATAGGCTATTACTGTAATGTATTATACTTAGTATGGCTGTCTTTTGACAGCAATCATTGCCCTTAAAAGCCAACCTTCTCCCCATCCTATTAAATAGTGGTTTATATGTATTGCTGTCATTGTAGAAGAGCAAAAGGCTTGGCAGAGTAAAGTGGAAGCAACATATTTATCTATTTATTGAATGTGTTTATTTTGATTTCTAATTGTTCATAACCTGCCTAATATATGTGTCTACTCAAGACTCCAGATGCCTTTGCTAAAAAAAATCCCAAACCAAAAAATAATTAGGTATCTTGCTAAACACAGCTGTTTCACAGTTCCTACAATCCTTCAATCAAAGGCACAAATAGAAAGTTGACTTTGCATGATTTCCTTTCCAGATATCTTGTGTTTTGACCATAATTTTCATCAATACCCTCACTTTAGTTTTGGGATACCTTAGGGAACACCAGTTCTGAACTGTTTAGTGTAGCATGTCAAGAGACTGCTGGATCCATAAAATTACTTTATTTATTGTTTTATTAATAAAGTCTATAGGAAAGAAATTTTCAAAGTCATAGATGGCAGTTAAGTGGCCAGCTCTCGTCAAAGCTCTCATCAAGTTGCAATGGGTTTTAGGCACACAACTGTCAGTTGTATCTTTGAAAATCTTCCTCTAAGTCATGTCCCTGCATGGAGAGAGCTCACAGTAGAACCTGATTACTTGGGAGACTTGTTGATTAAAGAAGATTTTTATTTTTTATTAAAATAAATCTTACAAGGTGGTTATCCCCTCCTGCAGACCCCAGGAAGGCCATAAACAAGAGGTGAGAATTTCCCCATTGGCCCCCACATTCACAAATTCTCACACAACCCTAATTCCTTGATGTGTGCAGGAAGGGAACCCTGATTTTGCAGCCCTTAGGAGACCTGTCAGAGGGTTCAGAGAGCTGTTATTCCCTAAATGGTTAGGTTTATTGAAACACAACCTCTCTCCTCATTCCATACTGCCAGAGCTCAGCCCTTTGCTCCTTTGGTCTACCAGAGCCTGGATTTGTTGAACTTCTGGACATGTTGCAGTAGTCTTCCATTTACTTTTAAACCAGGTATTTGGAGAGAGGACAGGATAAGGGTAACTATAGGATGGTGAAATGTATTGGTTGTATATTGGAGTTATTGGGTGGGAATTAATTATGATTGTACAAGTGCTCAGCCTTGGGTTCTAGTAATTCAGTATGCTTAGTTGACACCCCTCTTAAGCCTCTGATTGGTTCACCACTCCAGAAGACCTCAGTATGTACACAGGAAAAAGGGAGGTTTCAGAGTAGCAGCCGTGTTAGTCTGTATTCGCAAAAATAAAAGGAGTACTTGTGGCACCTTAGAGACTAACAAATTTAGTAGAGCATAATATGTTCCTGGGTTAGTGGTTCTGTTGTGTGGTGTGTGGTTGCTGGTGAGTATTTGCTTCAGATTGGGGGGCTGTCTGTAAGCAAGGACTGGCCTGTCTCCCAAGATCTGTGAGAGTGATGGGTCATCCTTCAGGATAGGTTGTAGATCCTTGATGATGCGTTGGAGAGGTTTTAGTTGGGGGCTGAAGGTGATGGCTAGTGGCGTTCTGTTATTTTCTTTGTTGGGCCTGTCCTGTAGTAGGTGACTTCTACCCAAAAGAAGAATCTGTCCTATCTCGGGGCCTCTCCTTTTGCCCCTCCACCCCCACGAACATGATACAGTTCTGTGGTGACCTAGAATCCTATTTTCAACGTCTCAGACTCAAGGAATATTTCCAACACACCTCTGACCAACATATTAAGCTCTACTATCCTTTTCTTTTTTAGGAAAAAGGTAATAACCCTTGGTCTGTTTCCCACCCTCCCTTCCAAATCCTATTCTCCCATCCCCTGCCAGCCTTCCTCTCTGCAGACTTCCTGAGATCTGTAAAAAAAGAGTTATTTTCCTATATATCTTTGGGGCATCTTTTCAGTGCTCTACTACAGGCAAAGAGAAGATGGGGAAAGGCATGGGGAGATGATGGATGATTTAACTGGGACTTGGTCCTGCTTTGAGCAGGGGGTGGACTAGATGACCTTCTGGGGTCCCTTCCAACTCTGATATTCTATGATTCTATGATTCTATGATAAGTTGGCATCTCTGTCGTGGCAGATTTAAGACAGTTTGGAGACCTTGGGGAAGTGCAGCCTTAATTCTGCATTTACTGGTTTTCATAGAGACATGGTGGGTGAGATAATATTTTTTACTGGACCAACTTCTGTTGGTGGAAGAAACAAGCTTTTGATCTTACACAGAGCTCTTCTTCAGGTCTAGAAAGGTATCTAGAGTGTCACAGGTAAATACAAGATGGAACAGATTGTTATGCTTAAGGGGCTAAAATGTTAAAATGAAGTGGACAATTAACACCTCTGCAAGTCATAAAACAAAGGAGGGTTAGTACGCTATAAATTGTGGTAGTGAGCCATAAAACCTGTGTCTTCGTTGAGACCATGATTTTCAGTGTCTAGCAGAGTTATTAATTTAAGTTCCCAAGCTGTCTTTGGATAGTGTTGTGCAGGTTACCTTTGAGGATAAGTACTGTTAGATCAGATATGGAGAGCACTTTGTTGCTTTTCTAACTTTTGGGGAGCTTTTTTAAAAAAACAAAAAAAAGTTTTTGAGGTATGTTGTAACTCAAATGTTCTTGAAAGGTAATATGCACTCCAAGCACTAATATACCTGCAACCTTAACATCACCTTAATGAAGTTTTCTGTGTTGGATATGTATTAGATCCAGCCTTAACTGCAAATTTAACTTCTGTCCCTTTGGTGTAGTATGTCTGCTGAAATTATGTGATCTGTGCTCTGTTCCAATCTAGCAAATCATCTTTAAGCTAGGAAAGTCATTTGCTTACCCTTGTCACTCTCTGAAGATGTTGCTAAGACATTTTTAAATACTGTCTGTCTGGTGTAGTCAAGGATCTGTACTTATCACAGAGCAAATGACTTTGTCCTGATTATCTAGGTCACAAGGAAGCCACTGACAAATTATTCTCACCTTTTTTGTGAAATCATTCTCATACTTCTGAAAATGTAAATATACTTCTAGTGGTAATAGATAAGTTCACAGTGAGACACAATTACAATTGTCAAAAGTCTTTCAATATGATTCCTAGGATGCTCTGTGGTCCAGGCAATCGACACTTACAAACCCACCTGCCTGGATAGGGGGAACGAGCCTCTTTTATTCCCCACATACAAGCAAAATTGCATACCTATTGAAGATTCTGAAAGGAGACTGTTCCATGCTGGTGATAGGCACTGTGATGGCAAACCAATTTCAATATTCCCCCTGACTACCTTCTTTTTTTAAAGACATAGCTCTCCCACATATCCTAATCCATCCTCCTTCTTCTGTCTTTCATTCCCTTCGTTCCTGGTGTCTTTCTTTTTTCCCCCTTCTCTCTCTTTACACTTTCCTTCTTTCATTTTCCTCTTCCCAAATCCCTTCCATTTCTGACTCTTTTTTTTTTTTGCACATGCTTCCTGTCCACATTGTTTGCTTTTCAAAAATCATCTCTGCCGGGAGAGTATAGCTGAAGCTTTGACACAGGAAAAGGTTGCAGAGGGAAACTGACTTCCTTCTGCCACAAGCTTTTTGAGGAAGGGGTTCCCAAGCTTGTCCTTCATACACTGATAAGCATTTACTCCCACTAGTAGTCCCACTGATTTCACCAATATGGGACAAGGATTCATAATCAGGGCCTAAGGACTCTTCCAAGGAGGAACTGACACAGATTACCCATTCCTAGCCCACATCCTGTTTAAACTCTAATGTGTTGAATGCTGCTCCTGGTATTCATGGGTTTTACATTGAGTTCATTGCATTTGCACTCAGGCTGGCAATGGACAGCCATCATACGCAGGAAATACTGAATTTGGGAATTAGACCAAGATCCCTTTTTGTCTCACGGTGCATGTCAGTCAGACCTACTCTGCAAGCCTTGCTAATTGAAGCAGTTACTCCAATATTCCCAAAGCATTGCTTGTTTGTTTTCAGTTAACAAAGGCCACAGAAGTAAAACTATGATAATGTGGGAAACACTAATTTATATTAGCATTTTTGCTTGTAAGTCTCCAAGTTGTATTTTTCTTCTCCTTCATGCACTTAATTATAGATCTTATACTCGGAAGTAGCTAGACACTATGTAGCGAAAGCAAAAATTCTTTTATCTCTTTTTGCCACAGACGTCCTGGTCAGAATCATAGGTAGAGAAGTTTCAGCTCAGTAGGAAACCTGTCATTGCTGCCATTGATGTATTTAGGTTTCAACTTCCATAGAGAGAACTAATAAGTATTTGCTTGTATCACACAGCAGCAGAGAAAGTAATTATGAATATATATTCAGTGATGCCCTTAACATGTAACTAAAATGCTGTTGAGAACAGGATAGGAGTCTGAGTTTATAAATACGTCTGAGTAGCTGGCTACTTATATGTTCCTGATGCTATACTATCATATCCATTCCTTTCTCTAAGTTACTTATGACTGCACAGTATCCATCCATATTAAGGGGCAGATTTCTGAACATACTCATGGGGATTGGGTGCCTAAAATCTGTCTTTGATAATTTCCCCTACAGTCACTAAGTGCTGCTGTTTCAGCTGATGTATAGGGTGCATCCAATACTGACAAGGTTTACATCAATTTAGAGGTTTTCTAAAGTATAAGCTTTAGGAATGATTTGGGGGGAGTTCTATGGCCTGTGCTATGTAGGAGGTCAGACTAGATGATCACTGTAATGTTCCCCTCTGGTGTTATCTGGACTAGTGATCTGCTAGGTCACTGCAATCCTTGTCTCTGGGAGCCAGCCTTACCCTGCTCTTCTGTGAGAACCCCCACTCCTGGGCTGTTCATGCACAGCCTCTAGCATGTAAGCTGCTCTTTGGATTGTGCAACCAAATGACACTAGCCAATATCTCCGGTCCCAGATACAACCCTAGGATCCTCCATCTTCCAGTATCCAGTTATGCTTGCAGGACACTGCAAGCTTATATGAGTTCATCAATTTAATAAAGAAATTGATATGCACCATGCTCGTTATCCCAAGGGGAGTCTCTGACACACTTTAAACCAAATGCACTGCTTCAGGTAGAATAAACAAACAGATTTATTAACTACAGAGATAGATTTCAAGTGATTATAAGTCAAAGCATAACAAGGCGGATTTGGTCAAATGAAATAAAAGCAAAACACATTCTAAGCTGATCTTAACACTTTCAATGCCCTTACAAACTTAAATGCTTCTCACCACAAGCTGGCTGGTTGCCCTTCAGCCATTCTCTCCCCTCTGATCAGCGCTTCAGTCGCTTCATGGTGATGGCTGTAGATGGAGGTGGAAGAGAGAGGAAGAACATGGCAAACATCTCTCCCTTTTATCGTGTTCTTTCTTCTCTCGTGGCTTCTCCCTCCCCCTCCCTCTCCTCCCTGCTTCAGAGTTGGGTGAGCATTACCTCATCACAGTCCCAAACTGACCAAAGGAGGGGTGTGGGGGGACTCACTCGAGAGTCCAACAGATCCTTTGTTGTTGCCTAAGCCAGTGTCCTTTGTTCCTGTAAGGCTGGACTAGGTTTGTCCCATACATACCCGATGAGGTGTTAACTGCCCCTCTGCTCTTGGAGAGATTTTGCCTGGGCTTGTTTAAAGCCATGAGGACACATTTTCAGCCTCATAACTATGTGCATGAAATTACAACCTGTAACATTACTATGACATTATTGTAACAATGATTACTATAACATGACTATAACAACAATGCTCAGTGCACCATGAGCCTTTCAAAGACACCTGATGTGACAAACTTTGCATTCAATACTACACAATCATTTTATAAGGATGAACATGAGGGTTCTGGGTGTCCCCCAAGGTACAGAGCGTCACAATCACTATGGTCACTTCTGGCCTTAGAATCAATGCTCTATGGAGTACATGCAAAACACAGACTGTAATGCTCCCTCAGAGGCTGTGAGGTGTGCTTTCCCAGGCACGTGTCCATTGCATTGTCAGAGAAATGAACTGCTATTCTGCATGTACTCTCTTAACAGCACCTTTAAAAAAAAAGGTAAAAGTGAGCTATAAACTTGGTCTAGGGTGATATAAAAACAAGCCAAAAATAGTTAATGGTACTACTCACAGTGCTTAAAGTTAAGCTCATTCAGGAATCTTCGCAGGCTCAGAGTCTTACCCTGTGTGTAGTCTCATTGAAATGATAAGACTAAACATGAAATAAAGTATCACTATACACTGGCAGCATTGGGATCATAAATTTTAACAATCAAAATAATAATTTCAGTTTGCCGATGTTGAGTTTTATCCCCATTTTTAATTAATGACACCCCCTGTGGAAACTAGTGCATTGAAAATATGTGTATTCATTAGTGTCACTAACTGGCTTATTTCAAACTGACAGCATTATTGCTGCAATGATCTACTAGTGCCTATTACAGGCTTGTTATTAAAATTACCTGTCATTGTCACTTATATTCCCAACTGAACACAGCCAGCAGTGATTCACTCACAGAGACAGGCAATGCGCTACTCATTACACTCTCCCTTTCCACTCAGACGGGATTATTGTTGTGGGGTTATGTTTTGTTTTTTTGGTGTCTTAGAAAGTATTGCTTTCATTCTCATCTATAATTTAATATTCATTATGCTAATAATACATCATGTTACTCTTCACCTACAGACTAACCTATTTTAACAGTAGAGCACTTGCATTACTTAAAGAAATAGTATTGTTATTTTTTCTTTAAAAAATAAAGTATTTTATAGTCTCTAGTCTCGTTTTTCATTTTGGTAGAAATAGATCCAGTTAATCCCCCCACAGGAATTATGTGTTAACTGAATCTAACACTGAGGGGACTATTCTCCTGTAGACTTTATAGAGCAGGGGAACAAAAAGTTTAAGCTTACAGGGTTTCCTAGGAATTCTTGCATTGGAACTTGAGCATTGTCCACTGCTCACACCCTGCCCACCAATCCCTCTTCACATCAAAAGATTTCAGCCTCCAGACCCTGCTGAACTTGCTGGAGGCCCAGTGAACAGCACAGACACCCTGTGTTTCTACCTCAGCTCAAAGGCACCCTGCTCAACACCCCCCCCCCCATGGTCTTTTTTTAAGCATAGCTCCAGTGGAAACCCCCAAAATAAAACAGAGGAGAAATCAATGCAGCCTCAAGAAGTTAATATATCCTGTTTCCCCTTTTGTGTGTTGAGGGTGGAGGGGGTGAGGAATATCCACTGGAGCCAATCTGTGTCCCAGGCTCAGCTGTCCAGCTCTGTAGCATTAGAACCTTCTGAGGCCCTAAGGAACGGATTTCACAATGGCAGGGAAAGGGTAGAGCCTACTGCAGGGTGGAGCTCTGACTTTCTGTTCATGCAGGCTCCCTGACATCCATGCTCATACATGGAGGGGAACATGGAGCTTTTAGACATCACCACACTTGGTGGAATACTGCCTAGAAAGTAGTACACTATTAAGTGACTGTTGTGTTCATGCTCTATACTCTACTGTATATCGAGGAAGTGAATGTGGAACAAGACCTACTTTGTTATTTGGCATTTTATTAATGACTTAATTAATGACTTCAAAGGCAGACATCCCTCAACAATATACACAGTGAAGGCCAGCCAAACTCTGCTCTCAGTTACACCACTGTGAATCCAGAGTAACTCTGTTAATAGATTCATAGATTCATAGATACTAAGGTCAAAGGGACCATTCTGATCATCTAGTCCGACCTCCTGCACAACGCAGGCCACAGAATCTCACCCACCCACTCCTATGAAAAACCTCACCTATGTCTGAGAAATTGAAGTCCTCAAATCATGGTTTAAAGACTTCAAGGAGCAGAGAAGCCTCCCTCAAGTGACCCGTGCCCCATTCCACAGAGGAAGGCGAAAAACCTCCAGGGCCTCTTCCAATCTGGAAAATTCCTTCCCGACCCCAGATATGGTGATCAGCTAAACCCTGAGCATATGGGCAAGATTCACCAGCCAGATACTACAGAAAATTCTTTCCTGGGTAACTCAGATTCCATCCATCTAATATCCCATCTCAGGGGATTAGGGATATTTACCCAGAATATTTAAAGATCAATTAATTACCAAAATCACATTATCCCATCATACCATCTCCTCCATAAACTTATCGAGTAGAATCTTAAAGCCAGATAGATCTTTTGCCCCCACTGCTTCCCTTGGAAGGCTATTCCAAAATTTCACTCCTCTGATGGTTAGAAACCTTTGTCTAATTTCAAGTCTAAACTTCCTGGTGGCCAGTTTATACCCATTTGTTCTTTTGTCCACATTGGTGCTGTGCTTAAATAATTCCTCTCCCTCTCCTGTATTTATCCCTCTGATATATTTATAGAGAGCAATCATATCTCCCCTCAACCTTCTTTTAGTTAGGCTAAACAAGCCAAGCTCCTTAAGTCTCTTTTCATAAGACAAGTTTTCTATTCCTCCGATCATCCTAGTAGCCCTTCTCTGTACCTGTTACAGATTGAATTCATCCTTTTTAAACATGGGAGACCAGAACTGCACACAGTATTCCAGGTGAGGTCTCACTAGTGCCTTGTATAACGGTACTAAAACCTCCTTATCCCTATGTTAAATTCGATGCAAGATTTTTCCTGAATAGAAAAGAACTGCAGGATTGGGCCTAAAGACAACACCGAACTGCTTTTGGGGCAATCTCATTTGTGATTAAATGTGAGTGTCTCTGGCATATTAGCCTGCAAAATTTGAACAAGCTGCAGAGGTGATGAACACAGCTGTTCATTAAGTCCTACTGACAGGTTTACAGAATTATTCTGGCATCCAGGTGCGCTATTTTTGATGTTACATTTATTAGTAATGGAAATGAAGCACTACTGGCCAAAACACAGATAAATAAATAAAATGACGAGAACCTGATAGAAGATATCTCAAAAATAAATTTGTGCCTGATAAACATTAAAGCATTTGCACAGCTGTAACCAAGTTTCCAATGGTGATAAACTAATTTCCTTCCAAAGCTTAAATTTCAAGGAAGCTATATTCACAAATTGCTCAGTGAGAGCAGTGCATTTTAAAATAACTAAATAAAAGGTAAGGCCAAAAATTTTCAGGCCTGAGAGCTTACATCTTGGCAACTAAATAATAAAGGGCCAGGTTTTCAAACAACCTTAGCATCCATCAGTTTTCATTTAGGTGTCTAAGTGAAATGGCTAGATTTTCCAAAAATGCCCAAAACCCGGCAGCTCTCATTTAGAAATTATGGGATGTCGGTGTTTAAGACTATGTCTACATTATGAAATTAGGTCAAATTTATAGAAGTTGATTTTTTAGAAATCAATTTTATACGGTAGATTATGTGTGTCCCAACTTAAGACCATTAAAACCATTAAGTCGGCAGAGTGCGTCCACAGTACTGAGGCTAGCATCGACTTCGGGAGCATTGCACTGTGCAACCCACATTTCCCACAGTCTCCGCTATCCATTGGAATTCTGGGTTGAGATCTCAGTGCCTGATGGGGCAAAAAATATTGTCGCGGGTGGTTCTGGGTACATATTGTCAGGCCCCCACTCCCTCCCTCCCTCTATGAAAGCAACGACAGACAATCGTTTTGTGCCTTTTTTCCTGGCTTACCCATGCAGATGCCATACCACGTCAAGCATGGAGCCCGCTCAGCTCACCGTCACTGTATGTCTCCTGGGTGCTGGCAGATACAGGACTGAATTGCTACACAACAGCAGCTCATTGCCTTGTGGCAGCAGATGGTCCATTACGACTGGTAGCTGTCCTCGTCATCTCCTGCTCTTAGCTGGCCTCAGTGAGGTCGGTCGGGCCACCTGGGCAGACATGTGTGCTCCTGGCAGACCTTGGTGAGGTCTGTCAGGGGTGCCTGGACATAAATGGGAGTGACTCAGGTCATTCTCTTCTTTAAGTTTTGTCTAATGGAGATTCAGTCCTGCTTGGAATATTGGCAGAGGGATAGCTCAGTGTTTTGAGCATTGGCCTGCTAAACCCAGGGTTGTGAGTTCAATCCTTGGGGGGCCATTCTACCTCAGGCTGCTATCCCAGACAGCAGCACTCTGAGCACCCAAGAGATGATGACAGCTAGCTGTTGTATGGCACCGTCTGCTGCCAGCCTACCCTTTGCTTCCTCCCTCTGTGGAAACAATGGCTGACAATCATTTTGTGCCTTTTTCCGTGTGGGTGCCATATTGCTGTCAGCATTGTCATCCACCCGCTGCTTCCGCTGCCACTCTGCTCTCCTGCAGATGCCATACCACAGGAAGCGTGGAGCCCACTCAGATCATCATAGCAGTTATGACCATTCTAAACACCATGTGCATTACCAGCAGTATATGCAGAACCAGAACCTGCAAAAGCAGGTGAGTAGGCGATGGCAACGTGGTGAGAAGAGTGATGAGGACATGGACACAGATGTCTTTCAAAGTATGGGCCCTGGCAATGTGGACATCATGGTGGTAATGGGGGAGGTTCATGCCATAGAATGCCGATTCTGGGCATGGAAAAGAAGCGCAGACTGGTGGGACCACATAGTGTTGCAGGTCTGGGACGATTCCCAATGACTGCGAAACTTTCGCATGCATAAGGGCACTTTCATGGAACTTTGTGACTTGTTTTCCCCTGCCCTGAAGTGCCAGAATAACAAGATGAGAGCAGCCCTCACAGTTCACAAGTGAGCGGCAATAGCCCTGTGGAAGCTTCCAATGCCAGACAGCTACCGGTCAGTCAGGAATCAATTTGGAGTGGGCAAATCTACTGTGGGGGCTGCTGTGATGAAAGTAGCCAACGCAATCACTGAGCTGCTGCTACCAAGGGTAGTGACTCTGGGAAATGTGCAGGTCATAGTGGATGGCTTTGCTGCAATGGGTTTCCCTAACTGTGGGGGGGCGATAGACGGAACCCATATCCCTATCTTGGCACTGGAGCACCAAGCCAGCGAGTACATAAATCACAAGGGGTACTTTTCAATGGTGCTGCAAGCACTGGTGAATCACAAGGGATGTTTCACCAACATCAGTGTGGGATGGCCAGGAAAGGTACATGACGCTCGCATCTTCAGGAATTCTGGTCTGTTTCAAAAGCTGCAGGAAGGGACTTTCTTCCCAGACCAGAAAATAACCATTGGGGATATTGAAATGCCTATAGTTATCTTTGGGGACCCAGCCTGCCCCTTGTTCCCATGGCTCATGAAGCCATACACAGGCAGCCTGGAGAGTAGTCAGGAGCTGTTCAACTACAGGCTGAGCAAGTGCAGAATGGTGGTAGAATGTGCATTTGGACATTTAAAAACGGATGGCGCAGTTTACTGACTTGGTTAGATCATGGCGAAACCAATATTCCCATTGTTATTACTGCTTGTTGTGCACTCCACAATGTCTGTAAGAGTAAGGGGGAGATGTTTATAGCGGGTTGGGAGGTTAAGGCAAATTGCTTGGCCGCTGATTACGTGCAGCCAATACCAGGGTGGTTTAGAAGTGTACAGGAGGGTGGGGTGCACACCAGAGAAGCTTTGAAAACCAGTTTCATGACTGACCAGGCTACGGTGTGAAAGTTCTGTCTGTTTCTCCTTGATGAAAACCCCCGCCCCTTGGTTCATTCTATTTCCCTGTAAACTAACCACCCTCCCATCCCAACTTTGATCACTGCTTGCAGAGGCAATAAAGTCATTGTTGCTGCAATTCATGCATTCTTTATTAATTCATCACACAAATACGGGGATAAAGATCAAGGTAGCCCAGGACGGGTGGGGGAGGAGGGACTGCACTTTAAAACTTATTGAATGCCAGCTTTCTGTTGGTTGGGCAGTCCTCTGGGGTGGAGTGGTTGGGTGCACGAAGGCCTCTCCACCACATTCTTGGGCATCTGGGTGATGGGGCTATGGAACTTGGAGAGGAGGGTGGACAGTTACACAGGGGCTGTAGCGGCGCTCTGTGCTCATGCTTCCTTTCCTGCACCTCAACCATATGCCGGAGCATATCAGTTTGATCCTCCAGTAGCCTCAGCATTGACTCCTGCCTTCTGTCAGCAAGCTGACGCCACCTATCGTCTTCAACCCACCACTTGTCCTCGCGTTCATATTGTGCTTTCCTGGACTCTAACATTGTCTGCCTCCACCCATTCTGCTGGGCTCTTTCAGTGTGGGAGGACTGCATGAGCTCAGAGAACATTTCATCGCGAATGCATTTTTTTTAATCTTCCTATCTTCGCTAGTCTCTGGGAAAGAGATGATAGTGTGAGTGTTGAAACATTTGCAGCTGCGGGAGGAAAAAAAAATGGGAGAGTAATAGTTAAAAAGACACATTTTAGAGAACAATGGGTAGATTCTTTCAGGGTGAACCTTGCTATTAACATTACATAGCACATGTGCATTCGGTACAAGGTCACATTTTGCCTCTTATATTGAGGGTCTGCCGGTTGGGTGTGAGAGATCACACAGGCAGGGCCGGTGGGCAACAGAATTTGGCTTGCAGGCAGCCATGGTAAGCCACAGTCTTTTGACTTCTTTAACCTTCATAACATGTGGGAATGGTTTCAAACAGCAGCATCCTCAATTCTCATTCCAAACAGCCATTGGGTTGGCCATTTAAAATGGGTTGGCCATTTAAAAGGAGGGGCTGTGGTTTTCGGGTTAACATGCAGCACAAACCCAACTAACCCCCCTTCCCCCACACACAATTCTCTGGGATGATTGCTTCACCCCTCCCCCCACCGTGTGGCTAACAGTGGGGAAGATTTCTGTTCAGCCACAGACAAACAGCCCAGCTGGAACGGCCACCTCTGAATGTCCCCTTAATAAAATTACCCTATTTCAACCAGGTGACCATGAATGATATCACTTTCCTGAGGATAACACAGAGAGATAAAGTACAGATGTTGCTTGAATGCCAGCAAACACTGGGACCATACGCTGCCATGCTTTGTTATGCAATGACTACAAACTACGTGCTACTGGCCTGGCGTGATAATGTGTCCTACCATGGAGGATGGAATAAGGCTGCCCTCCCCAGAAACCTTTTGCAAAGGATTTGGGAGTACATCCAGGAGAGCTTTATCGAGATGTCCCTGGAGGATTTCCACTCCATCCCCAGACATGTTAACAGACTTTTTCAGGTTTCAGAGTAGCAGCCGTGTTAGTCTGTATTCGCAAAAAGAAAAGGAGTACTTGTGGCACCTTAGAGACTAACAAATTTCTTAGAGCATAAGCTTTCGTGAGCTACAGCTCACTTCTCAGTAGCTGTACTTGCCGCAAATTAATCATTAAACACGCTTGCTTTTAAACCATGTATTATATTTACAAAGGTACATTCACCAGAGGTCTCTTCTCCACCTGGCAGGTCTGGGAGCCCGCCTTGGGTAGGTTCAGGGGGTGCTGGCTCCAGTTCCAGGGTGAGAAACAGTTAGTGTCTGTCGGGGAAAACGGTTTGTCCATTTGCTTGCTGTGCGCTATCTTCAACCTCCTCCTCATCATCATCTTCCTCGTCCCCAAAATGCACATCCCTGTTGCATGATAATCCATTGACGGAATCAAAGCACAGGGGTGCGGTAGTGCTGGCTGCACCCCCTAGAATGGCATGCAGCGCATCATAGAAGCATCATGTCTTGGGCTCTGACCCCGAGCGGCCATTTGCCTCTGTGATTTTTTTATAAGCTTGCCTGAGCTCCTTAAGTTTCATGCAGCATGCTGCGGTTCCTTGTTATAGTCTCTGTCCTTCATGTCTTTGGAGATTTTTTCAAATGTTTGGGCATTTCGTCTTTTGGAACGGAGTTCTGATAGCATGGATTCGTTTCCCCATACAGCGATCAGATCCCATACCTCCCGTTTGGTTCATGCTGGAGCTCTTTTGCAATTCTGAGACTCCATCATGGTCACTTCTGCTGATGAGATCTGCACTCACCTGCAGCTTGCCACACTGGCTAAACAGGAAATGAGATTCAAAAGTTTGGGGGCCTTTTCCTGTCTACCTGGCCAGTGCATCTGAGTTGAGAGCACTGTCCAGAGTGGTCACAATGGAGCACTCTGGGATAGCTCCCAGAGGCCAATACCATCGAATTGTGACCACACTACCCCAAATTTGACCCAGCAAGGTCGATTTCAGCGCTAATCTCCTTGTCGGGGAGGAGTACAGAAATCGATTTTAGGAGCCCTTTAAGTCAAAGTAAATGGCTTCGTCGTATGGATGGGTGCAGGGTTAAATCAATCTAATGCTGCTAAATTCGACCTAAATGCTAAATTCGCATTGAGTTCCTTTTACAGAATAAATGGTATTTGCATTACATTTTTTTCCATTTTCAAGTTTCAAGCCAAACCTTCTAAAGATAATGACTGAATTAGATTTTAACCACTTTGTATTGGTTAGTTGGAGGTAAATTTTCTAGAATGGTTATAAAATACAGCACTAATTTAGATAATATCACGTCACTTATTATTAAATATTGCTTCTCTCTGAATATGGAAAAAATCACTAGAATTATTTGTTAAAAGATGAAAATGCACTAATAACTCATCTGAATGAGCTTTATTTGTTTTAAATTCTAAGAGAACCCTCTCACTTCTGCTATGGATATGTCACATTCTGCAGTACATAGATTTTCAGATTGCAGATTTTCTGTAGCCATATTAGTTAGATTCTAAGTTTGTTTGTTGGTGGAGAGGGTTGTCTTTTTTTGGTTTGTGTTTTGTTTTTATTCCTGACACAAGCACAATACTGTTGTTAACATTCTTTGAAGCACCAACAGTGGCTCTTCCGTGTTACCCTCTGGGGGGTCAGTCTATGTAATTTATGTTTTTTAATTTGGCAAACAATTGTGTTGCTGCTCTAGTGGTGGGTGCTCCATCAATCCATCAGTTTTAGAACTATTATATAAAAAGCCTGTTCTCTCCTGTGATAAGAGTTTCTACCCCACCATGCAAACAGCAGGGCATTAGACTCTATAGCTCTTAAAGTGCTAGAAGGAACAGCCAGCTAAACACATCAGCTTATGCATCACATCTCCAAGGGATCATCATGGTCTGTCTGGCTGCTGGCTACTGTGTAAGCTATGATAAGCAGCAAGCACTAGGAGATATTATTGTTAAAGTGCATATGTAAGAAAAGGGCGCTCCAAGAGTAATTTACCCCTTACTCAGGCCTCCAGGTAAGCAAAGCAAAGACAGGAGGCAAACATAACAGCAGGGTTCATGGTAGCTCATGCATTAGGATGACACCATCATGACATAAGTATGGTGTTGTCAATAGTATCAAACAGTGTACTTGACCTTGATAATTTCAAAATACTTATCCAGGCATGAACTTTCTGTTTGCAAAATGTACTGATATTATAATTCACCTGCAATCCTTACCAAAATATATTCACCAAGATACCTTTTGAGAAAGGTAATTGAAAATTACATAACTAAATGGAAATATCTAAGGAGTCATTAAAAATGTTTATATGAAAATGCTGTGTTACAGTACTTCCCTTCTACTGTACAAACATTGGGCCAGAGAGAAAATGCATCCATAGTCTAGTGGTCAAGGCACTCACCTGGGAGTCCAGTCCAGGTTCCTGTTCCAATGAATATTTGTTTATATTAAGTTGAACAACTTCAATAGGAGAGATTGAGAGAGACCTACCCCAGAATACTCCATAGAATAGTGATTAAGGTAGCATCTTACTGTCGAGCAGACTGATTTCCAGATATACTCATTATCGTGAACAGGAACTATATATAGAAATGAAGTAACAAAGCTTTGATTCTGTGTAGTTGTAGATAATAGTCTGCAACTGCCCTGTCCTGGGTGTCTTTGGGTATGTCTCCACTTCAATTAGCTTCCCACAGCTAATGCCCGTGCCAGCTGAGTGAGACTTGTGGGGTTCAGGCTGAGAGGCTGTTTAATTGTGGTGTAGACATTCAGTCTTAGGATGAAGCCTGAGCTGTGGGACCCTCCCACCTTGAAGAGTCCTAGAGCCTGGGCTCCAGGCTGAGCCCAAACATCTACACTGCAACTAAAAAGCCCCTTAGCCTGAGCTCTGTGAGCGTGAGTCAGTTGGCTCAGACCAGCCACAGGTTTTTAAGTGCAGTGTAGAAATGCCCTTTGTTTTTGTCTCAGAAACCAAAGACTGCATCTAAAGCATACAGGAAATGTGGCTCGTCTATGCTTCCTGGAGGACTTACTCTATAGAAGTGCTTTCCAAAGTAGGGGTGCTGCTTGTTCAGGGAAAGCCCCTGGCGGGCTGAGCTGGTTTGTTTACCTTCTGCATTTGCAGGTTTGGCTACGGTTTGCCGCTCCAGGCCAATGGGGGCTGTGAAAAGGGCGGCCAGCACGTCCCTCGGCCTCCGATGCTTCCTGCAGCCACCATTGGCTGAAGACAGCGAACCGCGGCCTGTGGGAGCTGCGATTGGCTGAACCTGCGGACGTGGCAGGTAAACAAACTGGCCCAGCCTGCCAGGGGCTTTCCCTGAACAAGCAGCACCCTTAGTTTGGGAACCTCTGCTCTATAGCACAAGCAGCAAATTCATTTGGGACATGGGAGATCTGGGCTCAAGCCCCTATTCCAGAGTGGAGATTTCAGCCTGAAACTGTCACCTCCCAAGTGAGTGCCCTGGCTAGTGGATTTAAGGGCAGCATCACCACCACTTCCTTAGCTTTGTGAATCTAGCCCAAACATTATTTTTTTTAAGAAAATGAACAAAGCAATTCATCAAAATAGACATGAATTTGCAAATCTGCATTTATTTTTTTAGTGAGAACAAACAAAAACATGTTTTGGCTCAAAAATTTTGCCTACCTCTTGTTTTAGTCACTCAATTTGATAGAACATCCATAAACACAAGTCAAGAAACAAAAATATGTAGAAATACTATTAATTGTTAAGAATTTTGGCATAAGATCAAAGCATTTTAAAGTACTTTTCCATTCACACAAAATATAATCAAACAAAAATACCATCAGAGAAACCTATACAATGAAGGAAATGCATACTGTAGTTTGTGAATTTCTAGTGTATAATGCTTACATGGTACAGTGGACTAATTTAGTACAAGTCTCTCAAATATAATAGTGTATAATCTGCTCTGTTAGTAGGCTTTCACCTGCACTAAAGCCATTTGTACTAATCAGAATTGCAGCACTGTAGCCTCAAACATTAAGTTCAAAACACATCCCCTAAAGTTATTTTAATAAAGCTTTTCAGAGATGCTTCTTGGTTTATTTTCTAACGTGCTTTCACAAAAAGTTAATTTTGCCATAATTAAATCAAAAATAGTACTTACAACATTTCCCATTAATATAATTTTGTCATTGGCATGTATTTATGTACATAATATAATTATGTCATTTGCCACAGTTATTTTTAATTTCTGAAAATGTCATTGCATTGTATTGTCAATGTATAAACAGAGGTGATTTTGAATAACCTTAGTACAACAGGAAAAAAATGCTATATTTTTCCTATAAATTTCCAAATCTTGCAGTCCTTTCTCTGCCAAGAATGCCACTCTTTGTAGGATCTGACCCAATATTTGAATATGAAAAAAATGTTTTTCCTCAAATTTGGTAGAAATAAAATGGTTCATAAATGCAGATGTATTGTTACTATCTGAACAGAATTATAAACCCTTGAAAATAAGGGGATTATAAAAAAAATTCTGAAACACTACCAAAAGAAGCACAACTGAGCATGGTAATAAACCTCAGTTCATTTCAGACAGTGTACATGTATTTGATGTTATACCAGCAATTTAGTAATGGAAAAAGTGACAAGCTTTTGGCAGGTCTAAAGTAGAATTACAAAATACTATATGTAATGCTCTCCAAAAACCAGTATTATCTACTTTTTGCTGAAAGTGCTTAGAAATCTAATGCTGACACATTCTAACCCTAATTCCAAACTAAACTTCTCAATCTTATTAAAAACATAAATGATTTTCTTTTAATTGCTTCTTGGTTTAAAAAATTGTCTCCACATTCCTTTTAGTAATACCATGATGATTGCCTTTGCACACTGTCAGTGTTCCTTTCTACTCTGTTTACATGATGTACCATATTACCTTCCTGCTCTTTGTGCTCTTTTTTTACATGGTGTACCATATTAATTCTTAAAGCCCTTTTATTCCCGAGAATTAAAGGTTTGTCAGTTTACAGCCCAGGAAGGAGATGATGCTGAGTGGCCTGAAGGTGTCTACTATGAAGAAAAAAGTGATGGTGGCATGGAAGAGGTGAACCTCTCCATGACCCTTGGGCGTATGCAGTGACAGCAGATCAAGGAGCTGTGCACTAGCTACACGCCGACGTTCTCAGCCACCCCAGGACTGACTGAACGGGCATACCACACCATTGATACAAGTAATGCTCACCCAATTAGAACCCAACCTTACCGAGTGTCTCCTCAAGCTAAAACTGCTATAGAACGGGAGATCCAGGATATGCTACAGATGGGGAGATACATTTGGGCATCTCCAGTGGTTCCCAAAGAAGATGGGGAGATACATTTTTGCATGGACTACCATAAGCTAAATGCTGTAATTCACCCACAAACTATCCAATGCCATGCACAGATGAACTATTGGAAAAACTGGGATGGGCCCAGTTCATCTCTACCTTGGACTTAACCAAGGGGTACTGGCAGGTATCGCTAGATGAATCTGCCAAGGAAAGGTCAGCCTTTACCTCACATGTCGGGCTGTATGAATTTAATGTGCTCCCTTTCAGGCTGCGGAATGCACCCGCCACCTTCAAAAAACTTGTCGATGGTCTCCTAGAGGGATTGGGAGAATATGCAGATAGGCCTAACCAGAGTGACTTACCTTGGACACCAGGCCAAAGTGGATACTATCCAAAAGTGGCCTGTCCCAAAGTCAAAGAAACAGGTCCAATCCTTCTTAGGCTTGGCCAGATATTACACGCAATTTGTACTTTAATACAGCCAAATCACCGCCCCACTGAGAGACCTAACCAAAAAGAAACAGCCAAACAGTGGACTGAAGAGTGTCTGAAAGCCTTTAACCAGCTTAAAGTGACACTCATGTTTGACTCTGTGTTAAGGGCCCCAGACTTTGACAAACCATTCCTAGTAACCACAGATGCATCCGAGCATGGTGTGGGAGCAGTCTTAATGCAGGAAGGACCGAAACAAGAGTTCCATTCTGTCGTGTTTCTCAGCAAGAAGCTATCTGAGAGGGAAAGCTACTGGTCAATCAGTGAAAAGGAATGCTACGCAATTGCTTACGCTCTGGAAAAGCTACGCCCATACATTTGGGGACGGCATTTCCACCTGAAAACCAACCATGCTGTGCTATAGTGGCTTCATACCGCCCAGGGAAATAACAAAAAACTTATTCGGTGGAGTTTAGCTCTCCCAGATTTTGATTTTGACATACAACACATCTCAGGAGCTTCTAACAAAGTGGCTGATGCACTCTCCCGTGAAAGTTTCCCAGAATCAACTGGTACAAATCGTCCTTAAGATGTGGAAAACATTGTTAGTCTTTATACACTTGGTAGTATATTTAGAGATGCATGTATCTTATTAACTGTTTTCTCCTAGAGCTCCAGAAAGAAATCACAGTCAGTGTTTCACCCTATCTATGATTTTGGGCAGACGCTTTTGAAGTTTTCTAAGAAGGCCTCGGTATCATCACCTGCCTTGTAGGTGGGGAACTTTCTGGGATGGGAAGCAGTACCTGGAGAAGGATTGCTAGGGTTGGTTGGTATATTCTGCTGAGCCCTTGCCTTCTCCATCTCCAGTGCATGCTTCCTCTCTTTTTCTTTCTCCTCCATAGTTCTCTTGTGGGCAGCTTCCTCTGCCTCCACCCTGGCTTTTTCGGCCTCCATCTCCAAGAGCCTTAAGGCCATCATGCTCTTTTTGTTTTTCTTCAGTTTTGAATCTGGCCAGCTCTAATTTATTAGCTGCTTCACTGGTAGTCATTTTCCTGTTTTCTTGTGCTTAACTCTAGCTATACCCAAGAGTTAGCGGGAAAAAAAACTTTTGAATTTCGCTGCAGGAAGTTAACTACCCTGCCTTTAGGTAGAGAAAACTCCAGCTCAAAAAAGAAAAATCCCTTTGTAAAAAAAATTAACACTTCTGTCTCCAGGCAAATGGACAGAAAATCCTCTAGCTGCTCTCAGCTTAAAAAAAAATAACCCTTCAGGTCTGTGCTTTTGGTTCAAAATGATCTCTGGTTCAAAATGACCCCACCACTCTGCCACCATGTCAAGGTTCCTTCCCTATTCTGAACTCTAGGGTACAGATGTGGGGACCCGCATGAAAGACCCCTTAAGCTTATTCTTACCAGCTTAGGTTAAAAACTTCCCCAAGGTACAAACTTTGCCTTGGCCTTGAACACTATGCTGCCACCACCAAACATTTTAAACAAAGAACAGGGAAAGAGACCACTTGGAGATATCTTCCCCCCAAAATATCCCCCCAAGCCTATACACTCCCTTTCCTGGGGAGGCTTGAGGATAATATCCTAATCAATTGGTTCCAAAATCATCAAAGACCCAAAACCCTGGATCTTGGAGCAATGGAAAAATCAGTCAGGTTCTTAAAAGAAGGATTTTATTAAAAAAAAAGAAAGGTAAAAATCATCTCTGTAAAATCACGATGGAAAATACTTTACAGGGTATTCAGATTCAAAACATAGAGGATCACCCTGTGGGCAAAACCTTAATGTTACAGAAAACAGGAATAAACCTTTCTCTTAACACATGGAAAATTCACATAAAACAAAAGATAAACTAATCCGCCTTGCCTGGCTTACCTATACTGGTTGCAATATTGGAGACTTGGATTCGGATGGGTTGGAGAAGATGGATTTCTGTCTGGCCTTTCTCAGTCCCAAGAGAGAACAACCACGTAAACAAAGAGCACAAACAAAAGCCTTTCCCCGCACAAGATTTGAAAGTATCTTGTACCCTTATTGGTCCTTTGGGTCAGGTGCCAGCCAGGTTAGCTGAGTTTTTAACCTTTTACAGGTAACAGGATGTTGCCTCTGGCCAGGAGGGATTTTATAGCACTGTATACAGAAAGGTGGTTACCCTTCCCTATATTTATGACACACGCAGCTTTATCATTTATTAGTCTAGGTACTTAAAGCTTTTGTGTGCCTCCTAATTTAGATAGCAATGCATAACATTGCTCTTGATTCTGTCAGGTTTAACTTAGAAATGTAAAAACTATCTATATTTTTTCCTGAAAATACATTCAGTAGTCATAATTGTCTCTGCCCTACCCATTCCTATATCCTTTCATAAATAATATTGACATTTTCCCACAAGGGCAAAAGATGGATGACAAACTTTAATAAGTGGTGTTACAGTTCAGGGCAACATTCACCTGTATTCCCCCTCCATGGTCCTTGAGGGCACCCATTGTAGGCTCCTGCCTTGTCCGCTGTCCCCTCTTTTGGGTACTCAAGCTCTTTAAAATTAGGAAATGACAATTTTGTGGTTGTCCATGCAACCTTAATCCTGTCTTTGTGTGCATTCTTTTGGTGCACTAAATGAAGCAGTGGCCCTGCAGGAAAAATAGCAGGTGATCATGTAGTAAACACTGCACCATAGTGCATACATGAAAGTGGGGAGAAAGAGGATGGCCAAGACACACCCGAGGAACAGAAGCAGGGGTAGGAAGTGACCCAGGGAACAGACCTAAGAGTGCCCATCCCTAGATACGTTCCATTATTTAGAAGGCCTGTTTTGGAACCTGGTGGAGCAGGATGGGCCCAGGTTCCCCTACACCAGGGGTTCCCAAAATTGGTTTGTGGCTTGGTCATGGTAAGCACCTGGTGGGCCTCAAGACACTTTGTTTACCTGAGCGTCCGCAGGTATGGCAACTCCCAGTGGCCACAGTTCGCCGTTCTCTACAACCAGCTACTGACTCTCACTATTGGATGACACTGCCACTGGCTGTAGCTGCCAGGCAAAGTGGCCATGGACTGTTACCATTGGGTGACGTTGCCGCAGACTCTGGCCACTCAACAAGGCAGACACAGACTTGCACTGTTAGGTGACTTTGCCACTGACTCTAGCCGCTAGACAAGGCAGCCACAGTTTCTCAACATTAGGCATCATTGCCACTGACTCTAGTCCCCAGGCAAGGTGGCCAGAGATTCTCACCTTTGGGCGAAGTTGCAATAGACTCAAACTTCTAGGCAAGGTGACCACTTTCTCTATTGGCCAATGTTGCCACATACTCTAGCTGCTAAACAAGGTGGCTGCTGACTCTTGCTGTTGGGCATCATTACATCAGAGAGTTCAGCCACTGACTCTCACCACTGGTTGAGTCTGGAGTATTGCCAGTAGGCAGTACTGCCAACCTTGGATGCAACTCTCCCCTGTCCCCCAGAAGGCAGATACTAGTCAGTGTGAGTAAGTGTGGCAGAATCTGGCCCTAAATAAATAATTTATTTTAAATCTGTCTCAATCAAATGGAACACTGCAATAGTGAATAAGTCAATAGAGACATTGTAAACTTGGACAAAATCCAATCTTAAAGTTTTACTAACCAACATTTGCATATCAGATTTTCCAAGCAAATGAAGAATGAGTGAATTCATGCATCCCTTAGTTACCATAGACAGCATTAATGGAATTTCAACTTTCAAGAAAATGAATAAAAACCAGATGCACTAAGAAAATCCCTGCAACTTCATATTTAGCCTCCTGTCAATATCTGCCAGGAATCTCTTGCCTAGCTACTATTAAGAAAGGTCTCCATCAAAGAAAACAGTCTGTGCAAGAACCTGTTCAGGGCAGCATCTCTGAAGAAAGACTAAAGCTTGGTCAAACACTAAGGCCTGTGATTTTTTCCACACTTCTAACTGAAATTACTATGCCAGCAAAAGCCCTCACATAGACAGTTATATCAGAAAAAAAATCCTTTTGTCAGTAAATCTTTTTTTTTTTTGTCAACTAGTATAAGGTATAGTAGCAAAAGGACTCCTTTGTTGATATAAATAACATCTATACCAGGCAGGTTTCCCAGTATATTTACACCAGCAAACCTTTTCCAGCATAGCTAGATAATGTCAGTGAGAACTGGGTTTACTCAATTCACTAAAAGGGATTAGTTAATGTGAATAATTTTCTTTTTTCTTATTGCTATTGTGACTTAGGAGACATTATAATGTAAAATTGCTTGCTGGTTTCTTTAGAGCACCTTAAGGTGCACTTCACAGAGGATAAACAAGGTGTTATTCTAACAATACTCAAGTAATCATTTCCCTGGTTGGCCATTTATAAACCTGTGGTTTCTTTGTCTGGGCCTTCAGAAAAGAGGGGAGACACATTAAGACAAACATGTTAAGTTCTCATTATGAGTTCACCTGTGATTGTTTGGCTAAATCTGCTGTAATTTATTCTTCACAATAAAATTAAGATTGTTTAGTGGTAGCGAGCATGCATACTGTATATGTCCATACTTTGTGCATACTTTGTACTGCAGCTCCCTGGTCAGTTCCTAACTCTCTGCATGTCACGCATTCACTGGATAACATGCACCCTGATGACACACAATAACGTTCCCTAGGATAGGCCTTGCTCGAGCCATAGGCATAGCTAAAAGTTTGAACCAAAGTAAGGCTGTGAATTAAAGTAGGCCTTGTCAGAATAGTAACACTAGGTATCAGCTAACCAAATAAACACATTCCTGAGGGGATAGTACAGGAACACAGACTTCTCAAGTAACTGTATAAGTACATTCCTAAGAGGATGGTACATGAATACACAGACACTTTGTAAAGATAAGGAGGGAATGACAGGATAATGGACGCGGCTATTTTGTCTGAATTAGCAGGTACATGGTACAGACATGGTAACTAATGACCTCTGGGCTGTAATACATAACTTCTGTGTATCAATGTATAAAGGGAGAAGTCACAGGAGGGGTATCTTTATATTGGCCTAGGGGACAACATTATGAGTGTTCCGATATCTTGTCATGGGCATACATGCATTAGTGAACCCCTTGCTTGGTATGCAGGGCACTAGCACTGTGCTTTGTTGACAATAAACCTGGCTGAGTCTTCACCACTGAACAGAACCTGTTGTCTTTCTTTATGAGGTCTGCTGAATCAACAAGCTGCAAACTATGCTCTCATAGAAAAATCTGTTACCTCTCTTATTTAAAATGCTTTCTTTTAATTCTGCCATACACGGGAATGTTTTCATGTGTTGTGTTCCTATAATTGTGTGTGTGTTTATGTGGTTGTGTGTGCGCGCATGTATTTATAATGTATTAACCTCTACAAAATATATGCAAACATTACTTTAATTTTATGAGTTATTTATCCAAAAATATAAAATTTAGACCATGAAGTTGCAGTGCATGGAATTTTGCCCTCACCCAGGGGTCTTCATTAGTGGGTCATGTTGCAGGACCAGGATCTTGAACTTTCTACCCTCTTTTAGCAATTTGGAGCTTGGACCTGTTCAAGGAAAGAACATAAATTGTGTTTTTGTTTGTTTGTTTGTTTTTAAATAATGAGGAAAATGGATTATTTTCCTTGTCCCCTTGCACTCTAAAACAGATGAACTATTTTTTGCTGCAAACTTCAACAAACAACAACATTACTGTCAGACAGAGGCTAAGCATGGAAACACTCTTCTAGAAGGAAGAATGTTTGAGAAAATTACAAAAGAAGTGAAAACTGAGTAGTAGAATGGTAGTGCAAGCTTAAAGTGTGATTCTACCCTGAAAACTCATTGTATTAAAAATGGCATGGTGGAGTTCCATATTCCTCATGTCTCGATAATTTCCATATAGTTTGCGCTGTTTGCTAGAAAGGGCTGTTTTCTCTTACTGTCAATACTGTGAACTCATCCTGGGCTTTGACAGTCAAAGTAGGTCTTTCCATCTCATGCATCATAACCACTAACAGAGGTTCCTTTAGCTAAATTATGTCTTCAGTTACATGCACGCAATTCTATTGTTTTCAGAATATTCTTTAGGGACTGCAAACATGTAATCGAGGGCATAAGTGAAGGTAATGTGGTTGCAAATGAGTATGTGAGAGAATAATTTGGCCTTCAAAGCTTCTGTTACTGGTTATGATACACAAAACAAAAGAACCTACCTTGACTGTTAGAACCCAGGTTGAATTTGCTGGACTGGACATTAGAAAGAATAGGTGAAATCCTGGCACTGAAGTCAATGTGAGTTTTGCCATTTACTTCAATGCAGCCAAGATTTCACCCAGGTGTTTTTTTTTTTAACTTGATGTCTGAGAAAACAATCTATGTGGAAATTAGTGAGAAAGAGGGAATACGGAAGCCATGATGACATTTTTACCCAATCACTTTTCAGAGTGGAATCACATTTTAATTTTAGTGGTATTCCCACACTTTATAATTTAGTCCAGTCCAGTCACAATTTACATATGAATAGCTGCCTCACAGAAGCTCTCCAGATCTCATCCAGCATATCTTCTAGACAGAAAGCATGCTCCAGTGGTCAGAGCACTGGCTTAGGACTCTGAAGCCCTAAGTTTCTTTCCCAGTTACACCAGAGACTTTCTGTGTGATGTTGGTCAAGTTTTTCAAATATACAATGGAATAATAATACTTGTTTACCTCTCAGGAGTGTTGTGAGAATCAAAACATAAAAAAGCTGGAGGTGCTCATATACTCTGGAGTCATTTATATATACACAGCGGAAAGAAACATCAGTGGAGGAGAAACTATCCCCACCACTACTGCAGAATGTAAGATAGTGGAGTCTGGAAACACAAACTACTTGTTCACTATAGAATCAAAAGCCACAATTCTTATTTACAAAAAGGGCATTTTACACCATTTTGCCAGTCCTTATGGTACATAGTCCAGCTTCTGTAAATTGGTGTAACTCTATTCACTTCAGTAGAGCTATGCTGATTTACTTTAGCTGATGATTGGACCCATACTTTAGCAAAATTCTGAGTTCATTTTCCCCTTCAAACTACCATTCTAGTTCTTCCTTATTGCTTGTTCAGTGGAATTCATTATTTTACCTCATGTGAAATATCAATCTAATTTCTGCAACTATATTTTTCCATATATTAGGCCTGCTGACTACTTTTATTTACTATTATTTTAAAGCATTCGTTTACTCTGTTTAGAAATTGTTGGTCTCAATTAGATAACACATTTTCACTGCCTAACTCCACTGTTTTATTATAATGCAGTGAACCAATTTAACATTCCTTCAGTGGGACCTATTACATAGCAGAAAATATATCTTCACTGCTGGGCGCTCTAAGTTCAGACTGGGGGGGAAATAAAACCAACAACAACAACCCTGCAAACTGGCACCTCCCTTTTCCCATAAAATAATAACGCTGTATTTAAAGTTAAGGAACTACATTCAGCACAGGTTGTTTCTTTGGTAATAATGTTGTGCTTCTTGTCAAATCTTTTCTAGCTTGTGTTTTGTTTGCAATTTCTTCCTCACCTCCCTTGCCACTTCCTGACATTGTTTATGCCACACAGTGTACATCACAGTACATGCAGATGAATGACAGAGACACAAGGATGGATTCATACAGCAGGCCACAACTTTATTAACTTAACATTGGAGAGAGTATTTGTCACACACTCCATAGACTAGACATTTAATTGGTCCAGCACATGGTTACAGGGCTCCCACCATATAAACAATAACTCAGGGTAGACCCTCTTCACCCTAGAAAACAGCTCACTTTTGAATTCTCTCACCCTGAAGGAGGTAGAGGGATGCAGGGGGACCTCAGTGTGTGAAGAATTCAGGTCTCCTTACTTTTAAACTGAAGTGTGGCTGCACAAAGCTGCAAGGAAGGTAAAAAGCTCTCTGGACTCCTGACAATTTAGTCCAACAGGAAGAAATTCCTTCCTGATCCCAAAACACATAATCAAGCAATGCATCAAGGAATCAAAATTTAATAAACCTCAACTACAAGGAAGGAGGGAAGGCAGAGCAGTGACTACAGCAAGATTGCCACTGGCCCTAGGGAAGGCTTTAAACTGGTAGAAGGGGAGCTGTGAGAGCCAACCAGATCCCGTAATCCCCATTGGTTGGCCAATGTTGGCCACTCCCCCAGGCACATTCCCGCATGCACTTTGAGATACAAGGAGGGGTGAGGCTCCAGCATATCTGGGCATGAGTTCTTCAGTCTCCCTTCTTCCTCTCTGCAGTTGGCTATCCCCCTTCTTGTCTGACCAAACATCTTTCTGCTGAGACAGTGATGGGCAGTGATCAAAATAAAAATAAGTTTTACACTCATGACCCTGGCATGCCAGGTCTTGCCCAGGCTGCACACATGAGCTAAAGACTGACAACCTCATACCTCAGACCAGTTCACCTGTATGTTAGTTTTGCTCAAAATAGGTATTAATCTTATAAGAGTGTATTTAGGGTTTAGACCTTATGAGATTCTTGAACGTTGCTGCATGCGTTCATCTCTCTTGTAATGTCTGTTGTCATCTTTCTGCAGTGCCTCACCACTGTGAGTGCCTACCTCAGAGCAGACTTATGAGAAAATAGGGCAGACAGCCCAAACTGGCAGTGTGTTCTATTATTAGATTGTACCACGCCAGTGACAAATGTGAACTCCTGGATTACTATGCCATTCCTACCATGGAGTCACAGATAGTCCGCTTGGGCACTCAAGGCTATCTAGCCATCCAGACAAACTGGACTTTGTGAAAATGGTTATTTACACCAAAAATCACATCACATTTAAATTGCTTCCAGTCCCAAGAGACCAATCACTTACCCCAGATCAGTTGATACTCTGGATCTTGCACCAAAGACAACACTGGTAGCCAATCCTATAGTAAGATAATTAAACGTTTATTAGCTAAGAAAAATAAATGAGAGTTACTGAGAGGTTAAAGCAGGTAAAATATATGCACAGGTGACTTAGAGTTTGTAATAATGGTAGCAGTGATGTAATAAACTGCCAGTTTTCCAGAAGTATTTTCAGGGTACCTAGATTGCCTCTGGGGATCTCTGCTTTGCTTGTACACTTCCCTGTAAGAATCCAAACAGTCCAAAGATACAGGATATTTCTTTGAATCCATACTTCTTGTCACAGGACACAAACTGATAGGGTCACTGCCCACAATGAGGAATGCATTTTGAGTCTTTGACCATCAGACACAATAGCCACTTGCTTTGAAATTAGCTTTTTTCTGTTAGAGTTCTTCATTTGCATTCCACAAGGCTTCTGTCTTGTATGATGGATTATTTAGTTACAGGGGAAAACACAAGGTAATCTTTGCTACTACATTATAACAGAATACCAGAAAGTGAAAACAATGCAAATAATGTCCCATTAGTTTTCATAAAGTTTAAACACCACATACACTCTTATACATTTAACACTTTGATCTATACTAATCTACACATGAATTGCCCTTGGGCTCTGGCATGAGCTAGCAACTGATCTACCAACCTCACGTCCATTTTCCATGTTATAAGAAATGTACCTTTACCACTCTGAAAATGTTTGTTCTAAACTTATGAACACAGGCATGGGAATCATCCCTCCTGCCCATTCAGAAGGACTATCAAAATCAGATGGGCCATCAAGGAACATTGCAATACAAAGGATTGGTTAATGGCCTTATCACACCTGAGAAATGTTACACAATAATGTGCCCACAGATCCATATCCTGGTGTGTATAGCCGGCTGTCCCATATCTGAAATGAGAACACAACCGATTAATGTTGATTTTCCACCTGCGGTTTTACATACGTTCGATATGCATTGGACTGCCAGCACCCAACTGCCTGAATGAGAGGGAACCAAATTCATGGGCTGGCAGCCCCAACCTCGTTAGCCCGCGTCTCAACATGATAATAAATTGATATGCCGTGAGGGGATTCCTGTCTCGGTTTACAAAAAGGGAGCCTTCTCCCTTCCATTGTATTACCATATAGACCCTCAACTACCGAACGGGGCAGACTCCAGGTTCGCCACCCTCCCATAGGGTAACGAATGCACCCATGCAGACTTGATCAGTCTTTGACCTTTGCAAGTGTAATATCACTGCATGCTTGTGCCAGCTTATGTCACAAAATTCCAAAGCCTTTCCGTAGAATCCCTGATGGACCCAGGCACTAGCTCACTGATCCTGAAAGCACCAAAAAATGCTATCAAGAATGCTGCCCTGAATAGGAACACCTCCTGTGAGCTATTACATATGACACCAAGGATATGAAGGAGGTCCCCGAGCATGGAAACCCTAATGCGAGAACGGGAATCATCACTGGGTCTACCGCTACATGACCATGCCTCCAAAACCTTCGAACTATGAAACCCCTAGAAGGATCTGGGTAGCCATTTAGCCTGCTGCCAAATGTAATGGCCGAAAGGCGATTCGAAACTGTGGAGGACGCCAGCTGATAGGTTGCCAATGACAGCATGTACCGCAGCACCTGTTCCTCTGTAATAGGCCACATTGCCGACTGGCCTCCCTGCTCTGGAAATTGTATGCATTCATTAAAACTTTTCTCATGACTGTGCCACATGCGTGGTGCCACTGATCTCTGGATCACACTGATAACTGTCCTACGCCGAGGTTCCCTACCATGAACCGTATTTGTCTGGGTTTGTGGACGGCAATCCCTGCCCTGTGCGTCTATATCATTGCTCCTGAAATCACCTGAGTGGGATGTCCTGGATCTGTCTGACCTGTTCCGCTTTGTACATCCTGTAGTGCTGTGGAATCAATCTCATATGCAATACATTTAATTAATCATATCAGCTGCATGCTAACTGCCCCCCCCATCAGATGCCGCTAGCTCAGTTGGGTAAGCGAGAACTGCACCTGGATCCCCCACTTCCCCAAGCCTGATAGGCCATCTGTGACAATCCAATGCACTCGGGTGAGCAAATGTGTCACCTGGTGCCCCCATTTCCCCAAGCCGGATAGGCTGACTTTGATATTCTGGTGCACTAACCCAGGTTCCCCAGCCACCTGCTCTTGCTGTATGGACTCTGCCCCTGGCTTGCCCTGGGGCCAACTAACTGCACTGGGTATGATTTGATTGCTTTCTGGGTTCCTGTGGTAACAAAACTAACTGTCGAGGGAGGGGAGGGGTGATGCAAATTCTCCCCATCCCATTGTGTTCTGGCTGCAGCAGGGGAAAACTGCACCGTGATTCCCTAAACATTCATGTACACTGCAACTGCTGTGGGATAGGACTGCTCCCCTTCTCCTTTTCCTTCTTGCACCTGTATTCCTTCTAATCAACTCTACCTCCCTTTGTGAATCTGTTCTCCTATTGCTATCCCATTCCACTGGTGCCAGAGGAAAAGGAGAGCTAAGACTTTCCTCTTGTGCACCCTATCCTTTCCCTTTTTTGTGTCCCCCTGGAACCATGCTGAGACTGCTTACCAGCTCCTTCCCCTTCTTCCTTCTTGACTGAAACAATGAATGGCTTGTAGCCCCCTATCCACTTCCTATCCCCCAGTCCAGCCCAACCCAACTACTGCTTTCCCACACTTGCATTCCCTGCCACAGCAAGGTTTCCTCCTGCTTTATCTGTCTGGACTGCCTTTTGAGGTTGAAATTAGCTGCCCAGAGCCCTCTCGTACCTGCTGAAGGAGAGTGGGAGGTTTCTCCCGGCCCCCACGTCCCACTGTATGGGCTATATGCAAAATTGTGTTGGTTCCAGTGCCCGCTTTCTCCCTCCTGTTGCAATTCTTTTTTGGGGGGTGTCACTGCTCACCCCTTGCTGTTCCTTTTCACCGTCTGGAAGGATTCCACATGGGGGTTTCTATAGAGCAGGGAACCAATTCCTGCTCCCCCCTGCTGCCATGTCCCCAACGGCTACCTGCTTTTATGCCCTGCAATGGGGGAAGGGGTTGTTCCCCCCTCGAGCCGCCGCTGATTATCCAGATTGATTCCTCATTGGGGGTTTCTATGGAGCAGGGAACCTGTGCCCACTCCTCCCTGCCACCATGTCCAATTCCTGCTTGTTTTTTATGTCCTGAAATGGGAAGGGGTTCCCCCTTCTCCACTATCCCCACTCACCTCACCGTTTGACTGCATGTGGTCCTGCAGCAAGCCATGCACCAGAGCTTCTGTTTGCCCAGCCAGTTGGGAATGAAGAGAGGAGGGTCGAAGCCCGGGCTGACCTTTTTAAACCCCTCATTCCTAGGTGGTGAGTCATCCACCATGCTGACTGCTTTTCCATCAGTTTTACATCTCCTAACCCAGACAGCATTGCCCTCTTCTCCTGGTCTGTAGCAGGGAAAAGTTCTGGCAATGGGGAAAGGCTATGCTATCTCCCTGCTGCTAGAGCCTTTCCCCACCCACCACAGGGAAAGACTCTGGCAGCTGGAAAGGCTCTGGACAGGGGAATGCAGTGGGTAAAAGCTCAGACTTTCCCTCTTGCCAGAGTCTTTCCTCGCCACAATGAAAGCTGATAAAGCCCCACTTCCTCTGCTGTGCCAGAGCTTTACACTGACATGCATAGCTACATACAGCACCGCGGACGTGGCCTGCTTTTCACTGAGGCATGTAGCTATACATACCCTACATGGTGTCAAAAGTGTTGAGTAGTGTAGACATAGCCTTCTTCGTGGAGTTTTCCTGAAGGGGATATTTTCCTAATGTTTATATTCCCCAAAACTTTATCATTTGGGATTTTCAACTTTCCTTTTCCAAAAAAGAAACCGCATCTTTAGGCAGATATATTCCAATCTTTTCAAGTCATTCAGCATTGCATCCTTAGAGAAATTGCTCTCTTCATTCATAAATCAGAATTTTTCTTTGTTTCAATCCATTTTTATACAAATGCATTTGTTTTCTTTACAACCTTGTCATGCTATAGCTTTCTGCTGCTTGTAAATTAAAAGAAAATATCAAAAATGCATTCATTTCATTCAGACTATAACAATGATGACACATCTTTTGTGAATTAATTATTGCCCAAGAGACACTTATAATGGGCACCACTCTTTGAGCTCTATTGTTCTTTAAACACTTCCTTTCCATTTCTGAGACAAATTATGTTATTATGGTAACAAAAAGAGCACTTGCTACCCTGTTTGCCTTCCAAATTACCAAACAGAGTTACTTAGGGATGATTTTAGGCCTTAGTCCAGGGATCAGCAACCTTTGGCATGCGGCCCATCAGGGAAATCCGCTGGCGGGCCAGGCTGGTTTGTTTACCTGCCACGTCTGCAGGTTCGGCCGATCGCAGGAAAACAGCGGCCAACACATCCCTTGGCCCACACTGCTTCCTGCAGCCCCAATTGGACTGGAACAGCGAACCTGTGGACAAAGGTAAACAAACCATCCTGGGCTGCCAGCGGATTTCCCTGATAGGCTGCATGCCAAAGATTGCTGATCCCTTTCTTAGTCCCTTGTGCTGGTCATGATGGGGAGAGGGTGAGTGACTCCTTTAACCTATTTATGAGTCAAAAAGTCTTTCCCCATAAGCATCTCTGAGCTGTTCGCCAATCAAGTCAGCCAATGAAGGAGATAGTGGTAACCATTTCCCTTCTGTTGCTTGCATTGCCAAAATAACTAAAAGCATGAATATTGTAAAGAACTGGGACCACAGTGCTTTCATGGATCCAAGGACAGAAGGTGACACTATGATCAACTTCTTGAACTGTAGAAACAGGGCAGATTGGAAGAGGCCCTGGGGGTTTTTCGCCTTCCTCTGTAGCATGGGGCACGGGTCACTTCCTGGAGGATTCTCTGCACCTTGAAGTCTTTAAATCATGATTTGAGGAATTCAATAGCTCAGACATAGGCGAGAGGTTTATCGCAGGAGTGGGTGGGTGAGATTCTGTGGCCTGCATTGTGCAGGAGGTCAGACTAGATGATCATAGTGGTCCCTTCTGACCTTAATATCTATGAATCTATGTGGTCACACCAGTGTTATATGCAAAGGTAAAATAATGTATCTGTTCCTATTCAAGATTCTCCTGCTTATGCATCCTAGAATCCCATTAGCCCTTTTATCCACAGTCACACTGGGAGTTCAGTTCAGCGCATTATGCACCATGACTCCCACATCTTTTCTGGAGTCACTGCTTCATAGGATAGATTCCCCCCCTCCTCTAAATGTGGCCTCCATTCTTTGTTCCTAGATATATACATTTACATTTAGCCATGTTTAACTGCACATTGTTTGCTTGTGCCCAGTTTACAAAGCTATCCAGATTGCTCAGTATCAATGACCTATCCTCTTCACTATTTACCACTCCCCCAATTTTTATCCTCCGCATAATTTATCAGTGATGGTTTTATGCTTTTTTCCAGGTCAGAAATAAAAATGTCATAGCATAAGGCCAAGATCTGATTCCTGTGGAACCCTCCTAGAAACACACATGTATGGTGATGATTCTCTGTTCACAATTAAATTTTGAGACCTATCAATTAGCCAGATTTTTATCCATTTAACATGTGCCATGCTAATTTTATACTGTTCTAAGTTTTTAATTAAAATGTCATGCAGTATGAAGTCAAATGCCTTACAGACTTCTTCATGTCAACACTATTATTTTTATCAACAAAAGTTGTAATCTTATCAAAAAAAGATATCAGGTTAGTTTGATCAGATCTATTTTCCATAAATCCATGTCGAATGGCATTAGTTATTAGGACCCTACGATATTCACGGCCATGAAAAAAAGCATCACCATGAAATCTGGTCTCCTCTTGTGAAATCTGGTCTTTTGTGTGCTTTTACCCTATACTTTACAGATTTCACAGAGGAAACCAGCATTTCTCAAACTGGGGGTCCTGACCCAAAAAGACAGTTGCAGGAGGGGTCACAAGGTTATTTTAGGTAGGTTGTGGTATTGCCATCCTTACTTCTGCACTGCCTTCAGAACTGAGTGGCTGCAGAGCGGCGACTGTTGGCTGGGTGCCCAGCTCTGAAGGCAGCTCCCAAGCAGCAGCAGCACGGAAATCAGGTGGCAGTACCATATCATGCCACCCTAACTTCTGTGCTGCTGCATGCAGAGCTGGGCAGCCAGAGAGTGGCGGCTGCTGACTGAGGATCCTGCTCTGCAGGCAGCACTGCAGAAGTAAGGGTGGCCATACCACACATGCCATCCTTACTTCTGTGCTGCTGCCCCACTCCAGCTGCCCAGCTCTAAAAGCAGCACTGCCACCACCAGAGCACAGAAGTAAGGATAGCAGTACATAAGAACATAAGAATGGCCATACTGGGTCAGATCAAAGGTCCATCCAGCCCAATATCCTCTCTACTGACAGTGGCCAATGCCAGGTGCCCCAGAGGGAGTGGACCTAACAGGTAATGATCAAGTGATCTCTCTCCTGCCATCCATCTCCACCCTCTGACAAACAGAGACTAGGGACAACATTCCTTACCCATTCTGGCTAATAGCCATTAATGGACTTAACCTCCATGAATTTATCCAGTTCTCTTTTAAACCCTGTTATAGTCCTAGCCTTCACAACCTCCTCAGGCAAGGAGTTCCACAGGTTGACTATGTGCTGTGTGAAGAAGAACTTCCTTTTATTTGTTTTAAACCTGCTGTCTTGTACTGCAACCTCCCTACAACTATTAGAGAAAACAAAATATCTGGGATAGCCCTACTTGCTATGGGAAGGAAGAACCTGGAGGAATTAATGACTGGGCACCTAAATTTAGATTTTCTGTAGACATTTTATAGACCACAGATTAAAAATTTTCAAATTCAAAATGCTGATGAAAAATTTAGGTGAAATATCAAATATTGACCAAAAAATCAGAAAAAAAGTACCTTCCCCACCCCATTCTATCTCACTCCACCTCTAACCTGGGCACCTGCCAAGTTATGACAAAATAAATTTTACAGCCTAATTTATCTACCAGCTCCCAGGGCTGCTTAGAGAAAGGTGACCACCACCCCCCTTCTACACACACACACACACACACACTTGGCCCAGGTGAATATGGTGAGGGGGAAAATTCCTTCCTGCGTCAAAAAGGTGACTAACATGCTCCCAAACTCAGCTTTATTCTAATCCCCAGGAAGGGAAAAGGGGGGTGGGGAGCTTTTCTTCCCAGTGCAAAATGGGGCCCCTGAGCAAAGGAAGGGGGGGGGTCTTCCCTTGTGTTTATGGTCACCAACAGGATTATGCTTTACCTTTCTGTCCAGCCAATCAGCAACAGAATTCATCCCCTCCGCTCCTTCACAAACTCTTGAGGAGGCTGAATGGCAAAAAGGAGGGTGAAAGCCTTAAAGGGGTCAAGGGTTATATTTTCCTTGCTGGGCCAAACAAAGCTCCCTACCTCTGAGGCTGCAAGGATGCGGGGAAGGCCTTCTATTCTAAAAGAAGCCTATGAAGCTTCTACTATTGTAATTATGAAAGCAGATGACTCCCTTAACTGCTGCAAAAAGGCCACATGAAACAGCCTATGAGTATGTGGACTACCTAGTTATTCTTCATTGGCAAGCACCATTTCTGTTTTCTTCCACTTCGATCCCTTGATAAGCTCTTCTACACATAAAACATTCTGGTATCTGAGGGAGAGCTAATTGCCTGCTGTCGTGTGACAGGTTTATTCATAATTAAATACGTTGTATAGTGTTAATTGTAGTGTTTCTATCACATTAACCAAAACTTTGATTGTGTGGCACTGTTATTGAAGCATTAGTCAATATAGTTCCCAAACTATTCAGAAGAATGTTTCTTTCTGAAAAGCTCCCTGATATAAAAGAACGTTACCAACTAGCTATTGAAATAACTGTGTAGTCTTCCCTCCAGAACTCTAGTCATCACAATAGTTTATCTAATGATTATATTGTGACAATGGTAAGCGCAAACATGTGAATATTCTTTAATTCTTTTCTTCTCTATGGCAATACCCCTCAGAAGTATTCATATGAGAAATCTGGATTGTGTTCTGTTTTTTACCAATATACAACAAAGGCTATGACTTCACAATAGTTTAAGGCAACTGGGCCAACAGGCATCATCAGATAGGTATTTTGAATGGTCCAGTATGAAAGTTCATTCATTATTCTAACCTTCATGTTATTTCATAGTTATCTGCAGTTTGGGTTTTGATTAAGTGCATATCTTTTAAAAGGCAAAATCTTCTCTAGGTGAACTTCCTGAAGAATATTTTTAATTAAAAAAATTCTAATGCAAAGCTATCACATGATGCTTTGCTTGAAAGAAATATTTATAAACACAACTATGTCTTATATTGAGTTTAGATTTTCAATATTGTGTGTCTGATCCAAAGTATAAAGCAGTCAGTTCAAGAATATCCATTGCCTTTAGTGGGCATTAGATAATGCTCTGTATTTGTAAAATATTAGTTAATGTAAAGTGCTGAATTGTTTGAAATTATGAAGTTATATATTCAAATTATTTTTAGTTTCTATATTCAGCATTAAGGTGAATATATTGTTTTCTAGGGAGATGCCAGAAGACAATGGCATTGTGTTCTTACTATCCCACAGCAGTCAAAGATTCAAGGTTTTGTTTGTTTGCTTGTTTTTGTTTTTGTTTTTTTTATTACTGCGACAAAATCCCAGGCACATCAGGCTAGAAGCAGAGATGAACAGACCACCAGTGTCATACATTTGTAAAGAAAAACAATATTATCATTGTTTTTTATAAACTTTGTGTTATGACTAATTTCTAGGTACAATAGAATTTGTGCTTTCTGCTTTATTAAAAATAAATAGCATAGGGCTGAAGGTGAAACAGGAGGTAAATGGAAAATTCTGTGACATGGTTTCACAAGTTATTCTAGTGTTTCAGTATCACAGAAGCATGTGCATGATGGAAGATGCAATTGGAAGGTAATCCTATCTTGGTATATTTATTTAAAATTGCACTGTCATTTTTATAAATTTTCTTTCAGCTTGAGCTCTCCTCTGCAACTAGATGAGAGAGCAATTTTGCCAGTTCTGGAAGACCTAAAATATACCTAAAAATACTAGTTCCTACTTCCTGTCAAACAGGATCCAAAGTAAATAGAGAGGGAAAAGATTAAAAACCAACCCAAAAACAACAACATACCAATAACATTTTATCCACCCCTCTTTACCTCCAAATGTTAAAAAAGAAAAAAAACACAGTTGTTGTTCTACTGCCCAGGAAGCCATGGGATTCATACAGTTTCAATAGAGAAGGGAACCACACTTTAATTAAAATCTAGTGGCAATTGTCAATCATGATTTTGGATGATTACTGATTAGTAAATGGTTGGGTGTTCCAGATTAGTCTATTGTTAGTGTATTTCTATAGACAAAAATAAGGATCAGTTTATTCTTATTTGTTTTCTTAAGTATATTTTCCACATCATGAATCTGACATCATTGATCTTGGGTAATTTGGATTTGAAGTAACATGCTCATTGCCCTCATTGCTTTGCAAAAAGTTTTGTATTTTTACCAGTCTGTTACAAATAATTATGCAAAAAACCCTTGAGTCTTGATCTAAAGCCCATGGAAAGACTTCCTGATCCTTCAATAGGCTCTGGATCCGACTCCTTGATCAAAATGTAATGACTTACAAAGACAGACTCAATACAACAAATGAGTAAACTAATAATGTATTTAAAGATCAAATGAAAAGTAATTAAAGCAAATGGCAAATTCTCATAAGGAAGTTTGGACAATGCCTAGTGGGTGGATGGGAACATGTTTTGATGAAAATGGCAAGAAATTAGATATTTAAAATGGAGTGTATCAGAGTCAATTGCCCTGTAAGGGCAGTTAGGGCCCAGTCTGCCCATGATTGACTTATAGAGTCCCCCAACCTATAAGTAATTGACTGCCCCTTGTGGCTGATTAGCCACCTGGACCTAATAAAGATTACCCAAGCTCAAGGGGGGGGGGGCAGACAGGGGACACTCCCAAGGGAGACATGGAAGCTCCTGTGAAGAAGAGCACTTTGGAGAGGCTTGAGTCAAAGGGTTGAGCAGGAAGAGTAAAGGGTGAGTTCTTTAGAGACCCCCATAAAATTGGGAGCCCATAAGAGGTGCTTCCACAGAGGTGAGCCTCCTAGGGGGAGGGCTGTAGTCAACAGGCATCCAAAAGGGCCTAGTCTCAGCTAAGGGGCTCTCTCAGATATGGGCTGGAAGCCCGGCCTGGTAAGGATCACCTGCTGTCCCTGGGAGAGTCACAGTGATCCCCAGATCCCTAACTCCAGAGAAGGATCTTACTTTGGTAGAAGCAAGAGGGTTAATACCAGGGACTCAGAGTAGCAGCCGTGTTAAATTTGTTAGTCTCTAAGGTGCCACAAGTACTCCTTTTCTTTTTACCAGGGACTGATATCAGAACCAAGAAAATGCTGAGAAATAGCCAGGATAATAATGAAAACTGGATTCAGATGGGGGACAAATGGACTGGATAACCCAAAGCTAAGATCTGGGGGTGAAAGATTTATGTTCTGTGTTGGCTTTTCTGTAAATAAATGAATTTCTTCAAAAGGGGGGATCTTTAGTATCTAATAATTTGACTGGTTTTCTTGATACCCTGGGACAGGGAAAGGTAAGGGCAAAAGCCACTTTGCCCTGCAAAGGAGGTGTGCTGTGTCAGCCTGGAATGAAGACAGAGTGATTTTGTGTATGTCATAAATATAAAGAAAAAAGGTAACAACCTTTCTGTATACAGTGCTATAAAATTCCTCCTGGCCAGAGGCAAAATCCTTTCACCTGTAAAGGGTTAAGAAGCTAAGGTAACCCCGCTGGCACCTGACCCAAAATGGCCAATGAGGGGGCAAGATTCTTTCAAATCTGGAGGGGGGACAAAGGGTTTGGTCTGTCTGTGCGATGCTTTTGCTGGGAACAGATCAGGAATGCAAGCCTTCCAACTCCTGTAAAGTTAGTAAGTAATCTAGTTAGAAAATGTGTTAGATTTTCTTTTGTTTAATGGCTTGTAAAATAAACTGTGCTGGAGGGAATGTGTATTCCTGTTTTTGTGTCTTTTTGTTACTTAAGGTTTTGCCTAGAGGGATTATCTATATTTTGAATCTGATTACCCTGTAAAGTATTTATCATCCTGATTTTAGAGGTGATTCTTTTACCTTTTCTTTAAATAAAATTTTTCTTTTAAGAACCTGATTGATTTTTCATTGTTTGTAAGATCCAAGGGTTTGGGTCTGTGTTCACCTGTACCAATTGGTGAGAATATTATTATCAAGCCTTCCCCAGGAAAGGGGGTGTAGGGTTTGGGGGAATATTTTGGGAAAAGATGTCTCCAAGTGGGCTCTTTCCCTGTTCTTTGTTTAAAACGCTTGGTGGTGGCCACATACTATTCAAGGACAAGGCAAAGTTTGTACCTTGGGGAAGTTTTTAACCTAAACTGGTAAGAATAAGCTTAGGGGGTCTTTCATGCAGGTCCCCACATCTGTACCCTATAGTTCAGAGTGGGGAAGGAACCTTGACAGTGTACATGCAATATATTATGAAATGTAGTGAGGGGAGAGGGGAAAAGATCATTTAATAAGCCTAACTACTCATGTAACTTTATTATTGTAACCTCATTCTCCTGTTGTTTTTATTTCCCCCTTCCTTTATCGCTATCATTTGATATTTAAAATGTAAGCTTTTGGGGATAGCTTCCATGTTCTTTGTATGTTCCTGTACAACACTAAACATATCTTTGGTTGCTATAAAACTAATTATAAATAAAAAACTCCCATAGACTTCAATGGAAATTATTCATGTCTTTGGTTAGAAATACTCAGACTATCTTGAAATACTCTACTGAGTTCAAGAAGAATATCAGGGTATAGAATTATGTAAAAGGAGAGTCGGAGAAATCCTTTAGGAGCCTCTTAAGGCTACAGATATAATGTTGAAATGTTCACTATGTGAAATGTCAGGTTTCAGAGTAGCAGCCGTGTTAGTCTGTATTCGCAAAAAGAAAAGGAATATTTGTGGCACCTTAGAGACTAACAAATTTATTTGAGCATAAGCTTTCGTGAGCTACAGTTCACTTCATCGAAATGTGTTGATTAAAGCAGTCATTGTATCCTTTGCAAACAACACAAAGACCATGGCAAAATGTATTGACTGACCTCTTTTACTTTGAAAGCACAGATGATTTCCTCAAGCTGCATAGGCTCACTATTTATTTTTCTTTTGAAACTTAGATCAACAATCATTAATTCATCATGGACAGACCAGTGATGATAAAATAGGAAGGAAATCCACGGTTTTGCCTCTAGCAATCTGTGTAGTATATCCTTTTGTGGAATTATAGTTCTGGACTTTCACAAGATTCTTATATTAACAATCTTAGCAATGCAGAATCATATTCATTTGTGCTCCTAAGTCACAGTCCATCCTACTCTTGGTGCCAGCAAATGCCCTAGATGGTGCATCTGCCATAACTAAAAAATGGCTTATACTGTATTTAGTTGTTACCTTTATAATCTCAAAATGTAATAGCATAAACCTTTGAATAAAATACAGATTACTTTTAAGAGTGAGTTTTTATTTCAAGTTTTGTACCGTAGACACACAAGTGAAAGTTTTCACACTAATGTTCCATAGTACCTTTGTATTTAAGCTCTCCCCCCCAAAACCCCTCCCCCCCAAGTTTGAGTCATTGTTCTGGAGAGCACCATCTTGTAAATATAGCAGCACCCAGTTCACTTTGTGAAGCATCAACTGTCAGTTCAACCAGCTTGTTTTAATTAAAATGAGGTTTTCTTATGGGGTGAGGTTCAAACCTTCTCTGCTGTCTTTATATGTCTCATCTCCCATATCTTTCACAGTCTTCTTGCAGTCATACTGAAAACAAAATAGTTATTGTAACAATGTCTCTAACAAGAACTTGTAGAACAGAAACAAGGAGTCTTTATTCAGGCCTAATTTGATGGTGTCCAGTTTGCAAAATTGGAATTAATTTGCAAACTAGACACCATCAAATTAGGCCTGAATATAGACTGGGAGTGGATGGGTCACTGCAAAAAGTAATTTTCCTTCTGCTGATACTCACACTTTCTTGTCAACTGTTGGAAATGGGCCACCTTGATTGCATTGGCCTCATTAGCACTACAAAAGTAATTTTCCCTCCCTTGGTATTCATCCTTTCTTGTCAGCTATTGAGAATAGGTCACTTCCACCTTAATTGAACTGGCTCGTTAGCACTGACCCGCAACTTGGTAAGGCAACTCTCATCTTTTCATGTGCTATAATATATATTCTGCTTACTGTTTTTTTTTACTCCATGCATCTGATGAAGTGTGTTTTAGCCCATGAAAGCTTATGTCCAAATAAATCTGTTAATTTCTAAGGTGCCACAAGGACTCCTCATTGTTTTTGCTGATACAGACTAACATGGCTACCCTTTTGAAACTTGTAGAACAGAGTTATTCCTAGAATATATCTAATGTAGACATTCTCATTTATTCATGATTGCATCTGCTTTAATGTTATCTGGCTGGAGATCTTTCTTTGGTTGAGGTATTTATCAAATAGTGCTGATGTTGCTATAAGGGATTTACCCTTAATTCAATGTCAAACCTTCTCTTTCTACCTCAATTATATACTTTCATGGTCTAATATGGTTCTCTCAAGTTTTAGTACAGCATAGTAATTCATCAATAACAGTGACAGAAGGAATAGCAGGTTCTAACATCTCTGCTAGCTTCCCATGGAATACTCTGGGACAGTAGAAATACTAAAGCGTAGGACACAATATCTGATGGAGCTTTCATTTGATGTTTATTTCTAAAATTCTGGAATCCTTTTTCTAGCTCATGCACCAAACTTAACTGTGATAGTCTCTCCACTCAGTTACAAAGTTACTTCCCCCCCCCCATTCTCCTTTCTTCTGAGACAAAATAGATATGTATAAGTAGGACTTTTAAAGAAATTTGTTATATTTTTGATAGATGATTGCATTCTTTCACACAGCACTGACTGCATTAAACGAACTATATTGAACTAGGGCCCAGAATGAGTGCGAAATGGCTGCAAAATGACAGAGACGGAGCACTAGAGCAATACTTTTTCTTGTCCCTGTCTTTTGTTTTTTCCTTCTTCTTCCAAAAAAACCCTATATTTTTAAAAAATTAGTCTATCAAAATGGGAAGCATGGGACATGGGTTAGAACAGCTAGCTGAAGCTCAGTCTATATAAGACAAGTGATGTTCATAAGTTGAAAGGGAAAAATGCAAGAGATGGTAAGGATAATTTCTCCATCCTTAATTAAGGATGTATACCTGGAATTTGTTATTCATGTTCAAAATGTGGGGATGTGTTTGATCCCCAGTGGCTATTGGATGATCGTATTGCTGCCATGTCCAGGAACATTTTTTACCATCTGTGCCTGGTTAGAAGACTGTAACTTTCTTTTGGATCTGGCCTTTGCTACCATGAGACACGCCTTTGTCACCTCAAGACAAGTATAACTCAATGGAGTTACATGTTAAATCAACCAAGTGAATTCAGCTGGTGCAAAATACATAAACCTCTTTATTATCTGGTGCTTCTCAATGGCAGCACATGTTACTATGATCTGCATAGGCTTCCTGTTGGATTCTGAATTTAATGTGAAGGTTTTTTGATCTATAAAACCCTAAATAGCTGGTGGACTTTCAATGTATGTCTTTCTCCTTATGCTGTACTGTCACAGCTGGGATAGGCAGAGCTGCTCTGGATCCCTCTAGATTTAAGAGAGGGGGCTGGCTCTAAAACATTCTGTGAGGGGGGGCTCTCGACTCTGGAAAAGACTCTGCCCCAGTAAGGGAGAGTCCAGCTCTGTTGATCTTTAAGTCACGCTGCAAAGAGCATCTGTTTGCAGAGGCTTTGATAGGGGCTGATCTGGGAGGGGAGCCGTGTGTTCTGTTGGCAGTTCCATTTTATTTCTGCTTTTAGATAGGAGTGCCGTATTTTATTTTTATATAAACCTAAACACAAAAAATAAAATGCATGGATCTAAACCAATGCAGTGATTTCTGTCTGAATCTGCAGACAACTCAAAAAGAGTAACTTGAGAGGTGTGAGCTGTCCCTCTGGATCTCAGTAGTGTGACAAAAATGAAACATAATTATAATAGTATAAAGTTTGGCATTGTTAACTATTTCACAGTTGATCAGAGCTTAGAAGAAAGAAAAGATAATGATAGTGTCCAGTGTTGCACAATGAGTGGCATCTGAGCCCCACTAGAGTGGTTAGAGCGATGTATAGTGGTCAGAGGAGTAGTCCACACCTTTACCTGTGAGAGCAAAGGCCACTTTTCAACGATGTTCCTTATGTGGTGTGACAGGGTCGGGCTAGATGGCTAAAGAAGAGTAATAGAAGGCAGATATATTAGCCCCAGGCTAAGTAGGTCCCTTTTCCCTGGGTAGGTAACATGGAAGGTTCCAGAGCAATCAGGAACCTTCTGGAGACAATTAAGACAGGCTGATTAGAACACCTGCAGCCAATCAAGAAACTGCTAGAATCAATTAAGGCCGGCTAATCAGGGCACCTGGGTTTTAAAAAGGAGCTCACTTCAGTTTGTGGTGTGCGTGTGAGGAGCAGGGAGGAAGAGGCACTAGGAGCTGAGAGTAAGAAAGCATACTGTTGGAGGACTGAGGAGTACAAGCATTATCAGACACCAGGAGGAAGGTACTGTGGTGAGGATAAAGAAGGTGTTGGGAGGAGGCCGTGGGGAAGTAGCCCAGGGAGTTGTAGCTGTTGCACAGCTGTTCCAGGAGGCACTCTAGACAGCTGCATTCCACAGGGCCCTGGGCTGGAACCCAGAGTAGAGGGCGGTCCCGGGTTCCCCCCAAAATCCTCCCAACTCCTGGTCAGACACAGGAGGAGTCGACCTGGACTGTGAATTCAGAAAAACGGCCAAGCTGAGGGCTGCCGTGAAGCTCCAAGGCGAGCAAATCCGCCAATAAGCACAAGACCCACCAAGGTAGAGCAGGAGCTTTGTCACAGCGGATAAAATGTTCTTTTGACAATACAACACATTTAATGCACTCCTGGAAGGAATGATAAAAGCTGATACTAAAAACTGGACTTTTGACTTTTGAAACTGACAAAATAATTTACAGACAACAAAAAAAACTAGGCAGTAGATAATGTCCTTTCACAAAATGGCCACACAAAATACTCGATTTCTTTTTTGGGTTTAACTTTAAAAAGTTGTTGATTTGACCATTTACATCATACAAAAAAGGTATCATGGTGGAACTTCAGGGCCTACATCTTTGTGGCACTGAGCACACAGGTCTCCCAATCAGCCACTAGAGTTGTGAGCACTCAGCACCTGACAGTATTGGGTCACATTCTGTGGGAAGGGAAAAATAAGTATCGATGTCCTTTGGATAACTGTAATATTCCAAGTGCAAATGATTACATTTTTAATGTAATGGAAGTCCTTAGATATAGGAAAGGAGGGTTTAATATTAGTAAACAGAAAGTGATTTTTAAAAGATGTTTTAAAGAGGTACATAGACAGTAAAATGTTAAGATCTGAGAGTCTTAGACTACAGTGATTTTTATTTTTTTGTAAAAAAAAGTTATTAATAAGAGCTGGCCATTCCTAACAGACAAGCACTTTTTAACATCACCTCCACAGCGGTCTAGAGAGTCAGAGACTAGGAATGGGATATGGTCCCTTTTACCTCTGGTGTAGGTCAGCTCTGATGATTATATACCATATGGGAAATGAGTTGGACTCTCATATAATATGCTTAAATGGTCTCCATGTTGATTAAAATATTTTAATCTTTTAATATTTGCTTTTAGGTCCTTTCTTGTTATGGTAGCAGTTATATCTTAGTCTAGTACCCCTCTCTACTAATACTAACCTTATTGCAAATGTATGTGTGCTTCCAGCCAGCTAAGTCTGGGTAGACTCTAGTCACTGTTTCTAGCTCTGGGTTCTTAGGGCACACTCCAAGACTCAGATTTCTTGTCTATACCCTTTCTTCGGGTGTGTAACACATTAATCCCACTTCCCTTAACCCTCAAATCAGTATCTGAGACCTCTGGGTCAGTTTTTTATACACCCCTGCCCAACCAGAGCTCTGCCAAGACAATGGACACTCTGGGATTTAATCCCTTCTGAGAGAATGGGGCAGGAAAGCCAGGAACACAGGCTGACGAAAGGGATTTCTTAATCACCAAGACTTTACTTCTTAAAGCACTTGTAATTTACAGATCTTTGACAATAACAAGTACTGAGATGTTCCTCCTCTTCTGTCTGATCTCACCTCTTGTGTGAGTCCGAAGTTTGTCAAAATGTCAGCCCCCGCGCCCCCGCATGTTCTGCTTACATGTGGCTATGGTCATCCCCTCTGCAAAGAGCCATACTCTGGACTTAAGTAGCGTCTCTCTCTCTCTCTCTCTCTCTCTCTCTCTTTGCTCCCCTGCAATTTTCCAATCCCTTGCACCAGTCATGCACAGGGTCCTGCATAAAAAAAATCATTGTTCCATGGGGGTAGGCAAGCAGTTGAAAGACAACTAAAACTGAGGCTTCAAATTGCCATGTTGATGGCTTCTCACTGACAGGCCTCCAATGAGCTATCAAGCACCATTCCTGATCATGGCTGCCATCTGCAATGCAATTCAATATCCTTGCCTTGGGCAAATTTAGACATATTCAACACATAATGCAAGGCAGAATTCATAATTTGATACAGACATATCCCACACTTTCACCACAGCTTCTCCACATTTTGTCATAATGTGACATTCATCCATTTACTAGCTTGTACCCATTATTGCTGTTTTAATAGGTTTCTTGGTTTCTTTAATATTTCTCAATGTGGAACACTCACTATCAGTGTCCTGAAGTATAGTGCCGCTGTTGACTATTCTGAACTTTTAGGATTTTACTGCCTGGTTCTACACAGATATTGTATCTCATAATAGTCTAAGTTACTACTTTGCAACATCTAGCTATCACCTTATCTTTCCTTCCTGTGTAGTTCACACCCACAAATTACAGTACTGATTGGATTAATGACAGTCCACCATGTGTCTGAGATGACTAGGTTCTCATCCTTTGCCAGGAATTACGAGACAAAATGTTTATGCCATACTACAATATCAGCATTCAACAGTCTTAAAAGTGGAAGACTTTCAAAATAGTTTAAATTAACAGAATTTTTCTCAGATGGCCTGCATATGAAAAACAAAACCTATGTACGGCTTTGTCTCAATCTGTAGTAGGAGGGAAACAAAATCCTTCAGAGAGTGTGTCTGCTGCTCTGCACCTTTGAAAGAGTGCAGCAAGTTCTCCTCTCATGCTCTGTCAATTCTGCACACCTCTGTCTGCCCACGGCTCCTGCCTCCTCTTCAACAGCTTTGGAGGCCACAAGCTGTACCAGCAGTACTGGAGACCCCAGATCCTTTAGCTGAGTGAGAATAAGGACTGGATTGGTGCCTGGTCCCTGGTGTATGAGCACAAGATGAAGGGGAGGTTCAAAGTGCCTTTCGTATATCAATATGGACCCAGGCACAATCTAAATAAGTACATTTTATTCTCTGCTTTTCTCCCTTTGCAAAAAGAAAAGGAGTACTTGTGGCAAGTACTCCTTTTCTTTTTGTGAATACAGACTAACACGGCTGCTACTCTGAAACCTTTCTCCCTTTGTTCTTCTTTGTCCTAGGCTTTTACATATACTTGTTCACTTTACTTCTGGAAGGGGTAAAAGAAAGCTGCTTCCCGTGGAACCAGTAACAGTGCATTGTCTGACTAGGTGTACACTGAGCAACTGTTTCATTTATAATTAATTTAGTATCTACCAGATGATAGATGGCTGTCAAAAGCCCATTCATAAGGATACGTCTTACCTATATATTAGCATGCTAATAAGGGGTATGTGTGTACACACACACAACTGTATTAGCATAATCTTATTAACCATAACAATATTAGCATAATTTATTCACAAACATAATATTAGTATACCTGATTACCAGTAGATATTCAGATAATCTTGGGAAATTACTTACTGAAAATTCAAGCATGTTCTGAAAAATATTATCTGTGTGTATACTCACGTGATTCTCTTAAGACACACATATAATTTAAAACAAAACAAAAATAATCCACACAAACGTATCATGGGAGAAGTATTGAATTGCTACTACTACCAAATGTTATAATAATATAATGGGGGGAAATTGTGCCTGCATGTGCATTTATCTTTCAGAACATTATACTCAAACACAATTTTTATGTGGTAGTGTGCTTGAAAATGCGTTCATTTTATTACATGACAGGAACTTACAAGCTCAATAGTTTAATCATGAACAACATGGAGCATTATAAGTCCTTTCTTCAGGGATGTTTATTATAAAAAAGATAACTGGGGGAAATATTTTTTTCATTTCTAGATTTCTGGCTAGAAGAGGGACCAGGTCAGTAGCAACTAGACATTGTTTCATTCTGATGACTATGGGGTCATCTGAGGGGTTAGTATCCAATCTGAAATGTTAATAGTTCAGTTCCTACTAGACAGCTGTAAATGTTACAGAACCGTTGTAGCCAATTGTCACCCTTGTTATAGTTTCATAAAAGAGGCCACAGATTGTGTGGGTGTGGAGAATGATCTAATATTACCATTAGAGTATGAACCCACTTCTAGAAGTTGTTCCTCCAGGCCAAGACTGAGCCATAGTAATGGATAGTTTTGGGAAGCCTGTGTTGTTAACAACATGCTGACCCAGCTAAGTACATAGAGGACCTCGTATTCATACACCAACATCTTTAAGAAATGTTGAATTTCTGTGATTTTAATTTTAAAAGTTACAATAAAAATTAGTTAAACCTTCACTTTTTTCAAGTCTAAGTTATATGATGGATTTGAACAGACACCAGAGGGATTTATGTGGTTGATGTGATTTTCCAACTTATTGAACTCAGAATAAGGAACAGGGAACTGGGGACGAGCAACACAAAGCAGCTTAGACAGTGAGCATGAGAGTTAGAGGCAACTGAAGAAAACCTGTGCAGACACCTGAGGAGCTCACCAAAAAGCCAGATGCTATTGTTAAAAGAATATCCTCCAGAGGCAGACATGCAAATCCTATAATGGCTTACTGAAAAGAAGTAGAGAAGGTGAAGAAAAGAAAGGTAAGAATGCTCGTTTTTATGTCTAAACAGATTACTGCAGTGAAGTCCAACCTGGGTCCCAGATACTATTTGTGGCCCTGGAAGGTGACCGTGTTAAAAAGAATGTACGTATTTGATTGTAATTTGAAAATATATTCCTTGAGCTGAATCCTGCATTTTTTTTAAACAGAAGTATTTGAATCAGTCCCATTGCTAAGAGAGTCGGTAGGGAGCTCCATCTCCAATTGCCTCACACCACCTCCCTGGGAGCTCCAAAAAATGATGTGAGATGAGAGTTGAAGCTACTCAGCAGTTCCACTGCTCACCTCCTGCTGCATTGCAGAGGGCATGAGAGAGAATACCTTGGCTGTTCTCTTGTTTGCTCTTCTACCATGTTTCCAGGAAGTGCAGCTTAGGTGCTTGACTGCCTAAGACAAGGGTGTGCTTCCCTCTTCATAAGGGAGTTCTTTCCTCACCCTATTCCTCCTCCCCTCCTCTCCTGCCCTCAAAATCTTAGTTATGGGAGAGTGACAATTGAAACTCTTCTGTTTTGTTTTGAAAATCAGTGCTATATTTTCAAAAATAATTGCTAATGGCACAGTACACTCATTAGCTGATTCCCATAAAATGCTAAGATACACATCATCTATATTCAATTATAGGTATGTTTAATTTATCCATGTATTCCTTTACCTGCTCTCTTTCATTAGTTATTTTGACATCTTCCATTGCCTAGTTTTGTTTAAACTTCTGTTCTTTTTACAGGCAGAGTTTGTTTGTTTTTAATTTGTCCAGTCCCTCAGCAATTGTTGGGTGACTAATTTCAGACCACTCTCCATTTATGTATGTATCTCTGCACAGCCAAATCTCTTGTTCTTGTCTCAAATACCACCACATCCTCATCTCTGTGACATCCCAAACACATTGACCCCTATTAATCCGTACATCAGTTAAAGTCATCTGATTTTCCCATTAATATGATCATGTCACTCTCCTATATGAATTCTTCTACTGGTACCTTATCCATTAATGGATCGAGCTGAAACTACTGTTTACAACCTTCAAACTCCTTATAACTCTGCCCCTCCCTATATATTCTCCCTGGTTGAATTTCCTGTTGCCCAATGATTGATATATCTGTCTAGAAAAAAAGCTATAGACTGCTTCAGGTTTGGATCAGATACCTAAGGAGTGTCTTTACCAAGATTTTATCCCTAGTCTGGATAAACAATATGAGCAATTGCTTAGACAAAAGAAAAGGTTAGACAGATCTATATTCTTTCATTACAAAGAGAATCTGAATCTCAGTGAAAGCATGTCTCTTAAACAAATCTACATCTGACAATTTGCAACAGTAATTGTCTTTTTGATAAAAAATGGTGTACCCCTAAATACTAGGTAGAACAATAACTAATAAGTGCCAACCATAAATACAAACACACATACACGCACACCACAGCATAAATATATAAACAGCCATCAGTGATCATGCAATTGTTGGAGACAATAAAGAATGTGAGCTTGAAGAGAAGTCCATGGTTAACAATGAGCCACACATAATATTTGGAAGAGCTAAGTCTAATATAATTTGTTGCTACAGGGAAGTAGAATGCTGTAGCACTTTAGCAGTAAATTATCTTCTCTGGAGAATTGTGTGTTACTGCCTATGAATTTTTTCCTCAGCTTTGATTAGAAATATGTTTCTGCCACCAACTGATTTTTTTTTTTTACTAACAAGTTGGTGCCCCACCATATTTAAAGAATGTTCAGAGGCTTATTCATTAGATATAAACCACTGAGCCTTGCAGTATAGCTTTACTGCAGAAAGAAATATTTGCATGAATCAAGTCTGCTACTATATGTTTTGACTTAACCAGACTACAAATGATAGATCATTTTGTCAGGTAGTACAGTTAGTTTTGCATTATAAATAGGTTAATAGTAAATTTTAAAACATTCTGTTTATGAAGTTTCCAGGCAGCATTTTATTCTTTACATATGATAGGTTGCTAATTAACTGGCCCTCTACCTTTATTCTTTGTTGTTAAAATAGTGTGTACAAATAGCAATCATATTTATGCCTTGACACATTCATCACTGCATTGTTTAGCATAGCCGATATTATTTCATGGTGTATGATCTTTTTCAGTCTACTTAACTAGGATTTTTCCAAATGAAATATAAAATTATATACACTGTGGTGTCCTGCTGAGGGCAGCAAAACATTCAACATACATCCTTTTAATATGAAAGATGCCTTTCTATGAAAACTTGTATATTAAATTACAAATAACCAGAAAATATACTTTCTTGGTCTCGGAAAAGATGTGAATAAACTGCATTTTCTCTATTTTATAAATCACTGATAGATTTTTCTAATATAAATAGATGTCTGTGTTCTCTGAAACTCTTCTTTCATCCTTGTGTCCTAAATTAGAACTGGGCTCACATTCATTGTCAAAATGCAGGAGATTCAACCTGAAACATTCAGATAAAAATAGGTGCTCAAATTGGAGGTCATCTACTTTACTAATCTCAAAGGAAGAGGAGGGGAGGGAAACAACCAGGAAATATTATATACAATGTGATTTGCAGCTAAGAAATAAAACAATTTCATTAGGCTCTGCTGCCTCCCACAAAAGTTCTTTAAATGAGATTTTGGCAATCTAAGCCTAATGTTAAGTCAAGTTCTTGAAAAATAGTTCTGATTGGCTGGCACTCTTGGAAAAAACTTCAAAAAGGCAAAAGGTAGAGAGACTATAAATGATAGATCTGAATAATTTAATACCACTAAAGGGGTGTAATTAATGGGGACTGATGAAACTGAAGAAGTTTGGGATTTATTGTTGACCGCAAACTCGGTCCTGAACCACTCCTTCTGCTTGCATGCTTGTGTTGACCTTCTAAATCAGAGTTCCTAATGGTCAGTTCCTGTCCCATGCAGCTGGATGACTTTTCCACAAGCTCTTGTCTCTCTCTCTGGATGTTTGTTTTTTCCCGCCCTCCCCCTTCAATTGACTGTGTCTTACTCTGAGCTGGAGATAGGATCTTGAAGCATACCAATCTTTGGAGACTTCTCCTTCCCAATCTATTGGTTCCTCTCCATCCAGTACTCTGGGAACAAAGTGTCCTGGAGCAACGAGGCTTGCCACTTCATCCCATACGACATGATCTCTGGATAACGCTGAAATGCAAAATCTAAAATATTAAATTTTTGTTTGCTGATGTGACTTCCCCTTACCATCTTACCCTAACTCACACCTAATCTGTGGATTCTGTTGAGCAGAATAGAATATAATTGGTTCTGACAGGGACATGATTTGGTGAACCTAACCATAACTCTCAAACTGTGTCACAAGACCCAAAACGAGGGAGACACAAAATATTTGTCATGCAGGAAACTTAAAATGCTGAAAGATTGTTTCCTTTAGTGTAAATAAGTTTTTCAACAACCTCAGTTTCATGAATCTTTATTTCTAATGTGAACCATTTTCCACACCATAAGAGGGGACACCAAATTTGCATAGGATGTAAGTTACTGTGGGAGTAAAATGATTGATGTCCCTTGATATGAAGGATATATTTGGAGTTTGTGCCCAGCTACTGTAAACAGCCTTTAACTTTTGTTTATGTGTGGCTGATATTTGTTTCATTCATCTCACTTACTCTGTGATACCAGACTCCAAAATGCACTTGAGGGGAAAAGTGTTTATTTTAATGTGTTTTTTGTCAAGTGTCAAAATAATGTTATGTTTCATGCTGAGCTATGAACAGAGATAATATTTGGGTTTTGTAAAGGAAATCCAAGCTGTAATTATTGTTATATACATTTGTTAGTTTTATGTTTGAAACTGCTTCAGAGCTTACCGGCTTGTCTACACTGCTCCTCAATTTGGACAATGGGGGTATGAATTACAGTGTGCACCAAAGTGCTGCTCTCCTTGTGCAAACTGAGGGTGCTAACTAAAAGGTTCTTAGTTTCCATTAATGTAATCCTGTCTGAAGAGAACTATGTTAACGTGAATTAGGAATCTTTTAGTTTGCACCCATAGTGTTCACCTGGGGAGCTAGAGCACAGCACTTTAGTGCACATTGCTATTCACACCACAGTAGTCCAAACTGCAGGACAGTGTAGACAATCCCTAATTGTTATTACTTGCACTGCATTGCTATTTTGTAGGTACTGGGAGGAAAAGTTAAGAAACATATGAGAACTCTGTACAAACTGTGGGTGCAGACCTGCAGGTGCTGAATGCCTCTTGAAATGTCCTAGGTGCCTTCAACTCCAATTGAAATCAGAGCAGGGAGAAGGCTTTCAGAAACTTCCAAGATCAATCCATAAGTGTTCTGTCTTGTTCCTATTAAAGTCAATGGAAAAACTATAAATGACCTCAGTAGTAACAGGATTAGAAAACAGATCAATGTTGGCAACTTGATTTCCAAATCTACTATTGTTTGATTGTATTGTGACAGTAGTGCCTAGAAGCCTTGATGAGGTCAATATAATGGGGCTGATCAAGCCCCATTATAAAAGATGTTACATAGATTTATAGTAATGGACTGTCCTGTCCCAAAAAAGAACTGAGGCTATAAAAGATATTAAAATATAAAAATTAATAATACTTTGGATCCACAGAATTACTATTGTGTGCTTTGTAAAATATGACACTGATCTAGTTTGATAGTTCAATACTTGATATGAAGAAATCTTGTTTGTAAAATTATTGTGCAAGACTACCTATTGATTTTTAAAATAGACTAAAAATTATTGTGCAAGGCTATCTATTGATCTGCTAAAACACTGTAGATTAGCTGATTCAAGAAGCCCATCATATTGAAGGGTATAATTTTTATGGGCATTACAGATTTCAGGGAAACTAGAAAATGAACGTTTGTCACAAAGACCATAAATCCCAGTGAAAATCATGAAATTCAGACATTCTACCAGTTAATTGATTATAGCAATGAGCAGAAAAAGACTTGAGAAGAATACAACAAACGTTAGATCTTTCCCTCCCTCTCGAGTTGTAAGGGCTCAATCCCCTTCTGCCATCCTATGCTGGAGAACGAGAGGTCCTTTTTGGGCTGCTACTTTCTGTTACCTGCAAATGGGGAGGGAATAGGTGGGTAGGTAGGGTTGGGAAGGGGCCTGTGCACCAGAGCCACCGCAGAAGGGGGTAGTAATCTGTGTCCACAACTATATTCCTGGGGAAGTCCAGTAATGTGCTGCCCCTTACTTGGTTGTAACATTATGTTTCAGTGCAGCCCATAGGAATAAGAGTACAAGGAGGCAGAAGGGGATCTGCTCTTTAGTTCCTTATGGGCATAGCCTGCAGGCCAGGGAGATCAATGGTGGGAAGGAGGAACGAAACCCACCATTGAGAAGAATGGGCAACCAATTTCTTCCAATTAAAACAGTGCTGCTTTCTTGTGAGAAGAGCTGTTGGCCATTTAACTTTGATCCTGTTTTCTTTTCTTTTCTCCCCGTTGATGTTAGTAGACAAGTCTGCAAAACAGACTTCTCTTTTCTGCTGTCTGAGGGGGATTAAACCATTAATAAATGTGGGAGAAAAATAAAAGATACCAGGTACTTAGAAGAAATAGTATTCATTCTTTTCATCAAACCCCATGGGGGATGGCAGCAGGGAAGTATTGTTAAAATAAGACTACAGCAACCTAAATGGGAATGGAAATCATTCAGGCAGCCACTGAAATGCTACTAGACCTTTGTAAGACATTGTTTGGGTGAAGGCAACCATTAAAATATATTCATAAAATATAATGTGGCTTCATGAAATTTTGTCATTTTGCTTCATGGAAAAAATATTGCCTTCTGAATCATACCATATATTGAATAAACATCTGGAATTAACCTTGCTGTTGGGATTTTAAGTCTCACTTTTTCTGACCTTTTATGATTTTTAACTTGTAACCTTAGTGTTGGATTACCTTAGATTCCTCCTCCCTCCCCCTGACAGAATATAATAGAATAGAACAGGTAAAAGATAGGTTTCTCACAGCCTATTTCTTCCTTTTGGCTAGCTAATATGGGTATGGTGAATTTGTGGGAAAATGCAACACACTAAATGTTCAGGGATAGCTCAAACAAGCTTGCTTGGCTTGCTCTTATATGAAAGCTGGAACTTTTATGTGCAACATCCTTAGTGCTGCACTGATATGTCAATACTGGATATGACCCACAGGGGCTCTAGTAAGGAATGGTACCAAATAAGATACAAAAGACACTGATACACAGAAGAAAGAGACTTTCTTAGTATCCTAAGAATCATGTGTTGATATTTATTTTCTTGTCTGCACTGTGTGAGAATTTCCTTGCAGAACAGTTTAGACTGGAGCACTTCAATCGTTTCTTCTTGGTTCTGGGATTTGTGACCGCTATGTGAAATGGTAATATTCACAAACCATAACACTGAACATAAGGGAGAATAGTGGCTTCCCATTTCAAATTTTTCCACAAGTGAACTCCTAAATAAACTAAGCTAGTTCCAGGAGAACTTTGGGCTTGTTGCAGAAATGAATGGGTGAGGTTATGCGGCCTGTATTGTACAGACAAGGTGACCACAATTGTCAGTGCAGGATTTAGCAGTAGTGTGCTCCCACTTGCTCACCAGAAGTGCTACACAATTGTCCCTTCTGGCCTTAAAAGCTATGAAACTCTATGTCACCATAAGAAAATGACAACACAGTTATGGACTAAGTAGATGAGAACTATTATTAAAATAAATTCCACATCTTTTTTCCAGCTTCATCAGGTTGTAAGGTATCTATATTTAGGTGCTCATTAGTATCTGCTGTAATTTGAACACTTCTCCGCCTTGTTTGATTTAGCTCTGCTTGTTTTCTACCTATACTCTTTCTAATTATTTTTTAATCAAAAATCCCCAGCTTAATTTTGATGGGACTGCATAGTTTACACGTCAGTACCTAGCTAATAATAAAAATGTCTTTCTTTCTTTCTTTCTCTGCCCTTCCCCTTTGTTTCAGCAAATGAACGCATGTATTACAACATTGCCTGCAAATATTACACGACTGTGCTGAAAGATATTTTCATTCTCAAATCTGAATTCTGTGGGTTTACATTACTTCTCCTTAAACATGTACTGTTTCCTTAACATTTTTTTATTTACATTAGTGTACACTTAGGAGTATTTGTACATGTGAGATAGAAGGTGCTCATATGAAAAAAAGTACAATATATACGGAAGGATAGATAATTACTAATTTCAGCAAAGAATATGTTTAGACTAAATAATTTGAAAACCCTGGTTCTGGATCATGCATAAGTCTTCCCCAATGTGGTAAAGTGACATTTTGATTTTTACAAAATCAAAAGAGAATAGGACTAGGTTTCCATCCACAAGAAATAGATATAAGCATGGATGCTCTTATGTTTCTTAGCAACACAGGGCCTGGTCTGTACTTCTCAAATTTCTCAAGGCTTACTATAATGCACAGGAAAAATGCTGTATGTTGTAAATCCTCAATTTATGCTGCAGCAGGTCCTAAAATGAAAGGCAAATGTACATTTGTAAATTAATTTCTGGGAGGAATTTGGAAGGCTGTGGAAAGGCTTCTCAGCTAATTTTCCTGCACGTGATTTGTGTGACAAACTCACAATATCCTGCAATATTCTGGATAAGATTGATGGAATTAAGACAAATTTTACTGAATTAGGATTAATACTTGTGGGGTCCATTGTGTTACACATGCAATTGTGTGTATGTGTTATTGTGGCATGCAATGTACTTCCTCTGCTAAGGGAGGATATTAATTGAATTAAGCCCTTTGAAGACACCTCCTGGAAAGGTTATTATATAGTAGTTCAAACTGGATTCTCCAGGAATCAACAGCCAAAGAAAGGATTTTTGGATAAATAGCTTGGTTTTAAACTGGCTCAGGCCTTCTTCCTGATCCAGCAAATGGGCAGGACTCCTGGTCCAAAAAAAGGCAACAATCTTTAGGAAGGGTTAGAAGGACTAGGCCTACTGATGCATGCTTGTTCCGAGATGAAGATTTGATGAACTTGAAAGTATAAGAAAAACCCCTTGGGTGGGGTTTTGAAGGACTGCTCCTGCCAGAGCCTGTTAAGGTTGGGGTGATCTCTGGTAAGCTTATTAGCATGCAGGTAGGTTCTTTTATTGTTTTAATGTTTTCTCTAAACTGATGTTATTTTAAGAATAAAATAGACTTGCATAGGAAATGCTGTGTGGGACCTTACCACTGCAATTACTCTGCTGGTCTCTGAAGAGAAGGCAAGAGAAGCCTTCTAAGGCAACCTGTCTTTTGTTGGGAATAACACAGTGAAGTCAAGGAACTATTCAGCTTAGAGTTACTCATGTGCAAATATTTGCAGAATCAAGGCCTACATTTAGACATGATTCAGTATGTTGAGAGATGTTAAACAAAGATTAACCTGCAGTGAGACAAGAACTATAACCATTAAGATATTTACTTTTGCTATGTGCATATCCAGACCTGCGGCTGGTGGCAACAGAGGTGCTGAAAATAGGGGTGCGGGGGGGGGGGCGGTTGTGCATACTCCTGCACCGCTTGGCTTGAACTGATTTCCATTATCTACCGGGTTTACAGTTTGGTTCAATGGCTCTCAGCACCCCCACTATAAAAATTGTTCCAGCACCCCTGGGTGACAGTGACAGGATGGCACACATACAGATGTGTTTGCCTTCTTGAAGATATTAGTCTTTGCCTATAGTTATTACATCTGGAAAGAGGTCACCAAATGATAAGCAGGAACACTGCACAACTACAATCCTAAACCCTTTCAAATAAGCCTCTTTCACTGGGTTGAATTGGATTAGGTTGCCAAGCGTGCAGCTGCAGAAAACTCCCGATCTGTTGTGTAGATGAGTGGAACTCTGGGTGAGTTTCTTTTTAAAGATGAAAGGGAGTGAGGGGTCAAGATACTGATGATGGCTTTGCAGGTGTCCCAGAGATGGCTGACATTGACCCTGAGAACTCCCTTTTGCTTTACAAACTAGTTACACTCCTGGTTTTAACTTTAGACTTTGGTGGCAACTAGCAGTTTCAGTTACTGAGAAAGTATTTGTAGGCCCTGATCCAGCACCCACTGGAGTCAACTGGAGCCGTTCCATCAGTGGATGTTAGATTAGGACCTTACTCCTGCTGTTAAGCAGAGTAATCCACTGGCCCAAGGTCACTGCTACTCAGGCACTGTGTTGTATCGTATGCTGAATTGGTGGTTTCTCTTAGCTCCAGATAAACCCCAAGTTCATCAGTGCAGGATTTAGCAGTAGTCTGCTCCCACTTGCTCACCAGAAGTGCTACACAATTGTCCTTCTCCTGGAGATAGAAAAGTAGCCTTGCCTATCTTAGGACAAGATCGAATTAATAAAAAATAGGGGTCAGATCAAGTGAAGTAAGTCCCTACTGAAACATGAGTAAGGATGGCAGAATTCAGCTTTAAGGGTTGGACCTTCCGAGAACATGAATGGGGGCTGTGGGAGAACACCACTTACGCATTAGCAGTGCTACTGAGCCTGGTGTGTTGTTACCTAAAATCCAGTGAGGTGCAGAAGGCAAGGGAAATGGGCACTATGTGCTTGTGGGCCAGCAATAGCACTGCACCAACATGTCATGGGGCCCTGAACATCTGGCTGTGACATAGTGTGACATTTAGAAACATTTCTGCCAGTGGCTGCCCCCATGCCCACCTTCTTCTGAGTCAAATCTTAAACACACCGGGGTAAGCTGTTACTCCTGGCTGGCAGGAAGAGTGACTGAAAATACTGCAAATGGTCCATGCACACAGCACTTACCTAAAGGGAATACAGTGAATGTATCTACACCCCATCCACTCCTTTTCTCAGCCCCTGCTATAAACTTTTTACCTGCTCCTCAACCAGGTATTATGTCAAGGCATCCAAAACGAGTATCTCACATTACTGAGCACTGCACATGAGGGGCCTGATTCTTCAAGGTACTGAGCACCTTCAATCTGTATTGAAATCAATGGGACTTGTGAGTGCTTAGTACCTCCTGTGATCAAGCCACTCTGAACTGGTGCTAACTGAACACAGAGGCCTTGTCCACACTGGGGCTTTACCCTGGGTATAGACATTAGGGTAACTGCTCTAGTGCAAAAGCCACAATTTATTTGTTTGACCATGCTTGGGAATAAGGTGAGCTCCACCAGTGCTAATAGGACCTTTGTCTATCTACACTGGTGCATTTGTACCAATAACAGTAATCTGCACCAATTGTCAGTGTAAAGAAAACCTGAGTGCTGGAAAAAAAGAACCCAAGTACTGGTAGTGTTCAGCAGCCTGCAGGATCAAGTCCCCTTGTGTTTCTTTGTATTAATTAAAAAAGAAACAATACCATAATAAAATAATGTAAAATATAATGGTGCATTCTTTTCTAGTATTACACATTTTTTCATCTTACCTCACTCCTTCAACCACTTTTTAATTGATAACACAGCATTTTCATGAATTTGTTTTCCTCCTTTTCAAGTATTCTAGATTACAACTTCAAAAATGTCTTCTGTGAAAAGCTACTAATGGGTAACCCACATGAACTAAAAGGAGCAGCTCAGCCAATGCAGTCAAAATCCCTGTAATCCAGGCAATAAAAGGAAAAACATAAATTCGCCTCAGAATCCACAGAGTTAATTAGAGAAGGCAGCAATAAAAGGAAACAATGACAATTATTGGAAGCAATGTAATGGGCCTAAATTCATACATTTTTACGCTATTTTCCAACTTTTCCAGCAAATCTCTTTTATGAATTCTCAGCACTTTAAAAAAGAAAACTGTGGACACTTATTGAGGTAATTTTTCATTTTGCAAAGGGACCACATAATTGTGCAGAGTGTAATCTTTTTATTTTAATTAAATACAAATTTAATTTATATTTAACATGGAGGATAAATTTCAGGATTCATAAATCTACAGTATAAAACATGGGGTTTCTTCTTATGGCATTCAGAACCAAATTCTGCCCTCAATTACACTTCTTGCACCCTCACTAAAATCAATGAAATTATATTATATAGTACAGTGTTCTCCATTTGTGATTATTGTGACATTTGGGAGTAGTTAGTTTGTCTTTTTGTCATTCTACTTTAATCCAGATGAACATGATGTAGTATAGCCTCCTCCAGATACTAAATAAACTCTCCTTTATGAGGTTTCTTCAATTAAATGATAGATCAAATTTCAAATAAAATAAACTGGCAAATTAAATTTACATTTTTAATTTGGTCATACCAACAGAGAACTTTGCCACCCTCTGCACAAAATTAATAGATAGGGTTTACATAGGGAACTATAGGGGGCTTGGGAGTGGAGAAATCCAACCCCCAACAACTGGCCATGGCATGAGACTCCCCTTTTGTATCTGTTATTCTGTCCCTTCAACCACTGCTAACAATATTAATCTTGATTTACCACTGCATTACTCCATGTACATTGATTTCAGTGGAGTTACATCAACATGAAGCTGGAGTATTGATGAATCAGTCCATTGGATTTAAATTGTCATAATTTTGCTTCAAAGTTAATAATCCATTGAGATGAATGGAGCAGTTCACCCCTCTCTTTTGACTAAAGACCTGCACAAAGCCCATAATAATGGGTTTTGCACTCAGGATAAAATGGGGATTGGAGAAAAAGGAATCCTTCCCTCCAACTCATCAGGTTTCAGTCAGTCTCAGACCTCACAGGTTTACGGGGAGATGAGCAGTGCATAGACGGACTGATTTAACCACAGAGAAAACTAGTAGGCAATACCCTACTCTAATCTGACTCTCTGGCCTGGATCCACAAAGTTATTTACTCATCTAATTCTATTTGTAGGCATCCCACTGTAATACACAAAACCTCGCTCCTCTGCAGACTAACCTTGTAGGCACTTAATTTCACCCAGCTTGTAATTTTTTTGCCATAAAACTTCCCTAGGCAAGTTTCTGGCTCTGGGCATGCACACTGCTGCCTCACTCTATGCATCCAGGTGCCTGTCTCCCACCTACGCTCCACTTAAATCCACAAATTGGAGGAAGATGGGTGTTCACCATCTATTTTGCCTCTGGGGATATGCTCAGAGACACCTAACTCCAAATAAAATTCTGGGTGGGAGGGAGGAGGTGGCCCTTCCTTATAACCTTTAGCCCAGTTAAGGAATTCACCTAGAATGTGAGAGATCCCTGGTTTAAGTCCTCTCTCTGCCTGAAGGGAAGGGATTTGAATAGGAAAGTTGAACTGCATCTCTCTCATATCCTGTCTGAGTACCTTAACCAGTAGGCCGAGGCTTGTAAGGGAGAGCCTCCTTTCCCTCTGCTCCCACTCCTGGCTGTTTTGTGCTGTTAGGTGGGCACTTCAATCTATCATGCAAACAGCATTTCATGCACCTAAACCACTTGACTCCAGGAGACAAGTTCCCACTTGTGCATTGTAATCTGAGATAGCCACCTCTCTGCAGCATGGACTTGGGTGCTGAACTCCAGGAGAGGAGTTCCTCACTCAACAACATCTCCCATAGGCTGGCCCAAGTGGCTCTCCACACTGCATGCTGGCTTTTGTGGATCACATTCTCATGCATTATGCAGGGATCCTAGGTGCCAGTCTCAGGCTTTGTGGATCCCATTGTTAGGTGTTGCGACACTGAAAGTCACAATGCCTAAAGTCCATTTGTGTTTGTTACTGCTTGGTTCACATAGAGGTTGGATCTAGACTGTTCTCAGTGGTAGCAGATGACAGAACAAGGAGTAATGGTCTCAAGTTGCAGTGGGGAATGTTTAGGTTGGATATTAGGAAAACCTTTTTCACTAGGAGGGTGGTGAAGCACTGGAATGGGTTACCTAGGGAGGTGGTGGAATCTCCTTGCTTAGAGGTTTTTAAGGTCAGGCGTGACAAAGCCCTGCCTGGGACGATTTAGTTGGGGATTGGTCCTGCTTTGAGGAGGGGGCTGGACTAGATGACCTCCCGAGGTCCCTCCCAACCCTGATATTCTCTGAGTCTATGATATTTTTATTAATATGGAATGTAATGGAGTCAATGTAAACACTGTCTCGTGGCCTGCCAGCAGATTACCCTGACGAAACGCGTGTGACCCGCTGGCTGAAGGTTGCCCATTGGTTTCAATCAATTATGTGCTCGTTTTAATGGAAATCACAGTATAACTCCTTAGTTACATGTCCTGCCCATTTGTTTATTAGTGGGAATTAATTACTTAATTATCTTTACTTGCCCTGAGGATGGCAATCATGAAAGGAACCTTTGAATCTAAGGTTATGTCTTCACTGCCAGAAAAGGTGTTAGATATTTCTAGGTGAACTAGCTTTCTTGCTGTAAATTCCTAGTGGAAATGAAGTGACAGTAATTTTCACTGTGATATAACTAAGCAAGGTCATCCCTCCCCTGTCACCTAGCTGCATCATATTAAGAACTACAGAGCCTTGTCTCCACTAGGATTTTACAATGAAATAAGAAACTCACCTTTTTTTGGTGGATGCCCTGTGGCCTGAAGCCCTAGAGAGAAGGGAGCTCACTATTGACATCTGCTGCTCAATACGGAGAAGAGCTGCTTGAGAGCTATGGATGGACAAGATTTCCATAGGAGAGGGAGCTCTCTGCTGGCATCTCTTGGTGAACAATGGGAAATTACTGGCCATTTACAATTACAGGCCACTTACATGTTCAATTAAGTGACAATTTGGGGCATTTTAGTTAAAATACAGTTACATTTTGAATGTGAGGGTAATAAAATGTTACTGGTCCTGTTAGGAACTGAAAGAGCAAGATAATTGCAGCAAAAATGGTTGGGGCCAGGGGTCACCCTAATGAACACCATGTTCAGTCATAGTTGGGTATGGCAGCTTGCACAGCATTAAAGGCTAGGTGAGGTTTCTATCATGATTGTTTCTCTGATGGCAAGGACAGAGGGTTCTGTGTACTACTGAGTCTTCTCAGAAAACTCAGTGTAGAAGCAGCTTTTAAACAGCATATAGTTTTGAGGTGCCTGATAGTGCTAAGATGAAGGTAGTTTCAAGGGAGTGCGGAGTTGGCTTGGGTTAAAATTACAAAGAGTCACAGCCTATGTGAGAGACTCCAATGGGGGCCCTCTTGTCCAACAATCAATGCTGAAATCATTAAAGTTGGGTTAAATGTTAGAGCACTCAAAGCAGTGCATACAGCTCTTCATATAGGGGCGGAATTGTCAAGTGCCAGATTTCTTCAGCTTCCTCAACCCTAGTCATCAAACTGTGACTGAGGAACTGAGGAGCTGGGGAGGAGGTAAGCAGCTAGAATGTTGGTCACAACTTCCAGATGATGACTGTGATTGGGACTGTTTACTAAAACAACTTGGAAATTAGAATAATTTAATGGGTTTGTTAATTTATTAATTACTGGTTTTCTTAACACTAACCCAGGAACCAATCCCTGCAACAGACCCCATTGCCCAGTCTGTCCGCACATCTATTCAAGGGACACCATCATAGCACCTAACCACATCGGCCATGACATCAGGGGCTCATTCACCTGCACGTCACCAATGTGATATATGCCATCATGTGCCAGCAATGCCCCTCTGCCATGTACATTGGCCAAAGGGACAGTCTTTATGCAAAAGAATAAATGGACACAAATCAGATATCAAGAATTATAACATTCAAAAACCAGTAGGAGAACACTTCAATCTCCCTGGACACTCAATAACAGACTTAAAAGTGGCAATTCCTTAACAAATAAACAAAAGCAAACTCCAATGAGAAACTCCAGAACTGGAATTAATATGTAATTCGCTGGTTTCAGTTTTCTTAAGGTTATTTTCATTTCTCTTCTTCCTTCCCCCAACCACCCAGATCCAAATTTCTCTCAGAGCCCTCCCTGTCTAGTGCCCCATCACCGGCTATTGGAGATATTTAATATTAGCAGTCACAGGCCAACATGCCATTATAGGCAGTCTCATCATATCATACCCTCCATAAACTTATTGAGCTCAGTCTTTAAGCCATTTATGGTTTTTTGCCCCCACTGCTTCTTAGAAGGCTGTTCCTCAATTTCACTCCCCTGCTGGTTAGAAACCTTTATCTAATTTCAAGCCTAACTTTGTTGATGGCCAGTTTATAGCCATTTATTCTTGTGTCCACATTGGTGCTTAACTTAAATAACTCCTCTTCTCCCTGGTATTTATCCCTCTAATGTATTTATAGATAGTAATCAGATATTCCATCAGCCTTTGTTTACTTAGGCTAAACAAGTCAAGCTCTTTGAGTCTCTGCTCATAAAGTAGGGTTTCCATTTCTCAGATTATCCTAGTTTCCCTTCTCTGCACCTATTCCAGTTTGAATTTGTCTTTCTTAAACATGGGAGACTAGAATTGCACACAGTATTCTAGACGAAATCTCAATAGTCCCTTGTTTAATGGTTGTGACGTTATTGACATGAACTGTGACCATATAGATCATTGTTGCAACACTGTTATATATTTGCAGCAAATATTGTACAAAGGTTGTCATGTGAGGTATCTTTAAAAAGGTTATGATTTGATGGTTATGATTATGTTATCTGTATGTGTGTATCATTTTTGTAGGTGAAGTTATGAATATTGGCTATGTACTTGTATCTCAATGTATTTGATTCTAAATAGCATTAGTGAAACATTTGATCAGCTTCTTGAGAAAGGAATTTGCAGATTAAGTGCCCAATCAAGAAACACTTAACTGACAATGGATTTTGGGAGACGCCAATCCACATCTGAGCTTTCCTGGGACCCTTCAATGCAAACAATGGCATCAGCCCGTAAAAGAACTGAAAAAAGAAAAGGAGTTCTTGTGGCACCTTAGAGACTAACAAATTTATTAGAGCATAAGCTTTTTTGAGCTACAGCTCACTTCATCGGATGCATTTGGTGGAAAAAACAGAGGGGAGATTGATATACACACACAGAGAACATGAAACAATGGGTTCATCATACACACTGTAAGGAGAGTGATCACTTAAGATAAGCCATCACCAGCAGCGGGGGGGGGGGGAGGAGGAAAACCTATCATGGTGACAAGCAAGGTAGGCTATTTCCAGCAGTTAACAAGAATATCTGAGGAACAGTGGGGGGGTGTGGGGGGGGAGAAATAACATGGGGAAATAGTTTTACTTTGTGTAATGACTCATCCATTCCCAGTCTCTAGCCACTATGGATGTAGAAGCCCTCTACACCAACATTCCACACAAAGATGGACTACAAGCCGTCAGGAACAGCATCACCGATAATGTCACGGCTAACCTGGTGGCTGAACTTTGTGACTTTGTCCTCACCCATAACTATTTCACATTTGCGGACAATGTATACCTTCAAATCAGAAGCACTGCGATGGGTACCCGCATGGCCCCACAGTATGCCAACATTTTTATGGCTGACTTAGAACCACGCTTCCTCAGCTCTTGTCTCCTAATGCCCCTACTCTACTTGCGCTACATTGATGACGTCTTCATCATCTGGACTCATGGAAAAGAAGTCCTTGAGAAATTCCACCATGATTTCAACAATTTCCATCCCACCATCAACCTCAGCCTGGACCAGTCCACACAAGAGATCCACTTCCTGGACACTACGGTGCTAATAAGCAATGGTCACATAAACACCACCCTATACCAGAAACCTACTGACCGCTATTCCTACCTACATGCCTCTAACTTTCATCCAGATCATACCACACGATCCATTGTCTACAGCCAAGCTCTACGATATAACCGCATTTGCTCCAACCCCTCAGACAGAGACAAACACCTACAAGATCTCTATCATGCATTCCTACAACTACAATACCCACCTGCTGAAGTGAAGAAACAGATTGACAAAGCCAGAAGAGTACCCAGAAGTCACCTACTACAGGACAGGCCCAACAAAGAAAATAACAGAACGCCACTAGCCATCACTTTCAGCCCCCAACTAAAACCTTTCCAATGCATCATCAAGGATCTACAACTTATCCTGAAGGACGACCCATCACTCTCACAGATCTTGGGAGACAGACCAGTCCTTGCTTACAGACAGCCCCCCAATCTGAAGCAAATACTTACCAGCAACCACACACCACACAACAGAACCACTAACCCAGGAACCTATCCTTGCAACAAAGCCCGTTGCCAACTCTGTCCACATATCTATTCAGGGGACACCATCATAGGGCTAATCACATCAGCCACACTATCAGAGGCTCGTTCACCTGCGCATCTACCCATGTGATATATGCCATCATGTGCCAGCAATGCCCCTCTGCCATGTACATTGGTCAAACTGGACAGTCTCTACGTAAAAGAATGAATGAACACAAATCAGACATCAAAAATTATAACATTCAAAAACCAGTTGGAGAACACTTCAGTCTCTCTAGTCACTCGATTACAGACCTAAGAGTGGCTATCCTTCAACAAAAAAGCTTCAAAAACAGACTCCAAGGAGAGACTGCTGAATTGGAATTAATTTGCAAACTGGATACAATTAACTTAGGCTTGAATAGAGACTGGGAATGGATGAGTCATTACACAAAGTAAAACTATTTCCCCATGGTATTTCTCCCCCCACCCCATCCCCCACTGTTCCTTAGATATTCTTGTTAACTGCTGGAAATAGCCTACCTTGCTTGTCACCATGAAAGATTTTCCTCCTTCCCCCCCCCCGCTGCTGGTGATGGCTTATCTTAAGTGATCACTCTCCTTACAGTGTGTATGATAAACCCATTGTTTCATGTTCTCTGTGTGTGTATATCAATTTCCCCTCTGTTTTTTCCACCGAATGCATCCGATGAAGTGAGCTGTAGCTCACGAAAGCTTATGCTCTAATAAATTTGTTAGTCTCTAAGGTGCTACAAGTACTCCTTTTCTTTTTGCGAATACAGACTAACACGGCTACTACTCTGAAACCTAAAAGAACTGAGTCATGCATGGACATGTGACTTGCCCATGTGACTCCAGACTCTATCTTGCTGCTGTGATTTTCCACAGTAAGAACAAAGGGGTGTCCTGCCACCTGGCAGAGAATATAAAATGGTCTGGAAACCCTTCCCTTTTTTCTTCAATCCTGCTTCTTATTTACCCCCCCCCATTTTTTGTGCCAAGGTCATTAATAAAAATGTTAAATTAGATTGGTCCCAAGACCCTACCAGAGGAATTTCACTAGTAACCTCCCTCCAACCTGACAGTTCACGTTTCAGTATGACCCGTTCACTTTAACCAGTTCCTTATTCACATTTCAATTCTTGTGTTAATCCCCATCTTCTCCTAATAATTTCCCATGTGGAAATGTATAACATTCCTTACTGAAATCCAGGTGAAGAAGATCTACTGCATTTCCTTTACCTAAAAAAAATCTTCTCAGAGAAGATCAGTCTGGCATGATCTATCTATTATAAAAACATGTAGTATTTTATCCCAATTACCATTTACCTCTATGTCCTTAACGACTTTCTCTTTCAAAATTTGTTCCAAGAGCTTGCATATAATTGAGGTCAAACTAACAGGCCTGTAGCTCCCAGATCACTCCCCCCCCCCGCCTTTCTTAAAAATATAAGTAAATTAGCAATTCTCCAGCCATAGGTATGACCCCCGAGTTTACATATTGATTAGAAAGCCTTGCCATTGGGCTCGCAATTTTATGTGCCAGTTCCTTTAATATTCGTAGCTGGAGATTATCCGGGCCTCCCAATTTTTTCCCATTAAGGTGTTTGAGTTTGACGTTCACTTCGGATGTGGTAATTTCTACTTCCATATCCTTATTCCTATTACCCACCTCCCTACTACCTTTAAGCCCTTCATTAGCGTAATTAAAAACTGAAGAAAAGTATTTGTTTTGGCACTGGGCCATGCCTAGATTATCTTTAATCTCCACCCCATCCTCAGTGTGTAGGAGTCCCATCTCTTCTTTCCTTGTTCCACACTGGCAATGAAGACTTAGCTCCAACTGATACAAATTATTAATTTGTGTGTCTACCTGCCTATTGTTATTTGTACAATACTTATCATGTTGGTATCTAAGGTGTGTAGATCCATAAATTAGAGAGGAACTACCCTGTTGCATTCCCACTGTCCTGTCACCAAATGACTTCATCCGCAGTCCTGCCTCCCTGGGTGGCAAAATTGTAGTTGTTCTATTATGGGCTGATCCGATCATTGATCATAGACTCTCTTGTTTCACTCTGTCTACCTGCAGCCTCAGCACAACAGCATGTTAAGAATGCTATCCCTGCAATGATAAGGACTAACATTAGATTAGATTGTCCTCCTTTTTTTTTAATTTATTTTTGTTCCCTAGTTCTTAGGTATCCAACTTCAGATGCCTCTTGAGTGTCTCCAATAGGGCACCCAAAAACAGAGGCATCAAAATTAGTTGACACTTCTGAAAATTTTGACTTTGACTGAAATGTTAGGGGTCACTAGGAAAGCAACCCCTTGTGCTGAGACGTACTGAGAAGTGAGCTTCACAGTATGCAGTGGGTTTGGAATTCTCCTGTCCTATGGCTGTCTACCACGTAAGCTCCAGAATTACAATGACTCCACTGCACTGCCAAACATTACCTAGTCTGCACACTTTGTATTTGAGATGTAATTTTAAACTTCATTTTAAAAAAATAGATTTGGGGAGAACAGTATTTGGTATATTTCTTGTGTTTTATAAACCTTTGTGACATTTGTGTACTGATTCATAACTATCTGTTTTGATTAGAATTGACTAGAGACAATGGGGAAGATTATGGCTTTTAAAGCCAGAGCAATTTAAATTATTCTACATCATTAGCAGTTCCCAGAGGGAGGCAGGCTTGCAGATGGCTTCTTGCAGTGCTGGGGAAGTGTATGCCACTGTAGAATGGGGAACAGAATCCCACCAACTTCAGACTCAGTCTTCAGGGAGATGGGGGATAGATACGGTGACATGGCCATGCCCCTTTTGGGGTGGTTTACTATTCTACAGCACATTGTACTCAGGTAGCACATGCAACCCCATTCTGGCATCCCACCGCACAACTGTATAAGGGGAGAAGTGCTTTCCTCCTGGCAAGCTCTGTGCAAGCTAGAATATGGCCTCATACATATATATATATATATATAAAGTCTCCCTCTGCTTTAACAGGTAGGCATTTTATACTGCCATTTCCCACAGATTTTACTTCAGATGCTTCATAAAAATAGCTTTCATTATAGTCATTAGAAATTCACATTTTTCATAAATCTTTTACTTGGAGAGAAAGCACATGCACTTGGAAAATTTTGTATTATATTCTTATGATTGTTTGCAAAATGAATCAACAGAACACTGTGTTCATAAGTATTCAGGAACCAGCTGAAAATACCTTTCTTCTGCACAAGCTTTAGTGTTTTAAAAATATGATTAATTTATCCCAGGCACTGAAGGCAGTTGACTTCTAGCTGTGTGAAGGTTAGAATTAGTGTGGACTAGAGATATACACCCTACCCCTTCTGTTCAACAAATAAGCATAATTCCTGACCTAAAAATGCTACTGCCCATCTCTATGTGAATCTCATTCCACAGAAGTTAATGAGCAGTGTAGTGATCCACTTGTCAGAAATGGCATGTGCTATTGAAAGATACAAAACAGAGATCCTTGATCTTGCAATTTAGAAAAGATTAGCAACTCAGATATTGCCCTTGCCATTGATTAGAACGTTTATAGACCAGTAATACAGTATGACGTAGCACGACTGGTTTGCAAAGATGACTGTCTCTCTAAATGGTGAAATCAATATTTTTCTCAAATAATCCATATGTTCTTTAAGATTTTTTTAAAATCTCATATATAACAGGCAAAAAAAAGGAGTCAGAGGAAGAGATTACATTGGTTATGTTCCATTACAATGAAGAATCTACTAGGCAATGTGATGGAACAATGCAGCAACATTTTGCAGCAAATTTCAGAGTGGAAGCGATGATTATTAAGACTGAATAATCTAACAGGGAGAAGAAAAAAGAAAAACGAAAAAAGATTATTGCTGTTTTAGCATACAATTATGTTAAAGGCATAAACTGTAAGAGAACAAGGAGCTATGCTAGAATATTTTGCATCTTTGATTCAATTTGTTTATCCTCAGATTAAAGGAGTAGGCAGGATGTCTAAGCAACGCTGGAATGTATTATCTTTACATCTGACATCTAGAAGGAAAATGGAGTCCAGGCCAATAGCAACCCTTCAAATATAGGACCAGCTACTCAAAAAGAAATATCAAATTGACATTTTATGAAACAAACTCATAAAGGCCAATATCTATAATGCATTTTAGATGGAAATCTACTGTTTTAACAATCACACAGGCTTTTATTTTCAAATTTAATTTTTAAACTAAATCTGACATTGTCAAACTAATGGAATTCTGTATTCAAAACATTTATATAGACAGTTTCCTCACCTTAGAAAGAGACAAGTTGCTCTTTATGGACTTATGCTGCAAAGTGCTGAATCCACAACTTCCACTGGATTCAGTGGGAGCGGTAGAAACTCACTGCCCCCTGGGATCCAATCCCAGATCAATAAATACTTTAAAGCAGTGTCACAGGGTATGCACACCCCGTCCCCCTATGGAGAGGATTGAGGTTGTGACAGCTCTGCAGTTAAAGTCCACCAGATTGTCCTTGGACTTAGGACAGTACAGTATTGCCTAACGGCCAGAGTCAATATGACTGCCCTTGGTTTCTGGGTGGTGTAGCCTAATGGCCAGAGTTAATATGGCTACCCTTGGGTTCAGGGCTATGCGGCCTAATGGTCAGAGTCCATATGGTTGCCCTTGCATGCAAGGCTGTACAACCTAATGGCCAGCATCAGAAGATGCCACTCGGCAGTGTGGCGGCTGGGGTAGGGAGACCCAGGCCCTCCCTGCTCCACCGGGTCCCAACCCAGGGACTTGCCACTGAGTCAGCGGGGATCCTGCCACAAAGTGCTGACCTTTCCTGGGAGATTATGACTAGCCCCTTCCCTGGGCCACTTCCTGCCAAGTCTCCTGAAACCTCAGTCCATATCTCATTGGGAGCGGCAGCGAACCAGCTGAGCAGCGGGGACAGCAGAGCAGCTCACAGCAGGAGTTTGCCTGGGAGTTCGCCTGGAGTGAGCCCAGTGAGGCTTACATCTTGCCAACGTCTCTGAGGAAGCTCATAGTAGGTAGGTGATATGGAAGGGGGGGGTTCAGCTGTTGTGACCTGCACTGGATGTGCCATGTTTGTCTTTCTTCCACAGGACAGAAGCGACTTTGTCTGTACAAAGTGCAAGCTGGTCTCCATATTGGAAGAGAAGATTGAAGGTCTGGAGCAACAGGTAACGACCCTGCGTTGTATACAAGAGACTGAGGATTTTCTGGACCAAACTCAGGATAAGCTTCTAGGGGCACAAAGCTCTAAAGATATAGAGCAGGTTGCACAGAGGAGCCAAGAGGCCAGTGAAGAAGCTTGGCAACATGTGACCTCCAGAAGAGGTAAGCGGAATGTCCGGGTTCCAGTAACACAGACACAGGTAACTAACCGCTTTCATGTTCTCTCCACAGGTACCAATGCGGAGAGTGGACCAGATGATATGTCTGGGGGGAGAAAGCAGAAGGAGACTCCGCTGGTTGGGAGGCATGAGATGCGATGTCCTGAGGTTGGGGGTTCCACGACCACCACTCCCAAGAGGAGAAGGCGGGTGGTGGTGGTCGGGGACTCTCTCCTCCGGGGGACTGAGTCATCTATCTGCCGCCCTGACCGGGAAAACCGAGAAGTCTGCTGCTTGCCAGGGGCTAAGATTCGTGATGTGATGGAGAGACTGCCGAGACTCATCAAGCCCTCGGATCGCTACCCCTTCCTGCTTCTCCACGTGGGCACCAATGATACTGCCAAGAATGACCTTGAGCGGATCACTGCGGACTACGTGGCTCTGGGAAGAAGGATAAAGGAGTTGGAGGCGCAAGTGGTGTTCTCGTCCATCCTCCCCGTGGAAGGAAAAGGCCTGGGTAGGGACCGTCGAATCGTGGAGGTCAACGAATGGCTACGCAGGTGGTGTCGGAGAGAAGGCTTTGGATTCTTTGACCATGGGATGGTGTTCCATGAAGGAGGAGTGCTGGGCAGAGACGGGCTCCATCTTACGAAGAGAGGGAAGAACATCTTTGCCAGCAGGCTGGCTAACCTAGTGAGGAGGGCTTTAAACTAGGTTCACCGGGGGAAGGAGACCAAAGCCCTGAGGTAAGTGGGAAAGCGGGATACCGGGAGGAAGCACAGGCAGGAATGTCTGTGAGGGGAGGGCTCCTGCCTCATACTGGGAATGAGGGGCGATCAACAGGTTATCTCAAGTGCTTATATACAAATGCACAAAGCCTTGGAAACAAGCAGGGAGAACTGGAGGTCCTGGTGATGTCAAGGAATTATGACGTGATTGGAATAACAGAGACTTGGTGGGATAACTCACATGACTGGAGTACAGTCATGGATGGTTATAAACTGTTCAGGAAGGACAGGCAGGGCAGAAAAGGTGGGGGAGTAGCACTATATGTAAGGGAGCAGTATGACTGCTCAGAGCTCCGGTACGAAACTGTGGAAAAACCTGAGTGTCTCTGGATTAAGTTTAGAAGTGTGTGCAACAAGAGTGATGTCATGGTGGGAGTCTGCTATAGACCACCGGACCAGGGGGATGAGGTGGATGAGGCTTTCTTCCGGCAACTCACGGAAGCTACTAGATCGCATGCCCTGATTCTCATGGGTGACTTTAATTTTCCTGATATCTGCTGGGAGAGCAATACAGCGGTGCATAGACAATCCAGGAAGTTTTTGGAAAGCGTAGGGGACAATTTCCTGGTGCAAGTGCTAGGGGAGCCAACTAGGGGGAGCGCTTTTCTTGACCTGCTGCTCACAAACCGGGTAGAATTAGTGGGGGAAGCAAAAGTGGATGGGAATCTGGGAGGCAGTGACCATGAGTTGGTTGAGTTCAGGATCCTGACGCAGGGAAGAAAGGTAAGCAGCAGGATATGGACCCTGGACTTCAGGAAAGCAGACTTTGACTCCCTCAGGGAACAGATGGCCAGGATCCCCTGGGGGACTAACATGAAAGGGAAGGGAGTCCAGGAGAGCTGGCTGTATTTCAAGGAATCCCTGTTGAGGTTACAGGGACAAACCATCCCGATGAGTCGAAAGAATAGTAAATATGGCAGGCGACCAGCTTGGCTTAATGGTGAAATCCTAGCGGATCTTAAACATAAAAAAGAAGCTTACAAGAAGTGGAAGGTTGGACATATGACCAGGGAAGAGTATAAAAATATTGCTCGGGCATGTAGGAAAGATATCAGGAGGGCCAAATCGCACCTGGAGCTGCAGCTAGCAAGAGATGTCAAGAGTAACAAGAAGGGTTTCTTCAGGTATGTTGGCAACAAGAAGAAAGCCAAGGAAAGTGTGGGCCCCTTACTGAATGAGGGAGGCAAGCTAGTGACAGAGGATGTGGAAAAAGCTAATGTACTCAATGCTTTTTTTGCCTCTGTTTTCACTAACAAGGTCAGCTCCCAGACTGCTGTGCTGGGCATCACAAAATGGGGAAGACATGGCCAGCCCTCTGTAGAGATAGAGGTGGCTAGGGACTATTTAGAAAAGCTGGACGTGCACAAGTCCATGGGGCCGGACGAATTGCATCCGAGAGTGCTGAAGGAATTGGCGGCTGTGATTGCAGAGCCCTTGGCCATTATCTTTGAAAACTCGTGGCGAACGGGGGAAGTCCCGGATGACTGGAAAAAGGCTAATGTAGTGCCCATCTTTAAAAAAGGGAAGAAGGAGGATCGTGGGAATTACAGGCCAGTCAGCCTCACCTCAGTCCCTGGAAAAATCATGGAGCAGGTCCTCAAAGAATCAATCCTGAAGCACTTAGAGGAGAGGAAAGTGATCAGGAACAGTCAGCATGGATTCACCAAGGGAAGGTCATGCCTGACTAATCTAATCGCCTTTTATGATGAGATTACTGGTTCTGTGGATGAAGGGAAAGCAGTGGATGTATTGTTTCTTGACTTTAGCAAAGCTTTTGACATGGTCTCCCACAGCATTCTTGTCAGCAAGTTAAGGAAGTATGGGCCGGATGAATGCACTATAAGGTGGGTAGAAAGCTGGCTAGATTGTCGGGCTCAACGGGTAGTGATCAATGGCTCCATGTCTAGTTGGCAGCCGGTGTCAAGTGGAGTGCCCCAGGGGTCGGTCCTGGGGCCCGTTTTGTTCAATATCTTCATAAATGATCTGGAGGATGGTGTGGATTGCACTCTCAGCAAATTTGCGGATGATACTAAACTGGGAGGAGTGGTAGATACGCTGGAGGGGAGGGATAGGATACAGAAGGACCTAGACAAATTGGAGGATTGGGCCAAAAGAAATCTAATGAGGTTCAATAAGGATAAGTGCAGGGTCCTGCACTTAGGATGGAAGAATCCAATGCACCGCTACAGACTAGGGACCGAATGGCTCGGCAGCAGTTCTGCGGAAAAGGACCTAGGGGTGACAGTGGACGAGAAGCTGGATATGAGTCAGCAGTGTGCCCTTGTTGCCAAGAAGGCCAATGGCATTTTGGGTTGTATAAGTAGGGGCATAGCGAGCAGATCGAGGGACGTGATCGTTCCCCTCTATTCGACACTGGTGAGGCCTCATCTGGAGTACTGTGTCCAGTTTTGGGCCCCACACTACAAGAAGGATGTGGATAAATTGGAAAGAGTACAGCGAAGGGCAACAAAAATGATTAGGGGTCTAGAGCACATGACTTATGAGGAGAGGCTGAGGGAGCTGGGATTGTTTAGTCTGCAGAAGAGAAGAATGAGGGGGGATTTGATAGCTGCTTTCAACTACCTGAAAGGGGGTTTCAAAGAGGATGGCTCTAGACTGTTCTCAATGGTAGCAGATGACAGAACGAGGAGTAATGGTCTCAAGTTGCAATGGGGGAGGTTTAGATTGGATATTAGGAAAAACTTTTTCACTAAGAGGGTGGTGAAACACTGGAATGCGTTACCTAGGGAGGTGGTAGAATCTCCTTCCTTAGAGGTTTTTAAGGTCAGGCTTGACAAAGCCCTGGCTAGGATGATTTAACTGGGACTTGGTCCTGCTTTGAGCAGGGGGTTGGACTAGATGACCTTCTGGGGTCCCTTCCAACCCTGATATTCTATGATTCTATGATTCTGGGCTCATCGGTACAGGTAGCTTCCTGGGACTCTTACTCCAGTCAGACAGCCATAGGCAACTAGACTGAGCTGGACTGCTCCCTTTTATACTGAAGCAACCGTTGGAGCATGCCTAGTATGGCCAGAGGGGTGGGACTTCCTCCACCCATAGTGTGGGGTTAATCCCTACTTTCCCAGTGTGGGGTATGTACATCCCGTCACAAGCAGAAAGTAGAAAAGGCACCTATAAACATTTTGAGGCAAACCTACCTTTGGTCCATTTGTAGTACTCTCATTTGTCAAAGGGAATATTGCCCCAAAATGGATGGTTGGGCATGTTTTTTGTTTTATCCTGTCTGAAAACAATATATAAATAGTAAGGTGTATTACCTTATTTTTCTTATATATCTAATAATAATCTAACAATGTGCACCGTTCATCTGAAGATCTCAATGCACTTTACAAACACCAATAAATTAAGCTTCATGTAACTCTTATGATGTATTCTCCACATTGTATGAATGAAGAAATTGAGACTTCAAGATGTTCAGAAACAGCTTCTCTAACATTTTAACTTTTCTCAACTCTTATTGACTCCCCTAGGAGCTGAGGATGTCCAACACTTACAGGATCGGATCATTTGATGAATCAGTGCCACAGCAAGTTCAGTGACACTAGTAATTTTTTTCTTGATCATGTCCTAAACAAGGCTCCATGCCAATTGGGGAAAACCTGTACCTCAAAATATCCATTTTAGTAAAATGAAGTGGATGGAATATACAATGGGAAATGATCTATTCCTCTTCTTATAGAGAGATATGTATTTTAAGATGGTGGTTAATACTTCCCCCATGCAGAAACACTATCAGCATTACAATATATTCTGTATTACTCATTTCTACTTTTGAATGTCAATAGTTTAAGCAAACAATGTATGCATGTTTGCAGCAGCCTTTTCTGGGGTGATATAACCCCTCTGGATGACTTTGCAGAGCTCTGTGCTCCTTTGACTATTGAAGTGTCAGTCAGCAACTAGATTTCTTTGCAGAAAAGTCCATTTTGAAGTTTACTGGTCTATATGTGAAGACTTTCCACATACTTTGACATATATATATTACTATATATTACAGGTGGGGATAGCAGCTCTGTATTTAAGCCCATCCAACACTCTTGATTATAATACTCTGTTTTTGGTTGCTTACAACTTAGAAGAACATAAACTGTCCAAGAAGAATTTTTCTATGTCAGGTGTCTGCCTGAGGCTGAATTTTTTTTTTTGGAGGAAGTTTCATTGAAAATGATTCAGCCATTTATCAGAATAAGATTAAGGAATAATATGTGTGGTGTATGCGTTAAAAAAGTCTTACAACACTTTTGTTGAAAACCTCTAGCACCTCCATGCTTTAGAGCAGAGGCTTCAAATTTTGCAGGGGCATTTCCCTGGTGTCAAGGATGTGTCATTAAGCAGCCTTATGAAAATAACCAAGTTATGAGTCTCCAGAGAATATAAGTTTACACATGCTCAGACTAGTTAGAGTTTAGCAGCTTTAAGATTACATCTATGCTGAGAATGCCTTGTCCCTGGGATGCAGGGGCTGAGTAAGATGTTCCCTGCATTTGCTCCTACTAGCTGCAACTTGGAAAAAGCCAGTATTAAGGTTGCCTGTGCAAACTTGATTTGCCCCCGCCCCCTTGTGTGTACCCAATATGATACAGTCTATAATTACGTGATTACATATTATTTTTCCCATAAGAACCCTGCCTCCTTTAGTGAATGGATAATCATTCATTTGAGACTGGAATCACTTTTGTGTACTTTTTCTTTGTGTCCATGTATTTCTAAGCAAGCAGTTAACAAGCTGATCATTAAGTTCTTTGCTTGGGTTGACCTTGAACTTTACTTCATACTGACTTCCCAACATAGCCATTGTTTCATCCAGTCTTTAATTTAACATAGATGCCTTTATTAATTATTTATTAAATATGTTCATAAATTAATACTAAAAACTATTATCCTGAAATTTAGTGGTTGCAGTCTCCCAGCAAACAGAACCTCCTCTGAAGTTGACTTTTGTCATTCAAGTCTTTTCTATGTATGGTAATTTAAGTAGCATTCACTCTTGATAGAGTTTCTCATTTTAATCCTTTACAGAAGCTTGATTTCTTGCAAAAGAGGATAATTTCTATAACTTCAATAGGGTAATGGTAAATTATAACCATAATCCATCATTCCACGTTTTAGAGTAAGCCATTCACAAAAAAGGATAAAGGGACATTCCTCCATCACAAATTGAACCAGCATTTGTGGTTAGTAGGCAAATTGTTTCTCAAATATGGAAAACTAATGCTCTGTGAAGCACAGGGAATAGTGTATGCTTCCTGTATCAGAGGTATTAATTCATCTTAATTATTAATAAAAAACATTCTGTGAGTGTTGTCATCACAGTACACTGTGTTCTTCAGCCCCACTTTCTGATATACTGCTGAGGATCTAAAAGAGAATATAAATGAAAACAATCTGCAATACTGAAAAAATAAGAGATAGTAATACAGCATACTTATATATTTCATGTAGGCCTTTCCTTCTTACTTGGTTGTCCCTGCACAGGAGACAAAATAAGTTTGTTTGCTGACTTTCCTTGTTGTTATTCAGTGTGGTAAAAGATTTCCCCCCTCATAGAAAAGACCTGAAATTCTGACTCTGAACACTTGGGATCTTGGGAAATCCACTGGAAGCAAGGGATTTCTGTCCTGAAAATGCTGCCTGGAGCCTGGTTTTCCTTAACTCCCTGGACAGCATAACTCCTCTAGAAGCCATATTGCCAGGTCATTCCCTGCAACTTGCACAAGTTTCTGACTTTGACTTCAGTAACATGTGAGGCTTTATACCACAGGTTTTATGGGAAGAAAATTAAGAAAACTGGTAAAAGCAAGCTAGTTCTGCAGTGCTGGACCAGGTATCCATGCCACACCCTCTCCCAACCTATAGAACTGGAACCCTTTGCATTGTGGTGAACACAGAGCTCAGGGAGTCTATCCTTATGAACATCCCATTTAGAATCCATGAACACAGGCTCCCCAATGCCTTTGGAAGGAAGCATTTGACCTATAGGCTTGTGAGAGAGCAGAAAAATTGCCATCCAGCACAGCGGGGGTTAAATAAAACCTTTGGGTTCAGTTAACCGTGCCCTGCTATGCCTGCAGCCAATGCCAGGTCTGGAGGAGGGGAGAAAAGAAGGAAACCTGGCTCAGTTGGGGGCTGACTGGCCAGGAGGCAGGAACTCTCTATCTGCCAGCCTGAAGGGACAGATCAGTGACTTGCCAGGCAGCACAGCCACTTGAGGCAAGTAAAGCTTCCCCTGCCAAGGGAAGCCTGCAAATAAGCCCCACCAGTGGGGCTACTGGCCTAGGGCCACATGCCAAACTAAAAAGACTTGTAGGAAGTAGCCCAGGGAACCCAGTCTTGACTCTCCATCAGGCCAGAGACCCATTTCTCCTGGTTAGGGGCTGAACTTCATAGGGCTCTGAGCTGGAACCCTGTGGAGAGGGAGGGCCAAGATCTGCCTGCCATCCCTTCTGGCCTTGCAGATGCACTAGGCTGCCTGGCCGTGGAAGACCCTATCACAAAACTATATAAAGAAAACCTTTCCTGTGTCAGATATTGAAATTACATACTATGAATACATATCAATGGCTAAGATTGTAAAATGGAGGAATAGCGTGAATGGACTAGTTTCCAGTCCTTTAATTAACTTGAAACTGTACTATTTTGATCCTCCACAAATACCATATCGAACACCAGGCCAAACCTGAAGAAGAGTTTCTGTGGGAATAGGTAATTAAGCTACTTCCAGCCTATGGGGGGGAGGAGAACAGCATATGCTGGCATCATAGCCATTGGGACAGCTTCCGAGCTCAGTTTAGTCAATGGACATCTGGAGTAACTCAATTGGCTTCAAAAGAATTACTCTGGGGTTACTCAAAATTTACACTATTGTAACTCGGGCTGTCAAGAGAGTAAAATAATTAATTGTGATTAATCATGAAATAAAAAAATTAAACACGATTAATTGTGTGATTAATTGCACTGTTAAACAATAACAGAATACCATTGATTTAAATATATTTGGATGTTTTCTACATTTTCAAATATATTGATTTCAATTACAACAAAGAATACAAAATATACAGTGCTCACTTTATATTTTATTTTTATTAGAAATATTTGCACTGTAAAAAACAAAATAAATAGTATTTGTTAAGTACTGTAGTACAATCTCTTTATCATGAAAGTTGAACTTTCAAATGTAGAATTATGTACAAAAAACTTGCATTCAAAAATAAAACAATGTAAAACTTTAGAGCCTATAAGTCCACTCAGTCCTACTTCTTGTTCAGCCAATGGCTCAGACAAACAAGTTTGTTTACATTTGCAGAAGATAATGCTGCCCACTTCTTGTTTACAATGTCACCTGAAAGTGAGAACAGTAGTTCACATGGCACTGTCATAGCCAGCATCACAAGATATTTACATGACAGATGTGCTAAAGATTCATATATCCCTTCATGCTTTGACCACCATTCCAGAGAACATGCATCCATATTGATGATGGATTCTGCTCGATAATGATTCAAAACAGTGAGGACCAATACATGTTCATTTTCATCATCTGAGTCAGCTGCCACCAACAGAAGACTGGTTTTCTTTTTTGGTGGTTCTGTAGTTTCCGTATCAGAGCACACCTCTTCTAATACACCTGAAAGCATGCTCCACACCTCGTCCCTCAGATTTTGGAAAGTACTTCAGATCTTAAACCTTGGTTTGAGTGCTCTATCTATCCTTAGAAATATCACATTGGTACCTTCTTTGCATTTTATCAAATCTTTAGTGAAAGTGTTCTCAAAATGAACATGTGTTGGGTCATCATCCGAGACTGCTATAACATGAAATATATGGCTGAATGTGGGCAAAACATAGCAGGAAGCATACAATTCTCCCCCCAAGGAGTTCAGTCACAAATTTAATTAACACATTATTTTTTAACAAGCATCATCAGCATGGAAACATGTCTTCTGGAATGGTGTCTGAAGCATGAAGGGGCATCTACATGTTTAGCATATCTGGCATGTAAATAGCTTGCAATGCCAACTACAAAAGTACCATACGAAAACCTGTTCTCACTTTCAGGTGACATTGTAAATAAGAAGCGGGCTGCATTATCTCCCGTAAATATAAACAAACTTGTTTGACTGAGCAGTTGGCTGAATAAGAAGTAGGACTGAGTGGACTTGTAGGCTCTAAAGTTTTACACTGTTTTGTTTTTTGAGTGCAGCTATGTAACAAAAAAATCTACATTTGTAAGTTTCACTTTCACGGTAAAGAGATTGCACTACAGTACTTGTGTGATGTGAATTGAAAAATACTATTTCTTTTGTTTGTCATTTTTACAGTGCAAATATTTGTTATCAAAAATAATATAAAGTGAGCACTGTGCACGCTGTATTATGTGTTGTAATTGAAGTCAATATATTTGAAAATGTAGAAAAACATCCAAAAATATTTAATAAATTTCAATTTGGATTCTATTGTTTAACAGTGTGATTAAAACTGTGATTAATTACAATTAATTTTTGAGTTAATCATGTGAGTTAACTGTGATTAATCGACAGCCCTAATTGTAACTGATATTTGAATCTGGCTCACTGTATAGCTCCTGTTAGTTAATAAACTATATTTTCTGTATTGGCTATATTATTCTGGAATCTTTGGAGAACAAAGACCTGAGTCACCCTGAAATTCATCCAATTTTACACAAAAAAATAACTCATATGAAATCAATGTGTAGAGTTGGAGTAGCACAAGGGTTATTCATGGCAAGTGGCTCTTTATCTTTTATTTCCATGAAGTATAAGATGGTGAACTGAAAGATAGGATCAACATCATATCTTCTCATCTGTCCATTCCTCACAAAGGCTGCTGATACATGATGAGAGGGTGGCCAGTAATACAAACACTTCTGAGTTTCAGATGTAAAGAGAAGTGGTGTTTTTTAGAGATAGTTGAACATTTTCCAATGGAGCTTTTTTTGTGGGAGGCTGGGGGATTGGAAAAAATGCCAATTTGGCAAAAGCAAGATATCTCATGAAAGCATATTGATTTTTCACTAAATTTCATTTTAAAACAATGGAATGGAACAATGTAAAAAGGTTGACTTCAGAACAAAACAAAAAATAAGATTTTGTTTTGTGCAAAATGTTGTTGGTTTTTGTTCATGTTTTTTCTTTCTGTTTTAGAACAGAAAATAATTAAAAATGGCAGAATTTCATGCAAAACTGACAATCCGTTTCCACCCAGCTTGACTAATTATATAGAAGTTTCTCAGATGAATTGCATTTTGAAAGGTTTAACAAGTGAAAGATACTGTTGTGTTTCAAATGATTTATATTCTGGCTCTGAAATCAGTATGCTTTTTCAAGTCTGGAAGGTGAGTCATGGCTAAAAGAGAATATATATTTTAACCAGTTAAAATAATTAAATTACAGTGAATTAACATGTGAATTAATGAGAAATCAAGTCTATTAATTAACGTCACATCACATAACTACATTAGGCCTCTGGAAAGAAAATGACTGGTGTATAGAATCCTTGATTACTAAATACCATGTCTCAGGAAGAGGAGTGGTGCAAGGTCTTGAGCTTTCCTCTCGGAGCAGATATATTTCTCTTATAACTCTCTAGTTTTGCATCTCCAAAATAATGATTCCATTGGCATGGAAATGTGAACAGTGTTATTATAGGGCCTTCTTCCGTCTGATACTAAGAAAACAAAACCCTCCTACAATTTCTGGGAGTGCACTTGATGGATTTTCTTTTTATTCTATGGGAAATAAAAAGCCAGCTCTGATATAATTGAAATGCGATGACTTAAACAGGATGAAAGCATAAACTTCCCCATGCTTTTGTCTTTTAGAGATTGCCCATACAATGGTTTGAAACACCAAATGTTTAGGATTCAAAGAGGACAACAAAATAATTAATGATTGAAGACCACATTGTGGACACCTTACTCAGGCTGATGAGAATCAATGGGACTCCTTATGTGAGTAGTTGCTCATCATTGTGAGTAAGGTATTGACAACTTGGCCCTAGTTTCTTTATTAAGATACTATTGGATATTTATTATCTCTTGAGTTCCTACTAGTTTTTGTCATGTAAACTGATTCATGTCTCTTTCTTTCCTTATTATGTGATTTATCACAAGAAGATGGCATTCTAACTGTTCTGTGAATGTATTTTGCTGAATTACTTTGGCCAGTTAAGTATTCTGTGCTATGACCTGCTGGCTGCTTCACCACTTTTTTTGTCTGCAGCCTCAGATGTGTCAGGGAAGAGTGGAATAGTTAAGGCAATCAAACTAAGAAGAGGTCAGATTAGTAGCAGTGCAGTTCTGTGTTGTATATTGATCACAGTGCCCAGGCTTTGAGCCTTGCGGGATAGTGAACATTGTCATCACAAGGACAAAAAATGATGCAATTAGAATTTATTCTGGCAACATACTGTGTGGAGGTTGAAACAAAGTGCAAATGTTACCACTTCTTATAAACTTGGTAATGTTACCTAGAGCTTCCTCCTGTGATACCTGACCAAGAGATGCTAGCAAAACAAATAATACTCACAATTTTGTTTGACTAAAATATGTCAAGTGTTTTCTTGTGTTAAAAATATTTGCATTCACAAAGCAGCAGAGACTAGATCCACAAAGGGATGTAGGCATTGCAATGCCTGTCTCTTCAGCATCCTGCTTTCCAGTGGAATTCACAGCCCTGATATAGGTGGCAGGACCCAGTCTCTACACCAGTGGCTCCCAGACTTGTTTTGCTACTTGTGCAGGGAAAGCCCCTGGCGGGCTGGGCTGGTTTGTTTACCTGTCACGTCTGCAGGTTCGGCCGATCGCGGCTCCCAGTGGCCGTGGTTCGCTGCTCCAGGCCAATGGGAGTTGCTGGAAGTGGAAGTTTCTTCCCCACTCTGAACTCTAGGGTACAGATGTGGGGGCCTGCATGAAATCCCCCTAAGCTTATTTTTACCAATTTAGGTTAAAACTTCCCCAAGGTACAAACTATTTTAACTTTTGCCCTTGTACTTTATTGCTGCCATCACCAAGCATCTAACAGATATATAACTGGGAAAGAGCCCGCTTGGAAATGTCTTTCCCCCAAAAATCCTCCCCAAACCCTACACCCCCTTTCCTGGGGAAGGCTTGATAAAAATCCTCACCAATTTGCATAGGTGAACACAGACCAAAATCCTTGGATCTTAAGAACAGTGAAAAAACAATCAGATTCTTAAAAGAAGAATTTTAATAAAAGAAAAAGTTAAAAGAATCACCTCTGTAAAATCAGGATGGTAAATACCTTACAGGGTAATCAGATTTAAAACATAGAGAATCCCTCTAGGCAACACCTTAAATTAAAAACAGACACAAAAACAGGAATATACATTCCATTCAGCACAGCTTATGTTATCAGCCATTTAAACAAACCAGAATCTAACACATATCTAGCTAGATTACTTACTAAGTTCTAAGACTCCATTCCGTTTCTGTTCCTGACAAAAGCATCACACAGACAGAGAGAGCCTTTGTTTCTCCCCCCTCCATCTTTGAAAATATCTTGTCTCCTTATTGGTCATTTTGGTCAGGTGCCAGTGAGATTATCCTAGCTTCTTAACCCTTTACAGGTGAAAGGGTTTTTCCTCTGGCCAGGAGGGATTTTAAAGATTTTTAAAGGCCAGAAAATTACAAACCAGTCAGCCTTACCTCAATCCTTTGAAAAATCATGGAGCCGGTCAGGTCCTCAAGGAATCCATTTTGAAGCACTTGGAGGAGAGGAAGGTGATCAGGAACAGTCAACATGGATTCACCAAGGCATGGCCAGCCTGATTGCCTTCTATGATGAGATAACTGGCTCTGTGGATATGGGGAAAGCAGTAGACATGATATATCTTGACTTTAGCAAAGCTTTTGATACTGTCTCCCACAATATTCTTGCCAGGAAGTTTTAAAAGTATGGATTAGATGAATGAGCTATAAGGTGGATAGAAAGCTGGCTAGATCATAGGGCTTAATGGATAGTGATCAATAGCTCAATGTCTAGATGGCAGCTGGTGTGCCCCAGGGGTCTGTCCTGGGGCTGGTTTTGATCAACATCTTCATTAACGATCTGGATGTTGGGATGGATTACACCCTCAGCTAGTGCAGATGACACTAAGCTGAAGGAGAGGTAGATATGCTGTAGGGTAGGGATAGGGTCCAGAGTGACCTAGACAAATTGGAAGATTGAGCTAAAAGAAATCTGATGAGGTTCAACAAGAACAAGTGCAGAGTCCTGTACTTAGGATGGAAGAATCCCATGCACTGCTACAGGCTGGGGACCGACTGGCGAAGCAGCAGTTCTACAGAAAAGGATTTGGGGATTACAGTAGATGAGAATCTGGATATGAGTCAACAGTGTGCCCTTGTTGTCAAGAAGGCTAATGGCATATTGGACTGCATTAATAGGAGCATTGCCTAGCAGATTGAGGGAAGTGATTATTCCTCTCTATTTGACACTCAGAGGCCACATCTGGAGTAGTGTGTCCAATTTTGGGCCCCCCACTACAGAAAGGATGTGGAAGAATTGGAGAGAGTCCAGCAGAGGACAACGAAAATTATTAGGGGACTGGAGCACATGACTTATGAGGAGAGGCTGAGGGAACTGGGCTGATTTAGTCTGTAGAAGAGAAGAGTGAGGGGGGATTTGACAGCAGCCTTCAACTACCTGAAGGGGATTTCTAGAGAGGATGAACCTAGGCAGTTATCAGTGGTGGCAGATGACAGAACAAGGAGAAATGGTTTCAAGTTGCAGTGAGGTCTAGGCTGGATATTAGGAAACACTATTTCACTAGGAGGGTGATGAAGCACTGGAATGGGTTACCTAGTGAGGTGGTGGAATCTCCATACTTAGGTGTTTTTTAAAGTCCAGCTTGACAAAGCCCTGGTTGGGTTGATTTAGTTGGGATTGGTCCTGATTTGGGCAGAGGGTTGGTCTCTTCCAACCCTAATCTTCTACGATTTTATTATTCTATACCTATGCCAATGGGAGCATTTCTCCCATCAGCCTAAGAAATCCAGTTCCCTGAGAGGCAGTAGCTATGTCGACAGGAGAAGCCCTCAGGTCAGATATGATGGCTACTACATAGAAATCAGGGCCATGGCTTTGCCTTTTGTACCCCCTTTGTGGTATATTATGACACTTCAAGCTGTAAGGTTTTATTTGACAGCCTTGTAGCTACACCAACATAGCTGCTTCAGAATAAAACCACACTATTGGTGTAAACAGTGATTTGCCACCAAAGTCATTTATCCAGGGTTAGTGGCACTGGTACAGTGCATTCTATACACAAGTGAAGTGCATCAACACTAGGAGGTTTCACTGGCACACCTATATGTGTGTAGCTATGGCAATGCAACCCACTCCTCCTACCACTACCACTCTGGTGAATACAACACCTGAGTAGGGCTGATTTAAAACTGAAGCCATGATTCTGCACTTTTGTCATACTGCATAACCCTATTACTATGTGTATAAACCAGTGTTACTTAACATTAGTAAGACATGCAGAAATGGGCCACAGTTACCTAGGATTTAAGATTTTGAAAATCCATCTTTATTGTAAGTCCACTGCTTATTAAAATATTAATATATTAAAATAATTTGAATAAAAATGTAAGCACATGCTGTACACTCACAGCACCAGATGTATCCAAGAACATTCTAGCTTTTGGTGGGAATTTACGTAGGGCTGTGCCCTCTTTACAGTATGCATGTTTCCACTGAGGCTAAATTAACATAATTAAAGATGATGACACAACAGCCCAGATATGTAAATGCAGAATTGTAATAATAATAAAATAGATATGGGAGAAGAAGGATAGCTTTGGCATTAAGGCACTCAAGAAATATGGCTTCATTTCCTGCCTCTGCTATCAACTTCCTGTGTGACATTGTCATCACATTGTCTGTGCCATCTGTAAAATGGATACGTCTGTTTGCTTTCTCCCACCCATTGTCTGTCTTGCCCCTTCAGGTGGCAAGGCCCAGGGTTAGTGTGTGTGTGTACACTGCTCGCAGCACAATGGAACCTCTGTCTCAGTGCTGCCATAATCTTATATCTGTTCACAAATGCCCTCCTCCTTCAGTTACAGGATCCGGACAGCTGCCATTCAAGCTCACTTCTGAGCAGCTCCGGGAGAAGAGCCTGGCACTTTGTCCTTCATGCCTGAGAGCAGCTCCTTCCCATTTGATCCATATTTATTTATTTACTATCTTATTAATGTTCAGCTTCTCTAGTTGCATTTTGAGTGTTTCTTTGGTGCCTGAGCAATTTTAACAACACCAAGGAGAAGTTGCAAAAAAGGCTTTTTTTTTTTTTTTTTTTTTTTGTAAAGTGAAGAAGATGCTCTTTAGTCTCCTGGCCCGCGTCCCAGTCTGAATTCACCATGCACCTCAATGCCAGCGACCCCTTGCCCATGTCATTACTCATGGTAATGGGGTCGCCCTTCTGGTACTGACATTGGGAGCCTTCCCTGTTTTCCTCCCCAAACCTCCCCTTTCTCTCTGCTCTGTTCCAGGGGTTTCCTACAGGCTTTCCTCCCTCTTCCCTCCGTCTCATTCTGCACCTCTCCAAAGCTGCAGGATTTTTTCTCAGGAGAAGGGTTCCAGTTCCAATCTGACTAACCCCCCCCCCCCCCATGCACAGAGAGACAAAGTCAGAGCAACTGCCATGAGAAATGAATTAATGAGCCTTAATGTGGCGCCAAGTCTCCTTTCCCTCTCTCCACCCCCCTCCTCATGAAGCTACTAATATATTGCTTCTGATGCTTGTTGTCTCAGTAGCATTTTATTTCCCCCGCCCCGCTTGTTATTTATTGTTCAGGCTTCGTTTGGGCCAGTCATTTTTTGTCAGTTTCTTTTCCTTCCTCTTTCCCTTCTTCCCTCCCCTTCTAGCCCAACCACCCATATATATATGGATATTTAGCCTTTCATATCTATATATCTATATATCTATCTATATATATATATCGTCCGAAATGGTCACAGCAGTTGTTGCAACTTGTTTATTATCTAATTAAATTAATTTGATAAGATCATCGGTGATAGGTTGTCTAATTTAGTCGGAAATTGCAGACCGGGAAACCCTGGGACCAAATTAGCATGCAGTAAGGATGACTGGGTGCAGATGGCTTCCTGACTTTTCCTATAAATAGACCTTAAACCCTCCAACCCCCCCTTCCACCCTCAGTAGATGTTCCATTCTGTGCCCTACCAGTACATTGCAAAGTTCACGAACAGAGTCAGCACATCTGTCCGACTGAAGAGGTGCAAGCTCAGGACTGACTGCAGACGCAGAAGGGACCCAGCGAATCAGGCTGTGTAGTACTCACATACAACTCCTCCGCACGCTACTGCAAGGCGTTTGGGAACAAGGGTTTATGTTTGCACCACCCGAGATGCAACTGGTTATTTGCTTGTAGGCATCTGAACCCCGTCCAAATGATGCTGAAACTTTTTTTTTTTTTGACGCCAGACAACAAATTTTCCGCTGTGTAATCTATTTTGTCAGAAATCAAAAAGGTAAGCAGGCATTACATTCGCACAGAGAACTTAAATAGCAACCCGAAAAGACGTGGAAGAAGAAAAATAAGATCCAGTTCTGTCGATTTCAAACCCCTTCTTAAAGGAAATGCTATACCCTCCAGAAACAGGTAGATAAATTATCTACTGTGCGGCAAATCACTCCCCCCTCCCATCCTCAGCCCCTTCTCTGTGAACATCTAAATAATAAAAATATATAACACAATCATCCACGGTTCAACATTCCAAAGGGAACTCCATAAAACCACCAAATCCAGCATGAAACGCTATAGACTGCAGGGGAGGAAGAGATGCATTTAAAATCAAGGTTAAAAATGGCGTGGAGTATAATTACCTCAAATTGCTATTCGCTTGACACCCTGACACTAATTTTATTCAAGCCATTGGGACACAAAATAGGACGAAGGCGCTCTTCCCGGTTGCTAGAGCAGGTGTGTATGTGTGTGTGTGTCGGGAGGCTAAGGGGGGTGTTAAACTTTCCATCTCAGGAGGAAGAAAGAAAGAAATTAAATAATCAGTTTAGGGGAAAGTGTCTAAATAGATCGACAGCTTTAATGCCAACATCTTTAAGGCTTGCCCTGTACGTGGATTGATTTTTTTTTCCTCCAGCATTCCCTCAGCAGATGGATTTTTGCCACTGCAGCTCAGCAGAGGGTGTCAGATCTTTGAGAGTGCACCAGGTTGGAACGAGCAGAGCCTCTTAGCAACTCTCCCTCCGTGTGTGTGTGTGTGTGTGTGTGTAACTCAGAAACAGAAGAAGAAGAAAAAGGAAAGAAGAGAGACCGAGGAGGGAAAAGAGAGGAGGGAGAGAGAGAGAGACTCACAGAGAGAGAGGCGAGGAGAAGAAGGGGGGATCGGAGGAGAGGAGAAATGGACAGCCAAAAAACGCAGCGATTGCAGAATTTTTGCAGCGCCATTGGTTCGGCATCCGGTCCTTAGGCTGGGGCGTGATTTCAGCACCAAGGGGGACTGGACAGCACCCAGAAGGGGACTCCTGGGCACCGAGCAGCGGCGGCGACAGCAGCAGCAGCGAGGAGCCCGGCTTTGCAACAGAAAAGCAAGGTCAGTCCGAAGCAAAGCCATGCACACAGGCAGCTCTTCTCTACCACCGCTGCACTCCCTGCCTGCTTCTCTCTAGCATGCAGTGGCTGCTTATAATTACTAGCATTATTCCTGTTCTAATTAGCGAAGCCGGCCAACAGAGATCTACTTAGCTTTTTCGGGAGGTTTCAGGAGGGGTTGCGGAGGGGGATTTTTTCTACTTTTTTTTTTTTGTTGTGTGTGTGTGGCGTGCCTTGCAGTACGTGCCTGGTTAGTTTCTGGATATAATTATTGACTGGTGACTGGGCTGTTGCAGTGTATGTGGGGGGAAGAGAAAGGGATACAGGAGAAAAGAAATCGCCCCCCACCCCAGTCTCCCTACTCCCCACGTTTTTTTTTTCCCTTTGGTGGTGGTTCGGACATCTCCTCTTTTGAATGAACTGGAATTGTTTTCGGTGTGAGGATGATGGTTGCCGTTACTTTGTGATGAGATCGGGGATGAATTGTTCGGTTTAAAAATGCTGCTTTGGATTCTGTTGCTGGAGACGTCTCTTTGTTTTGCTGCTGGAAACGTTACAGGGGACGTTTGCAAAGAGAAGATCTGTTCCTGCAACGAGGTAGAAGGGGATTTGCACGTAGACTGTGAGAAAAAGGGGTTTACCAGTCTGCAACATTTCAGCGCCCCAACTTCCCAGTTTTACCATTTATTCCTGCATGGAAATTCCCTGACTCGACTTTTCCCTAATGAGTTTGCTAACTTTTACAATGCAGTCAGTTTGCACATGGAAAACAACGGTTTGCATGAAATTGTTCCTGGGGCTTTTCTTGGGCTGCAGCTGGTAAAACGTTTGCATATAAACAACAATAAGATAAAATCGTTCCGGAAGCAGACTTTCCTTGGGCTGGACGATCTGGAATATCTCCAGGCGGATTTTAATTTATTAAGGGATATTGACGCGGGAGCATTTAGGGATTTAAACAAGCTGGAGGTGCTGATTTTAAATGACAACCTCATCAGCACCTTACCTGCCAACGTGTTTCAGTATGTGCCGATCACCCACCTCGATCTTCGGGGAAACCGACTTAAAACCTTGCCTTATGAGGAGGTCCTGGAGCAGATCCCAGGCATTGCTGAAATTCTGCTGGAAGATAACCCCTGGGACTGCACTTGTGATCTGCTATCCCTGAAGGAGTGGCTGGAAAACATACCCCAAAACGCTTTGATCGGCAGAGTCATTTGTGAAGCTCCTACTAGGTTGCAGGGCAAAGATTTGAATGAGACCACAGAGCAAGAGCTGTGCAGGAAAAACAGAGTGGATTCTAGTCTAGCTGCTCCCCCTGCCGAAGAGGAAACCTGTGATCCTGGTCCCATTCCAACCCCCTTTAAAATACATGGCAAAGAAGATCCTGTCACTCCCGGATCTGCTCCAAACGGAGGTACAAAGATCCCAGTCAACTGGCAAATCAAGACCCGACCCACTGCTGCAAGCTCGACAATTAGCGTGAAAAACAAGCTACCGACTAGCATGCCCTGTCCGGAGATTTGTAGCTGCGATCAGATCCCCGGCTCGGGTTTAAAGGTTAATTGCAACGAGAGAAATGTGAGCAGTTTGGTAGCTTTGAAACCCAAGCCGTCCAATGTGCAGGAGCTGTTTCTGAGAGACAACAAAATACATACAATCAGGAAATCCCACTTTCTGGATTACCGGAAACTTAACCTATTGGATCTGGGGAACAACAACATCGCTACTGTGGAGAACAACACCTTCAAGAATCTCTTCGAGCTCAGGTGGCTCTACATGGATAGCAACTACTTGGACACCCTGTCCCGCGAGAAATTCACCGGGCTGCAAAACCTAGAGTATCTGAATGTGGAGTTTAATGAGATCCAGTTGATTCAGCCCGGCACCTTCAATGCAATGCCCAAGCTCCGAGTCCTAATCCTCAACAACAACCTGCTGAGGTCCCTCCCTGTCGATGTGTTCGCTGGGGTCTCGCTTTCCAAGCTGAGTCTACACAATAACTATTTCATGTACCTCCCGGTGGCGGGGGTGTTGGACCAGCTCACGTCCATCACCCAGATAGATCTGCATGGCAACCCGTGGGACTGTTCGTGCCCGATTGTGCCTTTCAAACAGTGGGCAGAGATGCTGCGCCCCAAGGTGGTCATGAGCGATCTGAGGTGTGAATCCCCAGAGGATTTCTTTAAGGAGGATTTCGAGTCTCTCTCCAACGACGTGATTTGCCCGCAGCTCAAAATCTCTCCCACCTTCACTTCCAATCACAAAAACAGCACCGGGTTGGCAGAGACAGGGACTCACGCCAACTCCTACCTAGAGACCAGCCGGGTCTCCATTTCGGTGCTGGTCCCAGGACTCCTGCTGGTGTTTGTCACCTCCGCCTTCACAGTAGTTGGCATGCTCGTGTTCATCCTGAGGAACAGAAAGCGCTCCAAGCGGAGGGACGCCAACTCATCTGCATCTGAAATCAATTCCTTACAGACAGTCTGCGATTCTTCTTACTGGCACAACGGACCCTACAATGCAGATGGAGCACATAGAGTTTATGACTGTGGCTCTCATTCTCTATCAGACTAAGAGCTGGGGTCGGACAGGGAAAAAAAAAAAGTAGGAAGCCAATTCAATTTCTCAGCGAGCAACCCAGTGGTTAAAGAATCCCTGATTTGAGCATTGCTGTCTCGTCTGCTAACGTCACTGCTAAATAACAATAAGGGACGTTTCTTAACCTAAACTACCTTCTGTGAAAATAACACACACACACACACAAAGCAAAAACTGTGGCGTATTTCAGTGAGTGAAGGCCGGTTGTTGTTTTTTTTCAACGCACCCTTTAAGGATAGCCACACTGAGGCGGTGCTTCGTGCATCTGACTGTGCATTGCCTTAGTTTGCAATGGAAAGCAAGGATCAACTTGGTTAAAGTCTTGCAGGGGTACCATTGTTTTGTGGATTAGCCCCGTGTGGATGGGGGGGGGGGGGGAAACGGGAGGGACCTGGTCGGTGGCCTCCTCCCCTTGATAACGAAGCAGGAGTGAAACGTTGCACGAAGACATGAATGTATTTGTAAATAAACGACTGATTAAAACAAACAAACAAAAAGTGCTGCATGGCTCGCATGGATACAACGCATCCTAAGGACGCTCCTCCAGCACACAACTGGAAACAGCGTCTAGTTCACACCACCATCCCTCTTACCTGATAAGTCCCATCGTATCAAACTTTCTATATACAAAATACAGTATAATAATAAAAAAGTGCCATTTCGCCATATTTTGTGTGATCGATAGGCAGTAGATAGAGATCGTACTTTTACTGTGGAAACAAACAAATGTAAAGATTTTATTTAAGACATAGTTGCATGGATATGCTCATTGGTTCATTTTCTGAGTTGGGGGAGGGGATTTACTTTGCTGGGTGAAGTTTTCTTTGGTTCGGTTACCGCTTTTTCTTTCTAAATCTACATACCCCACAATGCCTTTCCATCTGAATGTACAAGTTAATACCCTTGGTTTCTATTATGGTAACCGTGTAAACATTCAAACAAAAACAAAACAAAAACCGAGGCAGTTAAGCATGAGCAATTAATGTCACTCTAGTGCTGAGGCTGCAAAGTTTAATGGTAGACAATTCTGTGCTGTTGTAAATCTTCCTATAACTTGAGGAAATCAGAACTGAGGAAGCAAGTGAAACTTACTAATTCTATTCGAGGATTTTATAATGGCATATTTTTTCAGTATTAAAGTGAAAATGTTTTCAACTTCGGGTCCTTACCATTTTTCCAGCACCAGTTTTTGCAAGTGGGTTATTTGGTTTAGGGGGGGAATATTCTGCTGAGTATCACTCGCTCGCCCTTGCTCTCTCTCTTCCCATCGCCTCACTATCCCCGATATAAAAAGATCACGCAGCACTTCTTTTCTGTTTTGTTTTGTAATGCGTCAGTGAATTCCTTTATTACTAGTACCGAGCATCGCTAGCCGCTGCTGCACACACTGCAGATATATTAGGAGTGTTAGTGGAAATTAAATTTAATTGACTCTTCCTACATCGATTTCATTAGGCCAAGTCCAGATTTCACTGGTCAGCATTTCAAACCCATACTCAGCCCCAGTGACGGGCAGTCATGTCTGCTGCTGGCAGTTTGGCTGGAATATCTGCCGGGAATGGGGAAACTAATTAGCGAAAGGAATTTCCCATCCTTAGCCCCAGTCGCTGCACCTTTTAATATATTAATACTTGAACTAAATACATGTAGGTGATGCTGTCCAACTTCAAACCGATCTCCTTTGATTCCGTCCTCATATCAGGCCGGGTCCCTTAACTAGATGACACATGTAAAGGTAGAAAGCCGCGGCAAAACTATTGCATCTCAAAGCTGGAGTCCCACTGGAGATATGAAAAAAAAAAAAATCTTTCGCGTTGCTTCTGGCTTTCTCCAGGCAGAGAATCCTTTTAAAGAGTTAAACTCCATAAACTTCAAATACTGATTCGGTATGCTTTATAGAAAATGTCCACCTTTGGGATATGCGGTGGGAAAACAGACACACGTATACATCCATACACAGTGCAACTGATAGCCTGATACCCCTTTTACAACGTGGTAGAAGGCTAACTGCTGTTCTAGCACCTCTAAAGAGTGGTAGACTGTTCTTCTAGACCCAGGATCCTGGTTATGGAAAGATGAGTTGCCTCCTACAAAATGTCTGGATGTTTCATTGAAGTTGGTTTGTAGAAAATGTTGGTAATAAAATATTTTTTCTTAATACAAACCATTACTTCAGGGACCTTCACTATTTCTGATCACTTCTCCTTTGCTATAGTGATTCTTCTGCCAGAACATTCGGTGTTAGACAAAATGATGCAGTAGAGTCACTAGAGTCATTTGGATGATTAAAAAAAGGTTAAAAGGTGTTTAAATGTGAGTTCTTAAGGCCTCCTTAGAACACCATCAGCTTCAGTTAACAGAAGATACAGCAGGCCTTTCTACATAATGTAGGGTTGTCCTAGAATCAATGGTATCTTGTTACCTTCCAAATAATGTCACTTGAGATTGTGTCAGAAAATCTAAAAGGCAAAGAAATCATTCAATTGACATTCAAGCCCTTACATTTTGAAAGGGTAATGCATTTAGCCCCAACCTGAGATTAATGTATTGGTGCTAATTTAAGAATTGTAGAATTTTTTAACGAACTAGCTATTAAACAACATATAATGAAGACCTCCAGGGTGCTTTTTAAAAAAGTATAAATGTACAGAAATAATAATATAAAATAACTGATGCACAGGTATATTAAATGACTACACATAGCTCACATATATGATTAAAATTCATCAAATGTTTATTCATTTTTATAAAGTATAACTTCCTTGATGATAGTTATGATATAAGACACATACATAATACAAATGGAATCACAATGTTATTAGTTTATATTTATTTCATAGACTCTTGCTTTCTAACTTTTAGAAGAGCTGTATAACTCTAGAAGTCATATGTGGTATGTGATGTATGTTGCTTCCAGTTGAATCACTCTTCAGTTCATCAAAAGAAAAGAGATTTCAGCAGGACCAGATGGAAAAAGAGGAAAGACGTAGATCTTGTGTTTAGTCCTATAGCTAAAACAGAATATTCTCTGCCTACTGTGAAGCTAAGAATAGTCTAGAACTTAATCTGTTGCCATAGAAATGTGTGTTTGTATATATGGTAACCTTTTTCTTGCTTATTTAGCAGAAAGATGAATGAAGTTATCTAGTAGCAAGATGGTAATGTAGTGAATGGATGGTATATATTTTTTTAGTATGTCTGTGCTATTGGAACTTCCCTGCACAGATGTGTGTATTTATATTCCTTTGTTAATTTTTACCTGTAGTGACAAAGTATTTTGTCACTTTAGTTCCATTAATTTGATAATGGAATGTTTCATATGCAGCTTGTAAGCTTGGGGAATAGTAGCTCAACTTCAGTAGGAGCTGAATCAGATCCTATGTGAGAAAGGAGAAAAGGCCTAGGCTTCTAGTCCATAGTAGGGTAAAACTCCCACTGACCTTAAATTTTTAAAAGTGCTTAACATAGGACTAATTGTGCCCCCACTGAAGTAAATGATAAAACATTTGTTATCTACAATGGGAGCAAAGTTAGTCCAGTGTTGAGTGCTTTTGAAAACCTCACTCCAAGTGTCTAGTGAGATTCCAGGTGTCTAGAGAAGATTTGATAGACTTCATATGTACAACAGTTTTTCCTGTATCACGTCTTCTGAAAGCTCTTAGATAAGCAGACATCTCTTTATGGTTTGGTCCATGACAATGCAAGGTGTAGATGTTTAATTATAATAGTTAGCTCAGTTAGTATTTGGTTTGTTTGGGGTCTATTTTTATTCAAGTATGATCCACATACCTATAGTTTTAAATTATTGAGATCAGCAGACTGCTCATATTCATGCTGAAACAGAGTTGTGTACATAAAATGGACCAGATTTGGTGCCCCAGCTCCATTCCCTTTGCATCATTCCTGCTGCACAATTGGTGTGGAAAGCCATCAGTATCTCCACAGCTGTTGATTTTCCTGGTGTACGGAAGCCTCCAGGGGATGAAGCAATGGCTCACTGGCTCCTATACCAGCTTCTCTGCAGCTCTCATTTTAGGGGTGTTACACACTCCAGCAATCTCCAGTTGCATATGGTCCCTTGAACATCACTATAATCCTTTTAAACTACTCTAAACTGGGCTTTGGCTAGCTCCAGGGCCAGTGCAGTTCAAAGCCACCTCTCTGATGAGCCCCACTTTTTCCTGTACCAAGTTGATCTTGACCCAATAGAGAATGTGAGCCAATGTGGAGGTGTTGTAATATAATAAACATAATATAATCTAATCTATAAATGACTAAATCTAGCAAATTAGAAATCATTATCTCATCATTCAGGTAGTGATACCATGCTTTCATTGGTAATTTACTGTTAACTCAAAATAGAAGCTAGTATTTAGCTCAATTGTTCAACAGCTTGAGGAACTGCAATGACATTACTTCATTATTGCAGGGAAACAATGTGTGGTGAGTTCAGTAGCACCACTATAAATAGGATACATTGGCATTGCTGTTCTGTGGTTAATTACCTTGCCAGTTGACATTGCATAGGACTGAGTGGCTTCAACTACCTGACAAAGATATTGAAAGTTTGCATTTCTTGATTTGAATATATTCTTCTGATATAAAATATAGGAGCTGATCCTTCAAGTGTTCACAGTGCAGAATTCCCAGAAGAACAAATGGGAGTTCCATGTATGGAGCACTTGCTGGATCAAATTGGCAATTGATGGTGGAGAAAAGAGTAGAAATATACAGCACAATTCTATGATATGCTGAGCCTCTTGAAAGCGGTAGAGTGCCGCCAACTCCCATTGGATTCGGTGGGACTGATAGATCTCCGCACCTTCCAATCTTTGGCCTATAACTTGAGCACTAGGCTCCATTTTTTCCCCCCTTATAAATTGTTAATGGGCCTGATTGTGAAATTCTTTCTCAGTCCCATTAAAGTCAGAGAACAAATCCTGTGAGTTGTTATTGAGCACTCGCAACTCAAAAATTGATTTCCATTGAGGTTACTTTTGTTCAGCAGCACCTCCCAGGCTTTGGCCTACTGGGAGTTGTGCCTGGATAAGGACTGTAGTACTTGGCTCACTGTTGATTTGTTCTTCTTGAATCAGTTCGTATGCAATGGTGGGACCTTTGATTTTTAATAAATTTCTACCTCCATGCAAACCCCTCACAAGTATAGAGTGCACATTAGAACATGACAGCTCTTAAACTCTAACTTTTAAAAAAATAATTAGGGGATTAATACTCTTTATTTATTTCAATAAAGATTTAGATCGTGAAGCTGGTCAGCCACAGTTGAACAGTGCAGCCATGGGTAGCATTGTGGGAAACAGCTGGCAATTTAAGGTAGATGAACTATTGAAGTAATACTGAAAGTAATTGTCCAGTGTATAGGGCCCTAGAGTAGGATACAGGAGTTCTGAGTTTTAGTCCTTGCCCCACTTCTGACCTGTGCGGTGAACTGGTAAAAGTCACTTAATTTCTCTATTTCCCCTCCCAACTTGTCTTCTTAGATTGTTAGCTCCTGGGGGAGGAACTGTATGGGCATATGTACAGTGCCTGACACAGTGGGGCTCTGATCTCTAATCTGGGGCCTCTGAGCATTACTGTAAGATAAGTAATAAATAACAATAATAGAAATGGGGGAGGGAGGCCCAGGAAGGAAAAATATAAAGTATAATAAAAAAAAGCTACTTTAGGTTTAAGGCTCCAGTGTTTTTCCAATTTCTATAGTTTATCAGGCTGATCAAGTAGACGGGTCCTGTAGAAAAGAAATATTTACCACATTTTTTTCTATTACATTTTCCTTTTTCTATGTCATTTGCCTTTTTCAATCTATGTTTATTTAGATGCAGTCTCACCTCTTATGCAATAAGGTGATGAGGTGGATGCTGACAGGTTCTTTGGGACAGGAGTCATATGACATGACCCAGCGGTAGCCGACAACTGATTGGATTTTTGGTTTAGACAGTAATTGAATACTATTATTAGTAAGAGATAACTTCAATGGAACAGAACACAAGAAAAGTCTTCTGTTTCTACATAAATACTAAGGCAAAGGCAAAAATCCTTATTGGGGCACATTGCTCCTGTGACAATGTAAAATTGCAATGGTTTTATTTCCTTTGACTATGTGACTGATGCTGATGTTACATACAGTGGTGTAAATCAGGAATATCTCCAAAGATCTCAGCTGAGTTTTAGTATTTTAAAACCTTTTAAAACAATGCAAGTGAGATCAGAATTAAGCATTTTTAACATTACTAATATTAACCTGCTGCATGCTGCATATCCTATAGTATCATGACATGGACCCAAATTCTTCCTTGTGCAACTCCATGGATGTAACTGAGGGAAGAAATTAGCTTATTAGAGGCATGTCTTCCATGAAGTACAGTTTTAAAACTGCACTGTACATTTACGATTTGTCTGGTTTCTGACAATTTTACATTGTTATCTGAATAATGGTTGTCCGAGTAATAATGAGACTCACTGGCATGGATTTTCTCTCATATAAATGGGCACTTCGGAACAACAAGGAATGCATTTCTGGTGTTTGAGAAATTAATGATGAGCTTTAGTAAATAATGTTGAAAAGCAAGTGGCTGCAAGAGTGGAAAAGTGCAATAATTCATAAGAAATGTATTAATGCACCTCATATCCATATTATACAAAATAATTTTACAAATCAAAAGAAAGAAATCTTTCAGAACTATGCATTTTGGGGGCATTATTGAAATGTTATAACAGCACTGTAGGCCAATCAGAAACTTCCACTTATCTGATACATTAAAGGTAAATGCTTACAACACCTGTTGGACCAAAGATAGCTTTAACCTAAGTAGAATTTATTACTTCTTAAATTATAACTGAATTTAATATTTTAGCTTCAGTGGGAATTGTGCCTATGTAGCTGTGGGCAGAATCTTGGCCTGAAAGTGTAATGGTTTTAGGGGAGCAAGTCCCATTAATTTCAACTTCAATTTTGTACTTACAATAGTAATTTTATGGTATTGGCATGAAGGAGATGTTTGATTTAGAGATGGACCTGAATCACAAAGTTCATATCTATAATCAATTTGCACATACTTTGGGATTGGTTGGATCCAAGATTTTAGTTTGTCTCTTTATATGTAGGGGAACAAGCTGTAAAGTTCAGCTCTGGATCTGAACTTCTCCAAGGAGCAGGCTTGTTTTTGATCCAGTATTTTGGTTTAATTCATCTGTAGTTAAAATACAGATGGAATGTTGTGTGTTTTAATTGATTATATTACTGCCAGTATTGGCTAATAGGTATAATGTGACTGACTGTGTATTGTCTTAGCAATTTTACAGTCCAATCCAGCTCCCTTTGAAGTCAATGACAGAAATCCCAGGTCAAACACAATGCACAAGATGCAACATCTGATAAAAAGGAAAGAAAAATTTTTAGATGGCAGCCGAAGTGAGATTTTTCATGCTATTTCTGCCAAGCCATAGATAATAAAAAGTCCTACCTGATTTCAGTCGACTATATTTAATAGATGCACAATGGTAATATTTGTTTTAATTTGATGAAGTCTATTAATTTTTTTGTGGGGGGGAGGGGCAAGTACTTAGTGTGGAAAGAAAACACTTTTTTACTAGGCCTATTATTTTGGAACTTAACATTTTGTTGTTTCATGAGATTGGTAATAGGCTAATATTCAAATAAAATAATAATAATACTTTGCATTCCAAATAGAGCCTTCTTCTGTTATTACTTACACTGATATTTCAGAGGTGTACCTCCATTGGCACCAGGGGAGTTGTCTTTGATTTAGACCACTGTAAATGAGATCAGATTAAGGCTTCAATATATAGTGCCTTCCATTAAAAAAAATGCAAAGCACTATATAACCATTAATAAATATAGCCTCACATGATTATTTATATTAGGTATGGATAATAATTTATACATATTTATCTATCGATGGATCAATATAGACATCAATGCTTTGGGTCAAATCCTACCCACCTTGCTCACACGAGTCCCATCAAAATAAATGGGACTATCTGAGCAAGATAAATAGGACTTGGCCCAAAGTGTCTCATCGATAGAACCTTAGGTCAAATCCATCCCATATCAGAGACAGTTGAAAGATGTTACTATCTGATGACTGTTTGGGAAATGAGTTGATGGTGTGAGTCCCATCCCTAGTCAATGAAAGTCTATATAGCACACATTAATTAATATCACTACAATTGACGTGAATCAGCAAGCCTACTGGCATTACCCACAGAAAGGCAAGGGATTTGGAAAATGAATCATCTTTTCACTCTTGGGTGACCTGGTCCTTTACAAGGGCTTGATCCAATTCTCGTTCAAGTCATTAATGACCAAATTATCAAAAGTGCTTAATACACTGAATCATATATATATCTATATATATATATCTATATATATATATATATAGATATAGATATATATATATCACAGTGGCAGATGTTGGTGATGAGTTTTCTGAAAATCTGGCACTTGGAATTTTTTCACTGGTATAGCTCTGTTAATTTACACTGCTGAACACCAGCTAAGGATCTAGCCCAAGAGGAATTGTATTGGGCCCCAGATTAGGGTTGAGGTTTACTGTGGGGGAGTTTTGCAATCTGTGCTGTACCTGTTCTGTTGATCAAGAACAGATGTCAGTATCCAGAACTTTTAATTCTGGACTTTAACCTTTTAGGGACACTAATAATTCACATAAAAATGTGAAAAATATCTAACTAATTTCACTGGGTTCAATAAGAATTCAGATTCACAGAAATGTTGTCAACTCCAAGAAAATTGTAATGATGGCTGACAATGAAAGTATTATGCTTCCCAATATTACTGCAGAAAACTCCTATTACACAAAATCTAGTCATAAGAAAATGAAATGCCTACACTTTTCTCTTGAACATAATTTTGAAGTTGTGAAAAGAGATTGATTGACTAAATCATGAATTGTTATACAGGAGTCAAAACTCATTAAAAAGTTGTAGTGTATCAGTCAGAACTTTTGCTGGAGTAAATCTGCTGGAGTAAATCAGTAGTTGTGTTGATTTACACCAGCAGAGGATCTGGTCTTTATCTTTAGCATGGGCTAATACATTTGGCCTATTAGAATTCTACCATTGTTGAATTTGGCTCATGTTGTTTAATTTCAGAAACATCCAGTGTGGTTTTAAATAAAATAAATGTGGTGGTCTGGCTTTTGTCTCTCTTGAACATCGGTCTGTACCACCCATCCGTTGTAAAAACCCTACACTGAACTGCTATGGAATACAGAGCTTACTATTTACTTATTTATTTTTGAAGTCTAAGACTGATAAAGCACAATAGGGAATTGCGTACTGGATTTTTCAGTACATTAGGCAGTCTGTGTGTAACAAACAAAAAACAACCGGAGATATCATTACTAATAGACTTTTATTTCTTACAAATTAAACATATTAAGTTAATTCTATAAGTAAATTTTAATTATTTTTCATGTTAATATAATGCTCTAAACCAAATACTGTTCCTGGATATTATTTTCATTATTGCAATATCTTGCTTCACACATTCAGTATATTTATTAAAATTCTTATTGCACTGCACTACAAAATGGTAAAATAGTTTCAATTCATTAACTTTTCTCTGACTTCTCCATCTATCAAAGTGAAGTTGCAAGCTTGAATTGTATCATATAATTTGTGTAACAAGCCATTTGTAAACGATTGCATAGATCCTGGTAGAACTTTCTAAATGGCAGTGGTATATTTTTAGCAATTTCCCACTGCTGTGAAATAGATACATGGAAAATCAATTGTAATATGTATATAAGCCTTCATGAAATGTGAAGGAAGATTTTTTGTGATGCCACTGCTGTAGAGATTATGAAAATGAGGATTAGTTGTAATATAAAACCTCACCGATGACTTGCAAAATGGGAATTTTTGATTTGCACTTCAAGTCTGAACTTTAAGGGAAAATACACATTCCAAACCAAAAGTAAAAGCAGTCTCAATTCTTTATCTCACTAATTTAATTCTTTCTGATAAAGTACCTCCAATGAACAGTAAATACATATAGACTTTCAGATTGCTGTTCAGAAATGATACCAAGGTTAATAAGAGAACAGAGAAAAGGTGAAGCAATGGTATTGTAAATAACTTTATTTCTAAGAAAAAAATCTAATTCCTAGTAAATTGCTTAAAGTATGGATTAAACTATCCCTTCTAAATCCTGTTTGCATATGAGCAGCCAAGCCACACTTTAACTTGAGTCTTATTATGTGGTTTTTAGTTTTGCACCCACCTACCTCAGTGTTTGCAAAAGGGTGGCTGTACTTATGACTATGCTCACCAAAAAATCTTAGTCCAATTCTGCTTTCATTTACAATTATGTAAATCAGCAGTGACTCTGTTAAAATTAATTTGGGTGAGATTTTCAGATGGTGTAAATTGGCATCATCATCTGAGGATCTGGCACAACAATTACTAAGTTATACCAATGTAAAACCTTTGTGAAACCAGAGTCAGGACTCATATGCTGTTTGCTTCGTGTGTCACATGCCATGCTATAAATTTAGAGCCAGATCCTGCATTCTTTTCATATTCAAAACTTCCACTATTTTCAATGGGACTTTTAGATATGCAAGGAATGCAGGATCCGGTTCTCAATATTCTGCTCTCAGTTGCACTTCCATTTTGGAATTACACTGGTGTAACTTAATTTAATTCATTTTGTTTACCACTCCACAACTTGTGAATTTGTTTATTGACACATAATAACAAAAATAATAATTACCCATCATCATGGAATAATTTGCATTTTACATATATAATTTTTAAAGTTTTAATCTTTGTTTTGTTATGATTGCAGAGGTCACTTTTATAGATTCTATTCTAAAATATTTTTAATATTTAGCACATTTGTTTTGAGTTTAGGTTGAATATGCTATTGGTCAGTGAGCTGACAGAATGGCTGTGTGAATCAGAAATCAAAGGTCAGTTCCTTCTAATATGGAAAATCATTGGAGGGAGCAGGGGTCTAATCCTGGCCCTGATGAAGTCAGTAGTAGTTTTGCCATTTACTTTGGTGGGGCCAGGTTTCACCCTAGAGTGGATCTTGTCCCTTGGGAAGATTCCAGTGCTTCTATTACATTCTTTCCCCATGACTTACACTCTTCTTTGCAGGTAAACCATTCATGGAAACTTTCCTGCTGGAAAATCTCAAAATAATGTAATTTAAATTATGAACCAGTTTTAAGGATCTTCTTTCAATTATGCTTCTCTTAGCTGATCACATAGCAGAGGCCTTAGTCTTAAAGCTTTGCAATATATAACACTGTCAATCTTTGTTAATCCACCAAAGCATATATTTTTGCAAATATGGAAATACTATATTCATGAAAACTAAATGTTTGGGGGTCTACACCAAGGATAAGGTGGTTAGAGCTCAAATGTTTGGAAATTTTATCATGATACTAACATATTCAGAACAAACAGTGAAATTGACATGTTGGAACAGAAATTGGAGTATAAATAAACAGAGGTTCTGGTATATACAGGATTAATTTGATTCTCAAAGTATTCACTGTAACAGGACTGGAATAAATGAGAAACATATGCATTGTACACTATGGCCAACATTTTCAGATTCTAGAAAACTAAAGTTAGACTCAAAAATCTGGCAATACATATAAATGCATATGAGATATAGATAATACATATAAATATCCTACTTTTACAAAGGTGCTTATCACCTGCAACTTCCATTGAATTCAAGGAGACTTGATTTGTAAGTGCCTAATGCTTCTGGAAATCAGGCCATTTATATAGATGCTTAAGCCCTGAATTTAGGAGCTTAACTTTAACCACACACGTGGAAATATTGGCCTATAGCTTTCAGTGTTGCATGAATGAGATGTGCAGTAGGATATATTTTTCTCTGAAGGCAGGAATAAATTTCCACTTTGATCACCTGCTTTCTAATAGTCACAGTGGATCATTAGTTAAATTATTAGTTTCTCGAGTTGGAGTATTTTATCGGAAGAATTGAGGTCTGTCTTAACAAAAGGTCAATTCTGTACAAAGAAGATATGTGCTATTGTTCTGGTCTGGTCAATCAAAGTACTTTTGTAGCTTTCACTTCCAAATGTTATTAACTCATTAGCTGAGTTTGCTGCATTTCAGTTGAATAAATTTTATGATTGTTTTATGTGTTTGCATGTGTATTGTCTATCTGTGTGGTAGATCTTAACACCTTCACTGCCCAGTTTAATTACGTATGTTTGTTGGGGTTAAACAGGCACGTGTATGAGATAGATACTATTGGGAAATGGGCAAACTGGTTTAGACCAGAATAGTAAATTCTTCTCTCAGGAAATGGAAAAACTAGTTCAGTCAGAGTAAAAGTCGGCCTGCTTCTCAGTTCAAACTCTGAGCCAAAGCATGCTTGAACTTTTAGGGCCAAATTCTGAAAAAGCCTTCTAGGGGTTGTTCCATCAGCCCAGAACTACTAGAGTGTGTTGTGATCCACACATACACCCTCCCACCCAGAAAGACCTATTATGTCATGGGTATGTCTGCATTGCAGCTTGGATTGAGCCTCCAGGCCTGGGTAGACAGACTTGTGCTAACGGGGTTCAAGATCGTGCACATGGGGCTTAAGCTAGCAAGCTTAAAACAGCAGTGTGGATGTTGCAGCTCAGGCTGGAGCTCGGGCTTTCAAGCCCCCCGATCTCTTAGGCTTGAAAGACAGCTCCAGAACTAGGTGCATCGTCCACACTGTTTTTAGTTGACTAGCTCAAATGCACAATTTTTAACAACTTTTAAAAGTCTACTTTTGATTTACAGATGTTTAAACAAAAGTGGAAATTATATTTTCAGTTGGATTTCTGCATTCAGCTAATTAGCTTCATTTTATAACATAAATTATAAATTGTGCTGCCAATTAAAGTGTAATGTGACCTAGTCCTTTTTATTATATTAATAAAAAATGAACATAGTGGATAGTATTGAATTTTAACATACGTTTAACTTAATAGATTAAAAAGTACTTTAAGGATGTTCAGCACAGGGACCCACTATGCATTGAGGCCATACCTGAACAGTCAGATAAAAGCATTTTTCACTACTTATCTACAGTCTGGCCCCCAGGAACTCATTGCAAGGTCTGGGACTATTATATATTACATATATAGGCTTGTCAGAACTCTATTTTTTTTATAATTTCAACAGATAGTATTATGGGACTTTTTAAGTGGGGTAGGGTTTTTTTTTAGATTTTTTATTGATTTTAAATTTTTCGAGTTTTAAGCATTTTAAAAAAATTATTTTCATCAATTTAAATTTCAGTGTAATTGGGGAGGGATCATATAATTACTTAATGATAGTAGACATGGAGATTCAAAATTAAAGCTTTGTAAGATGTTAGAACACAGTCAAAATGTATGAAGTAAGGATCCTTATATAGATACATGATACCTATTTTTATTATTTATTTGCTAGTCCATTCGCTAATTCAAAAGTCAAAATCAATGGATTTTGACTCCAATAAGTTTGTAAGTGGTATTTTTCTTATTTTGTCTATTTGCAAATGTTGATTATTGTCATTGAAAATACATTTTTGGGGTTTTTTTTGGTTTGTGTATGTACTTTGAAATTGACATTTACTAACACTAACCTGTCCCAACCCTGTAATCAGATGTTGATCTACCAAACAAAATCAGGATGTCCCAGCAATTAGGAGATCCCAGAGATAGTGGCTTCCATTGTTTCAACCTTTATTGTGCAGTGACCTATTAATAAGACAAATCATACCTGTGGGATGGTGCAGAGGAAGTGGGAGGGCACCAGGGACATTTCTCAATTGTGTACTTCCCAAATAGTGGCCAGCCACAGTTGCAGCAGCCCAGAGTGCTTGTCCAGAGCAATCACTGTGGAGTTAGATGAGTATCTAATAGAGAGCACATGCTGCAGCTCAAGGTACAGTGACATAACTCTGCAGTAGCTCCTGGTAACATTGTTTTCCTATCTGTTGGGGTAACTTTGCACTGTGCCCTACCCAGAGATGGTCATTTGTGGCACAGTCTGGCCCTTAAACATTTTAAATACCTATTTAAAAGCCTAACATAGATTGTTCTTGAATTTATAAGTAATCTGTGCTTGTTTATGTTGAAGATCATATCCCAGCAAGGGTAACTGAACTGGAGGTCACATGTGAGCTTTTTCCGGGTCATAGCCCAGGAGTGGCCAATCTTACTGACCGTTCAAGCTGCATAGGACAATCTTCAGAAATTTGAGAGCCAGGGCATATTTGCTCCAGCTTCGGTCCTGCAGGAGGCGCCTGCCCAGGCTTGGGGTTCAGCCCTGCTCCTGCTGAAGTCCTGAGTCTCAGAAGTTCTTTCCCTCAGGGCTGAAGCCCGGAGGCTCCTATTTCTGCTGGGCAGAAGTCCCAAGGCCACCACCCCGCTGCAGGTCAGAGGTTCAAAAGCTCTCTCCCCCGCAGTCTGGAAGGTGGAGATTAATGGGGTGGGGTGTAGGAGGCTCTGCAAGCCACTCTTTAATGGCAAAAGAGCCAAATATGACTCACAAGCCAGTTTGGCCACCCCATCATACCCTGATTCAAGTCTTTGGTTTAATGGTTGTTATTGCCAAAAAACCCCAAACAAAACAAACAAACAAAACAAAAACAAACAAACAAACAAACAAAAAACCTGCCCAATTGACTAAGATATGTGGTTGTAAATGGATCATGATTTTATTAGCTAGAGATAGCTTCTAATGTCAAATAAGTGTGTTAGCCTGGTTTTTGAGGCTGTCATCAAATTAATTAAATTGACTCTGAGCTCTGTGGGAAGATCAGCATATGCACAGGCTGTATCAGACCAATCAAATAATTCTTTCCTGTAATTTGTTACACACTCTGTAAAATTTAAATGTTTGCATTAAATATTCAAATGTGACTTCTTTAGTTGATGATAAGTACATATCTTCATTTTGTTTGGAAAACTTGTCAGGGAGGAGAACACTCAGGTTATCATTCTGATCCCATTTTTCTGGAAGACAAGCTTTTATTATTATTATTATTAACAATAATAATGATGATAATAATAGTAATAATAATAATAATAATAATAAAGGATGATACTGTTTCTTCTCCTGTTCAAACACAAGAGAAAATGTCCCAGATGGACTTACAAGTGCATCTTGCCTTCAGATAATATGATAAACTGCAAGACTCTTGTGAAAGATTTTTGATTTTTTCATGTAGCAGAACTTTGCAACTGTCTTGCCACTGATAACTACAGTTATTGTGTGTGTAGCTTAAGTGTAATATGCTTTGTGTTCCCATAGCTGTACACAGGACTTCAAACTATCTAGCTGTGAGTGTTACAAAAATTATAACTTTATCTTCTGTCTTCAGGATACCAAGCCTTTTGGCTCACATATGCTTAGCACCTACTGCTTCCTTACAGAAAAAAGAGCAGTCCATATGGCATTTAATTGTACAGTTTGTACTCTGCAAATTACCTGGCTGTACTTGCCTGTCATTGCCATTGCTCCAATAATTGCATTACTTGCAGTTATGCCATGATAATTTGTTACAATTTATAAAGTTATCCAGTGACTTACAGGTTTGGTTTTTTTCTTGCAGTTGTTTGACTTGGAAGTTCTTTCAAATAGTTTACCAATATATATTTAATTTGCCAATACATTAGCAAGAACGATGTATAATTTCACTCAACCAATTGCCTTGCAAAGCTGATACTCTTATAGTAAATATATCAGTTGAATCTTGAAAGCTTTGGATATATCATCAGTTTTTCTTCTGCTCACCGTATTACTTGAGAATGTGATTCACTTATTTTGTTCACAGAAGAATCTTTGTGTATTCCCTGACAAGCTCTAGTTGTATGCAATTCTGTGTCATTGTGGGGGTGAGGGTGGGGAATGGACAGGAATAGAGAATAGGGTGCTGTGATTTGAAGGCACTGGAAAGTATTGAATTTGGGATGACTGCATTACTCACAGGAGGTAAATATCATCAATGCTAGGGCTCAGACAAGTGAAAATTTCAGTACTATATGGGAAAATTCCATATTTGGGGTGGAAAGAAAGACACATTTTTTGAGGTATGCTACATATACATATCAATGAGACAAGATGGGTGATATAATATGTTTTATTGAATCAACTTTTGTTGGTGAGAGAGAAGTTGGTCCAATAAAAGTTAATACCCCACACATCTTGTGTCTCTAATATTCTGGGACTAAAAAAGGCCACAACAAGACTGCACACAAATATATATTAGCATGCTACAAAAAAGTGTGTGCAGTTTGAAGCTGCTTATGCTAATAGATTAGTTAAGGCTGAGTTAAGTGATATTTCAGGTACATGATAAATTAAATGTATTGCATGGATGCCACCACCACATATATGGTATGTAAGTACCTGTATCTACTTATTTATCTAGTGAAAATGACAGCATAACGGAGAGAGTGGCTATCGAGGACTGAAGCTCTCACATTAGGAAGCCCAACGAGGACAAAAAACAGTCAATTGAGCACATCTGCCTGTCTGTACCCTTGCCAAATCATAACTGGAGTATTTAAAATGACCATGAATGGGAGAATAGAAAAAAAGTTTCCCAAAGGAATTTGGCTTTGTAGTCCATGGGAGGAGGGGAGCCCATGTGCAAGCCATCTCACCGCAACCTACCAATGCATAAATAATTTGTTTTTAACATGCTTCCACAGCAAACTGGCTTCTCTGCAAATTTGTCAGACTGCTGCAGAGCCAGGTCTCCAGAGCATCTTTATAAGGCTCAAATGCTGTCGATAAAATCTAGTGATTGACTCATGTGTAAGGTGTATCTAATATCTTGTATAGGCATGGGTGGAGGGTATATGTTTAAATACACTCCCCTGTGTCTAATTTCTATAAAAATGGGATATTGGAGACTTCAAAGACAGTTCCTTTTTATGTCTCTTAATGTTTTTCTTTCAACCTTCACTGTGAAGCATAAAGGAAATTTCATTAAAAATCCACGTCACATTTCAGTATCAACAGTTAGGTTTTCAAAGAAATGTATGGAGTGTTAGCTAAGTAATTGTCTTTAATGTCAAGAAACTAAAAATTGGTGCACTACTTTGAAAATGTTAGAGTTAAAAATTCTGCCTTGAATTCCCAAATGGAAGGATAGCAAGGATTGTGGATGAAATATGGGCTTATATTTTCTCTCCTTATGTGATATGCTGTGTCTTTTCTCCCCACTTGGCCCACTCCTCCTTCTCATGCTTTTGATATAATATACCACAAGGTAAAACAAAACAAATTGTCATGATTTTATGAATATATGTCTTTTGATGTTCAATAACATGTTATATTTACATCTCATCCTTATGTGATGAGACATGCCATGTTGTGAGGAGACCAGGCTTTTTCTAACAATGAAGAGAGTATCTCTTTTCAAAGCAGCAAACATCACGATTCACTGACAACCTACTCTGAATAAAATTCATGAATAGTAGTTTATTGTTTGTGTATAATTAAGGCACAAACATAATATTATAGCTCTTCTATGAGACAGTATGTTGTGAAAGGGCCACTCTGGATGGACTTTTCTGTTATGTGGAGCCCAAGATTAGGAGCATTTTACTTTAGATGGCTTTTTGATGTAACATGGTTATGATGGGACTTGATCCACAGTATATTGGTTAATGGGAGTCTTCATTAATTAGCTCATTAGATCAGGCCTTTTATACATATGTACAGTAAATTATGTACCATATTTAATTGACTCTATTATCAAATCAGTTGATTCATTTATAGTATTATACAATGTGTATTGAAATCATTGCAAAGTCTCCCATTCCATTCCGTAAGCAAGGGATCAGGCCCCTGGATCAGAGAGAGATCAATTTAGCCTGAAACTGAGTGAAAAAACAGTGAATAATGAGATTATATAAAAGCATTCTATACCTGTTAAGGATAATGTGTACTACAGAAGAATATATTTATCCTAATTAATACTGTTGGTTAATAAATTATATTTTGAATTATTCAGATAGTACAGAGTGTGATCTTTTATCTTACTATTTTCAGTATGTTTTATCTAAAATTTATCCCAGTCTCATCAAAATGATGTTAAATGCATGCATATTTTCTACCACAGATCTGTGAATTTTAAAGATATTTTATATTTACACATAATTAGAAATAGCATAGAAATTTACTTGTATAATCTATACAAACTCCTGCATCATTTTGTTGACTGTTTATTCTTTTTATTGTTATTGTTTTAAACTACTTTTTAGTCGTTTGAATAGCCAGCAAAATATGCTCTAGAAAGCAAAAGTTATTGCTCTAAATCAGTGCACTTTTTGGAACATGATTTTTATAAAAAAACAACCCCCTAAACAAATGTGAATAAGGCAAAGTACAAATAAATATTTTTGTGATATTTACTGGGAAGAAATATTTGCATAAAATGACTGGATACAGACTTTTAAAGCTATTATTGAATTTTAAACAAGAAAAATAAATTAGACTGTATAATTCTATTAATTTTGTAATATAGTATCTACTTCCAAATTGTAAGCATATATAGAGAGACACATTATAATAAACTTGCTTTGTACTGGCTGAGGAACCAACAACTCAGTTTACCTTAGATAATTGCAAGCCACATATCATTCTTCAAAAGAAAGAAAAAGTGAAGGGAACAAAAATATTGTAATACACCAAAGTCTACAAATGGATAGAAAACAAAAGATGTGTAAAGCAATTGCTGTCTGTAAGGCATGTAATATGACAACAATGCAGTAATAATACATGCTGTGTATCTGTGAATCAGTTCTGTGATGATTGGCTGAGATATATCTGACATCTTAGTTCCACTCAAATATTAGCTGTCTTGAGACCAAATTATGTTTAAAAAAACAAACAAGTTTTCATCCTATTTTCCTGCATTTCTCTAAAAAAAAAAAGTTTAAAATGAGATGAATAGAAAGACTTTTTTTTCTTAAAATTTGGTAGTATCTTCAAAATACAAGACACAGGGCAGTTGTTCAAAGACTATCCATGTATTCCAAACGATCTTGCCTATCACATTTACTATCATATTATCAGACTCTCTGAACATATGTGACTGGATAGTATTTCCTTCTTGATGCATACTGGACATGAACAGAAATGGATCCCATAGATTTCAATGGGGCCAGGATTTCACCCATTTATTTGAGAATTTGAGCTGCCTTAGGCAGCTTTTAAACTCTCAGACTTTATATCTGTGGTTGTGTTCTCCCATATGACATAACATGATAATATGTGTGATATGAGAAAATATTATTCTATATTCTGTAAAAATTAAATGGATTCACTTATGTGGATATACTCTTGCTTCAGATAACAATTTTTCTATCAGTTTAATTCTTAAGTGCAATACTCTGTCACATCTGGGGTCACATCTAGAAGTAAGAACTATTTTTCCAGTAAATTATGGTTTATAAGTATCCTGCATTCAAATATATTCTATGTTAGATAAGGAAAAAAGATATGGGAGCATGGGGGGGTTAATTTGGCTTTAAAAATATCATGCTATATCTGTTTTGGTTTCTTTGTTTGTCATATTGTCAATAAGATTGTTCAAGAACATTCAATAAGCAGCATCCTTTACATATTTACCAAATCATTTGACAAAGTCTGAAAACAGAGTTCTGTGCAGGTTCGTTTTTAGGTGTATGAGGATTTTTCCCCTCTATTTGTAGGCCTTTTCTATTTATTCTCAGCTCATTTCATTGTGATGAACATTCCATTCTGGACTAACGGGCTTTCAGCTATTAGTCCATGTTGATTTGATTATTGCTGTTTTTGCAGCTCAATTTCTTTCCTCCTTTAAAGGGCATAGCCTTCCCTTGATTCACACGTGGAATTCCCATTGATGTCCAAATCTCTTTTCCCATTGGTGTCAGTTGGAGTTCTACATACACAGCAAAAGGAGAAAGTTCCCCTAGGGTTAGGGTTAGGGTTAGGGTTAGGGTATAGTATTAATTTCTTTAGAAGCTGATTCCTAATGTGAAGTACATTCATCTCCTATGCCTGGTGGTTGGGGTTGGAAATTAATTGTAATCCTCATTACCATAACTGATTTTTTGAGTTTTGTTGATATTGCAACAGCAGTATCTCATACCTTCCTAGTTATTCATTCATCTTTTTTCACATTTCTCAATTTCATCTCCTTTTTTATATCTTTGTTATCTTCTTCCTCTTTATATTCTGATATTTTGCAAGGAGACATCCTTTTCTTGAATTCTTGATGTAATTTACAGTCCATTTTCTTTATATAGGGCTTCCTTCTGATTTGTATCTATAGATATACTATTACTACTACTACTACTACCACCAATAATAATAATTAATTCATCATCATAATCATCATAATCCCAAAATTGATTGCTGACATTCTTGGCAAGATCTGACAAATTAGCAATATTTGTGTGAACTAAACTTAATAGTGAATGATTTCCAGATAGGATTTATATTGGGGATAGTCATTTTTTGCACATTTTAGTTTTCTGTTGTGTTTTACTGTATGTATATTAGCGTACGGTATCTTGTTACCTATCTTTTTGGATTAATGTAGTATGGATTGTGATATTTATAAAAAATAAAACAGGCAGGTCCAATTTACATTTTGTAAATGAATCACCCCAACCCCAAGGAAACTTATATTGTATTAATCCATGGCCTCATCTCTATATAGTCCACATTTTTCAATTGGGCAGAATGAATCCATATTAGGCATCTAAATAAGTAGTCTGATTTTCAGAGGTAGTAATGTCATGTAAACTGTCACTGCTCAGCACCTCTGATAATCTGGTCATTTATTTAGGTGCCTAACTTTGGACAACCAAGTATGAAACAATTCAGCCTCATGTTTATCTCTATGGTGCATATTTATTTCTGCTGTACATTTATTTTCATGGGTCTTATAAGGTCTGGTCTATGCTTAAAATTTAAATTGACCTACATACATTGATCATGGGTGTGAAAAATTCACTCCCCTGTGCACTATAGTTGACCTAATCTAACCCCAAATGTAGACATATCTAGGTCAAAGGGAGAATTCTTCCGTTGACCTATTTACCACTACCTGAGGAGGTGGATTCCCAGCAGTTACTGAAAAAAACCCTTCCGTTGATGTAGGAAGCATTTACACCACAGAGATACAGCAGCATAACTTAAGCTCTATGGCTATGCTGCAGTAGCGCTCGTAGTGTAGGCATAATCAACCCAGTATTTTTATACCATTAGGTCTGGAGGTAGAAGAGGAAATGTTGGAACGGGAATATGTTTGTTAAAAGGTGCAGGTAGGTCTTCTTTCTTAATCTCTTCTCATATCCTATGCATTCCTTTTCTCCTTTCACTATTTTAGTTTTTACAAGTTCTTAGTCAGGCCTCTTCTACAACCTCCACCCAGTCACTTGTCTTCTGCAATGCCAGATCAGCAATGCCAAAAGCAGTGCCATCTAATCACAAATGTGCTGCTTGAAGACATACTAATTCAGCACTGCAGTGGACTGAATGTGCTTAAAATCCAGAATAACTGTAGATATTAAACAGCCCCAGCACTGAAACAACTGTACCTCATCTGGAAGAATGAATAGATGATTTAACAGGATGCTTGTTGTCTCCTTATTTGGGGACAATGGTTGCCAATAACATTAAAAAGAAAAGGAGTACCGGTGGCACCTTAGAGACTAACAAATTTGATCAGGTGGTTCCGCAGTTTCTTTGAGAGTGTGTGGCACAAGCTGTCAGCATAGTCTGTGTGGTATGTAGATTGTAATGGATTTTTTACCTTCAGTCCTTTCGGTATGATGTCCATCTGTTTGCATTTGGAGAGGAAGATGATGTCTGTCTGTATCTGTGCGAGTTTTTTAATGAAGTTGACAGATTTCCACTCTATACGGCTAAATTCAGTGCCTTGCATAATCACAGGTTTCAGAGTAGCAGCCGTGTTAGTCTGTATTCGCAAAAAGAAAAGGAGTACCGGTGGCACCTATTTGTTAGTCTCTAAGGTGCCACCGGTACTCCTTTTCTTTTTGCGAATACAGACTAACACGGCTGCTACTCTGAAACCTGTGATTATGCAAGGCACTGAATTTAGCCGTATAGAGTGGAAATCTGTCAACTTCATTAAAAAACTCGCACAGATACAGACAGACATCATCTTCCTCTCCAAATGCAAACAGATGGACATCATACCGAAAGGACTGAAGGTAAAAAATCCATTACAATCTACATACCACACAGACTATGCTGACAGCTTGTGCCACACACTCTCAAAGAAACTGCGGAACCACCTGATCAATTTTTTAAATTTGTTAGTCTCTAAGGTGCCACCGGTACTCCTTTTCTTTTTGCGAATACAGACTAACACGGCTGCTACTCTGAAACCAATAACATTAAAATTACCAACGAAGTAAAAATGTGATTGACACAAACTGTGTGGAATTGTGTCTACCTAGAGTGAACTAAAATAAACATTTTATAAACACCTTCGTCTATGACAGTTAACACTCGCATAGCTCACTGGTTTAATGTAATGTGGTACAGAAAAAAACCTGTGCCTTTTCTTTTAAAGTGATTTGCTGAACAATCTAAAAATACACAAAAAGGAAACCTTTATGCCTTGGTTTTATTTCATAATCATCTCTGCCTGGAGATATGAAGATCACTCAGAGCAAACAGAGATTGTTCTGCAACCAAGACCCTATTTCAAAGAGGTTTTTTTTTAAAGTGAACTTTGTGCTCATCAAATTGACAGATTGACTGCTCTGTAGATCAAAACTCTCGGCATATCCACAGAACAGGCACATCTTCAGTAGTGGAATTCAAACTATCCCATAATTATTAGATTGACTAGATAATAATAATAATAATAATAATAACAACAACAACAAGAACAACAAATGTGTCATAATCTAAAGATCTCTTAGCCATCTTATCTATTTACAATATGACCAGGGTAGACATAATTCATAGTTTTTAAGGCTAGAAGGGACCATAATGAACAGCTAATGATCTCCTGAGTATAGACATAGAATTTCATACATTGATTTATACACTGTGCTCCTAATAGAGTAGAGTACCATTAAGATATGTTAGCATTTATCTGGGAAGATTAATGTAACTGGGCATCAGGCATTCATGGTATGTAAGAACTTTATAGCATGGTATACTCTCAGCTATTTTATGTTTTCTCTTGTTATGAACATACAATATAGTCAGTAAAGCTAATTGAAAAAAGGAAAAATGGGAGTAATTTGTTTTTCAATTTTTCTCCATGCTTTTCAAAATGTGAAATTTGAAATTTTATCATTTTTGTGAAATGTGAAAAATTTTGACCAGTGCTAGCAGTCATAAAGTCTTCCAAACACCACAAGTGGACAAAGTGTTGGAGACCCTTCTGAATGTGTTCATTTCTTTCTTTCTTTCTTTCCTTTCTTCTTTCTTCTTTCTTTCTTTCTTCTTTCTTTTCTTTCTTTCTTTCTTCCTTTCTTTCTTGTCCCCCATTACTTTTAAGGGCCTGTTATGGTGACACCCTATTGTAAAGGAAAGCTGGATGTGGCTCCTTAGGGAATCTATGAAAGTTATTGTGAGCATGAGACAGAGAGGGTTGCTACAGATCATTAGAAGCACTCCCTTTTCCACCAGTATTAACCATGTATGGAGAACACAGTATAATCTCACAAGATCACCAAGCCAGTTCAATATTTGTTTTTGAATAGGTTTTTATTTGCCAGTTGGAGGTCATAAAATATGCTAGAACAAAAGAAGCCTGAACCCTCCAAAGCATGCAGTTTCCCCCACAATATACCAGCACCATTCTTCAACCCTAACATAAAGAAACCACCTACCAGGAGTAAAAGGGTATTTCATGCTCTATGTCCATTCTTTTTATGGCTCCCTTACTACAATAACAAATTTATGCCAGTTATGATGGTAGCTGTCACATCTTGAATATAGGTTCACTAAATTGTGGACTGAGACTATGAATTCATATCACAAAAAACATCAATTAGTACAGTTTGGTAGCTACCAACCTTGGGTAGTTTAAAACCAGTGGAGAAAAGAAACATTATCTGTGTGTATTGAGAAAGCCAATATTTATATTCTATGTCCACTGTAGGGCATCAGTGTCACCTTTTATCAAGATAATTTTATTCTATTAATTCAAAGACTTTGTGCTTCTATTAATTCAAAGTCATTCTATAAACCACTGGTTAAGCCACATTTAGAGTAGTGTTAACTTTTAGTCACCTTATTTCCAGAAATATATTGCTGAGTTGAAGAGTACAGCAAAGGATATCTACATTAATGCATTGACTAAAGAAGTTTATAATCTGAGGAAAATAGACTAAATTAGGATTATTTAGTCTTGAGAGAAAAAGAAAGAGATAACATAATTGAAATATTTAAACTAGCTAAGGTTATTACCAAATTAAGCTTAAGATAGTTGGACAGATCAGAACTAGGGTTTTAAGTGGAGGAAACATATGTTAAAAAAAATGAGAATTTATTTTACATAAGGGTGAATAAGAAAATAATTTCCAACTGTGGTGGCAAAGTCAAATAATTTTAGTATATGTAGAAAGAAATTAGATGATTCTATTGCATCTTCAGTGTTAAAGGGATATTAATCCAATTTATGCTTAGGCATGGCCAGCTACCCCTTCTGGTGTTAAGGACTGAATGTTTCATTGTGTGTGCTTTCCCACAGATTGGCTATTCTTTTCCATAGAGGTATTTTCCCCTTCATTTGGCATAACAGCAGCAACAATAAAAGCTTTAAGTAGGGTTTTTTAAAGTATGCATATATAGAGAGAGAAAGAGAAAGAGAATTACATATCATTCAATAACAAAGCTAGAACCTCTACAGGATATGTCAGAGTTAAAACAACAAACTATTCCAGAGAGGGAAGTATCATAACCTTCTTCTAGTCCCATATTATTATTTAAATCTACAATGATGTAATTATGAAAGGACTCATAATGTATCCCTTTGTGAATGCCTTGAACCATGCAGTTCTGCAATGTAGATAAAGTATTTTTATTTAACAAAGAGGCACACATTAATTTGTACAAGTATTTTTTGTTTGAGGACATCTCTAATCAGACCCTTCAAAACAATATGACACAATTCTGAACTTCATCAAAATTACAATGGGATATTGTGTAAAATATATTGCTGTATAGGAAAAACTCAAGAATAAATGGAAACTGACTTTCCTTGCCTTTGTTGAGAAAAACAGCAGAGGAACAGAAAGACACACATGACTGCCATTGAAGTGGAATACATATCTGTTTTATACATAATGCATTGATGACATTTTTCAAAAAGATGTTCATCCTGTTACTTCTGTAGTGCTGCTAAGGTCAACAAGACCTCGTACCTTGTTGCCTGTGTTCCACTCACGCTAGAAAGCATTTCCAAGTTTTAACTTATGTAGCCAAGTTCTGCAATAGTCTGCATTTTTCATAATTTGCATTACTTGCTGTAATGTGCTTGTTTGGGTCTTTCCCTCTTTCACTAGCCTACTGTGAACTTGCTGTGATCAAATATACCTTTCTCTGAGGAGAAGTTGAGGTGGGTAACAGGAGGAGAGAGTTGCATCTTCTATTTTTGGATTTAAAAAATCTTCTATTTTTGGATTTAATTAACATGCAAATGCACTCTAGGAAGTAAACAGCTAAAAAAAAGATGTTTAGTACTTCTCAGTGTAGGGTGGCATTTTCAGAAGCACTTAGCGTCAGCCTAGCCCTGCTCCCATTGAAGTCAGTGAAAGTTTATCATTGAACCTTAGTGAAGGGAAATTAGTTCAACACTGAGGGGCAGACACTCAGCTAGTGTAAATTGTAATTGCTCCACTGAAATCAAGGCTTTTGAATATAGCACTAGTAATATCTATCTGGCTAATGAAGAGAGTTGGGGCCATAGCTTTGCTCTCACCCAGTTTTTTCCTACCCTCTTTGTGGCCCCTAGTGTCGTGGGCTGCAGTCCTTGCCCTGTGGGGTCACAGAACTCATAGAATCATAGAATATCAGGGTTGGAAGGGACCTCATGAAGTCATCTAGTCCAACCCCCTGCTCAAAGCAGGACCATACTGTATGTATGGTTGGCCCCTTCACAGCAGCACAAGGAAGGATTGAAAGGCACCCATGCAGAGCCAACAATAACATAGCCCTATATGAGTAGAATAGATAAAATGTCATGTATTGGACATAATTATTAGTATATTATGGAGCATTGGTCAGTATTCCATAATTCAATTTACATTTCAAAATGTGCTTTAAACAGGGCAACAATTTCTGCTATCCTTTATGTGGAAGTGGTGTTTTTGTATTAAATTTCACATAAGTTTGTCTGTATGCCTTTTGAATTTTCTGTGTAATTTTTGTTTTCACAATTTTTAAAAGGAATTATTTGAGACTGGTCTCTTGCTGACACTTTTTTCTGTGTCAAGCTCACAATTTTTACAGTATTGTGTATCTACATATACAGTGGCAGAAAGACGACTCTTGAGTAGATCTGACATTATAGGTAGTTTTAAAAAAAGATATATTTAGAAGTAAAGGCAATTTTTGCTGATGTCATACCCAAAAATGTGCCCATCAGGACAGGCTAGCAGATAAAAATGTCTCTATTGTAGTGTGCTGGTTTTTGTATTCAAGAGATTCTTCAAATAGCTCACGGTGATGGAAGGGGTTCTTCTGATGAGGGGGTCTTGACAGGAGGGAGAGATTATGGTTGGAGACTATTGATTGGTGAAGTGGTTTGAGAACTTTCGCATAATGGGTAGCCAGCACACGTTTTATGTCCAGATGATCTTTGACAAAGAAACATCTACTTTGACATACGGAAGTGTGGCTGGGGGAGCCACTGTTTGTTTCGGCAGTGCTCAGTCTGTTTTTCATTAATTTTCTGCTTTTCCCCTCACCCCCTCCACCCTCCACCGCATTCATTTCCCCTGTTGGAGAAGTCAATGCTGACATGCTGATGTTGGACAGTGGCTCTCAACCTTTCCAGACTACTGTACCCCTTTCAGGAGTCTGATTTGTCTTGCGTACCCCCAAGTTTCACCTCACTTAAAGACTATTTGCTTAAAAAATCAGACATAAAAATACAAAAGTGTCACAGCCCACTATTACTGAAAAATGGCTTACTTTCTCATTTTCCCCATGTAATTACAAAATAAATCAATTGGAATATAAATATTGTACTTACATTTCAGTGTATAGTATATAGAGCAGTATAAACAACTCATTGTCTGTATGAAATGTTAATTTATACTAACTTTGCTAGTGCTTTTTATGTAGCCTGTTGTAAAACTAGGCAAGTATTTGGATGAGCTGGAGACCTCTGTATAGCCCCGGGGGTACACTTACCCCTGGTTGAGAACAACTGACAGAAGAGCATTTTTGAGAAAGCAAATGACTACTTTCATGGAGACCAGGATCTTCATAAAAAGAAAAGGAGTACTTGTGGCACCTTAGAGACTAACAAATTTATTAGAGCATAAGCTTTCGTGAGCTACAGCTCACTTCATCGGATGCATCCGATGAAGTGAGCTGTAGCTCACGAAAGCTTATGCTCTAATAAATTTGTTAGTCTCTAAGGTGCCACAAGTACTCCTTTTCTTTTTGCGAATACAGACTAACACGGCTGCTACTCTGAAACCAGGATCTTCATGAAAGTCACCAATTAGCTGAAGGGAAATGGAAGAGGTGTGGACATTGGATCCAGTGTCAGTGTATAATAAAACAACCACTTCAAATTTCAGATTTTCTTTGCAACAGAGAAGTGTGAAACATAGTTTTGTTTTATATGAAATCTGAAAAGTTAGAACATCTATATGACATCAAAAGCTCAAGCATCTATATGACATCCTGAGCTCACTGTGTGTTTTCAGTGCTCTGTCTTTCTAAATATACAGAAACATTATGTAGGGTATCATTTAAGATTACCTTACACAAAAACCCAATACAAAACTTTCAAAGCAAAGAAATGAAAGGGCAAACTATTGTACAGTAGATATCCTTAACTTCTCCCTTAAGACATACACATCTCACCACTAGATCAAATATCATACTATATATCACAGTGAATTTAGGGAACGGGATGCTGGAAGGCCTATCTGAATCTTCTATATCCCAAAGGGTGAAAAACATGCTCCCTAAAATCTGTTTTATCTAGACATTCTTCATCTTTGAGATGTCAACATGAGGTTGATTTTCAGCTGTTGTTTCTGTCAAGAGGCAAGTATATCCCATCACCCTGGGAGTGGGTCAAGGGCATGGTGTGACGGGGTGTACTTGACCCGTTCAAGAGATAAAGGGGTTAAACCTGTACTCTTGGCAGCAGAAGCCACCACCCCTCACCCCTATTGGGCATACTCCAACTTCTGCAATACAAAAGGGAGCAACTCAGCTCAGTCTGGGCTCACTGACAAGGAGGAAGGACACACCTCTCTGGCTCTCGCTGAGGAGCAGCCGGCAGCCCAGGCTGCGAGAGCGAAGGATGCAGAGACTCAGACAGGCACCAGGTACCTGCAGACACCCCAGGGAGGTTGCACCCATCGAAGGGACCTGGAGGGTCTGAAAAACCCTGACTTTAACTGCAGGAATCAAGGTAGGAAGTAGCCCAGGGAGGGACTAGGCAGTGTCCCTGCTGCGGTCGGCGTGTTGTGGGTGGATTCCCCACCGACTTTGTGGCAAACCCCTTCGCCACTATGGGCCATGGACTGGGATGCGGTGGAGCAGGGAGGGCCCATGTCCCTCTGTCTGGCTGCCCTCCCTCTTTGGCTGTCAGCCCATCAAACCCCCTCCATTGACTCTGGCCATTAGGCCGTGCTTCCCTGCTGCCAAGGGGAGTCCTGCTGACTTTGGCCATTGGGCCACATTTCCCAGCCGCCAAGGGGAGTCCCGCTGACTTTGGCCATTAGGCAGCACTTCCCTGCAAACCAGGGGAGCCCTATTAGTGCTGGTCATTGGGCCACGCAGCCCTCAGGCTGAGTGCAGCCATATTGATTTAACCGCGGGGCTACCATGCCCTTGACCCACTCCCAGGGTGATGGGATGTACTTGCCCCTTGACAGAAACAATAGCTGAAAATCTTACATTATTATGGTGAGAACAATACAAGAACCCCTTTAAGTTGTTTGTTACAAAACCTATGAGCTGCTTGATGCATGTATGAGATTTACAAGAGCAAATCTGGTTCCTTTGCTTGAAACTTTTTTTCTGATGAGTACCTTGATGTTGTGAAAAGAAAACGGTGTCAGATTTATCCTGATGAAATTCTAGAAAACCAATTAACATTGCTCAGTCAATTAGCATGCTATCACACTGAAAATGAGGCATCTAGGGAATAGTAGCTTCCATTGCCCCTCTAGCAGCCTTACTGGATCCATCAGGTGGAAGATGGATAGCACCTCAGTTCAAACAGCTTATCAGCAGCTACATGGAGGTCGGGGGCACATTAATGGGCCATTACTTTGATACTGACATATAGCAGCAAGCTGTAGCTGGCCTTTTCATTGATGTGCAAATGGAAAGAAGGTGTGATTTGATTTTCCTCCTTTCTAACACTGTCCAAATACCACAACTATAGTCTTGATATTCCCTGAACGCAGAGATTACTCTCTACTAGTACCCCCAGCACATAAGGGACTCCAAATGGGATATGTAGGAAAGGGGAAGAACAATGCTTTTCCCCCTTCCCTTCATCATCTGCAGAAACTGCTTGAGCTAGTTAGCTCTAGAAAGGAATAATATAGCTTGCTAAGGGACAACACAATGGCTGTGCTCCCCAGCATAATCAGGAGGCATGATGGCTTCAGCAGGAGCTCTCCTTGGCAAGCATGGCTCTCTATACAATGCAATCCTTAATTTTTCATCATTTGGCCATGCTGAGAGGAACTGAAGCCACCCAAGAAGCTGGTTTCATATACCACCATTTGGTGGGTTAATCTGCCACATGGCTCCCCTACTCCCAACCTTCACATGGTTTCCCCATGCAAAAGGTCATTTCCTCAGTGTTTTTGCAGGAACTAGGATTTCCCCAGAAGACAGTGCTTAATTTGTGTCAGGGCTTGCTAGGGCTGAGCCTGAGCACCTGTAGGCTTGGCAGTTCATAGCCCCAGCATGTCTGGGCTTGCCACATCAGTTATGAAAGTAAAAAAAAAATTGCTTGAGCCCTGGCACCTATTTCATTACAAATTAAGTACATTAAGTGCATTAGGAGAACATTCATTTCATTAAAACTTGAAATGTACTTCTGTTTGAAGATGTGTTGTGTACTGTAATAAGAGATGTGCTCCTCATTCCACTTTCCAGTGTTAAAACTGTCACTCTATCACAGAAAAAAATAATTAGAGCACATACAAAAATCCTGATGGCATAGATTCTACAAAGCAGCAGCTTAATTAGAATAGCTCCTTCACCTCAATAAAGTGGGAAGTGGATGCTTTGATTGTGGATCAGCCACTTAGTTTGAAATCTGTTAGTCACGTTGGGCCTACTAATTTATCACTGGTGGATGGATGATTTAACAAGACCTATTAAGGTGGAATAAAATATGCAATCTAATCTAATATGTAACATATCATGAAATGAGTCAACACTGTCTTTGAGATCACTTCTGAAATGATTAAATTAACTAAATTAAAAATTCCTTATTCTTATCAATGATATTTTATTTGCAAAAACCCAACTGCTTTGGCCATTAGCTGGGACATGGATATATAAATGTGACAGTCCAGGAGAGCCATTTAACATATTTTACTTTAGCACAGTTTTAAAAATATAATTTGAATTGAATCAATTGTCTTTGCATTACAATAAGATGAAATTTTACTGGTGAAAAGGCCAAAGCTGATGTACAGTAAAGAAGACATTGATCCTTCATTGTGTCACCAGAAGTATGGGCAGCAGAATACCTGGAGTGTGCTTTTAATTTTTTGTTTATTTGAGTTAACAAGGGTCTGGCTTGTTCAGATTCAGTTAGGAGAAGCTTAATGCTATTCTTATTCATTTGGTATATCATTCATGGAGCATGGTCTGTATTTGTCTAATCTGGTAAGCAGGCAATTTTGCTTGGTCTCAGTTACCAAAACTAGAGTCTGTTTTCTAATGAGATTTTCTGTCTGATGCAAGAAATATTCCATTTAATTCTGGCCTGATATGAATTTTCAGTATCCACACTGCAGAGAGAAAAATAGGGCATCATTTCTTTGTGAAATAATTGTCCAAAAGCCTTTGAATCTATTTTATAGCATCAAGTAGTTTGTTTTATAGCATATAATAGCTTCTTTTTTTTTTCCTAGAGTCAGTTAGTCTTTTCCTCTGTTGCTGTAACGAATAGTCACAAAATATTTTGCAGCATTCTGGCACCTGCACGAGGCTGTGGCTTATTAATATGCTAATGAGACTGCAACCAGAACTGGCACTGGTTCAGCCCTTGCACACAATTAGCGTTCAAGCAACTAGCACTGCTATGAGACCATCTATAGAAAGCAGAAATTTAGATTGACTAATTCACTGTAATACAATTCCATTAACAAATAAAACAGACTTAAGAAAAAAGTAACTTGTGCCAACACAGCATCATTTTAATCCCCTTTGGTTTAAAATCTTTGGAAGATTCTCTCTCCTCTTAAATATTTAGGATTATTAAAGTTGATACTTGCACCACTTTATGTTGTTTAGTGATAGAAAAGAGCATCTACTGATCATTGTCTTTAGGATTACTAATCCATTTAGTAATGTCTAGACTGCTTCTGCTCCATAATATTCATGCACTCAAAGGGGTTCAATATTAAAAAACAGTTCCTTTAAATGCCACCAGAAGTGTCTTCTGGAACAGCATCATAACACCTGGAATTTATGTCTTCAGTATTGGGGATGCTGTGCTGTCTGGAAACTAGATCCTGGGACTGGGAATCAGGATTCCCAGGCTCTATTCTCAGGTCTGTCATTGACTGACAGCTCCAGTCACTTGTACTAAAAATGTCAAACCTGGATACTTAAAGGGATAAAATTTTCAAAAGTACCTAGATGATCTAGGAGTCTAAAGTCCCTTGATTTCCCCCCTAAATTTATAGTCAGACACAGACATAAAAGTGGCCTGAAATTTCCAGAGGTGATGAGTGTCCACAGTGCCCAAAAACTTAAATGGGAGCTGCAGGTGCTCAGAAACTCAGGCCACTATTTTCTTAGGTACCTAACTTTAGAGACAGAAGTTTGAAAAATTTGCCTTTACCTTTAAAGGGTGCTCGGTAAGTACAAATAGGAATGGCATTGTAGTATAGAAATGGATGTGGCTTCATGTAGACAGTAAGTGGCTGTAGCAGCATCGGGGTCAAAATACCATCTAGGAGCTATCCACCTCTGGCAGGAAATTTGTTAACTGAAAGCCCACTAATATTAACTAGTTATTCATGGCATCTCCTATAGATTTCCTTTTTCCCTCCAATTTCCATCCAAATAAGAATTTGATCAGTGTCATATAACAGGGGTTCTCAACCTTTTTCTTTCGGAGGCCGCACCAATATGCTATAAAAAAGCTGTGCCACAATAACTGGTTTATAGCATGTAAAAGCCAGGGCTGGAATTAGGGGGTTGCAAGTAGTGCAACTGCCTGGGGCCTCATGCCTCAGGGTCTCCCCACAAAGCTACATTGCTCAGGCTTTGGCTTTACTCCTGGATGGTGGGGCTGAGGACCCAGGCTTCAAACCCATGCAGCAGGACTTCGACTTTGTGCCCTTGGCCCCAGAGTTTCTTATCTTGGCCCTGTTTGGTGGCCCCCCTAAAATCTGCTGGTGGCCCCCAAGGGCCTCGGACCCCTGGTTGAGAACCACTGTCATATAACCACTGGGAGGGCTTGCAAGTGCTTTGGAGGATAAGATTAAAATTCAAAATGACGTGGACAAACCAGAGAAATGGTCTGAAGTAAATAGAATGAAATTCAATGAGGACAAATGCAAAGTACACCACTTAGGAAGGAACAATCAGTTGCACCTGTGAAAATGAGAAATGACTGCCTAGGAAGGAGTACCACAGAAAAGGATCTTGAGGTCATAGTGAATCACAAGCTAAATCTTGTAACACTGTTGCAAAAAAAGCAAATATCATTCTGGGATGTATTAGCAGGAGTGTTGTAAGCCAGACATGAGAAGTAATCCTTCCACTCTACTCTGCACTGATTAGGAATATTGCATCCAGTTCTGGGTGCCACATTTTGGGAAAGATGTGGATAAATTGGAGAGAGTCCAGAGGAGAGCAACAAAAATGATTAAAGGTCTACAAGACAGAGGGAAGATTGAAAAAATTGGGTTTGGTTAGTCTGGAGAATAGAAGACTGGGCGGGGAGGGGGCATGATATCTGTTTTCAAGTACCTAAAGGTTGTTAGAAGGAAGAGGACAAAAAATTGTTCTCTTTAACCTCTGAGGATAGGACAAGACGCAATGCGCTTAAATTGCTGCAAGGGTGATTAGGATTAAACTTCGTAATTGTCAGGGTGGTTAAGCAATGGAATAAATTGCTTAGGGAGGTTGTGGAATCTCTGTCATGGGAGATTTTTAAGAGCTGGTTAGACAAACACCTGTGAGGGATGGTTTAGATAATACTTAGTCCTGCCTTGAGTACAGGGAACTGGAGTAGAAGCCCTCTCGAGGACCCTTCCCGTCTTACAGTTCTATGATTCCTTAACCTCTATTCTGTGGCCTGATCCTATAATGAATGCTAAATGGTATTCAGCTAATTAGAGGAGTGTATTAAGGTTCTTGCCCCAGAATCAGATACAACAGAGTCAAAAATGACAAATTCAATATCTTGTACAGAACCTCGGGGTGTATAGCAAAAGCACTCACATGGAGAGCAAACTACAATGTCAACTACTTTTATTAATATAATTAACAGAGACAAGAAAACTCCAAACCACATAAGCAAATATCAATAATCAAGTATTAGAGAAATTTTATAGTTATATTGCATATGCTCGTAGACTTATATTCACACCTATTTATTAGAGATCTGGTGAAAAGACAAAGGACCAGCCCTGTCTCTGGCATGCCAAATGGGTCTGATGGTCCAGATCCCCAGTGCCTGAAGATAGATGATTAATTATATCACTAAATATTGAAGGGTTGAGGACTAGCTAGCTTCTTCATGCAGGTTCCTGCTTATATAAGGCCTGGGAATCATCATATATATTCAAACACCTAGCCTCCTTTGTCTATATCCAACTTCCTCATCTTCATAATATCGGGATGCCTTTACCTGACAGGCTAGCCTATTTACTTATTACCTTACTGCTGAAGCCAGTTAGTGGTTAGACATGTGCCAATGATCCTATCCTAAAATATCCAAGTTTAGTATCAGTTCAGTATTCTTGTGGTTGCCTAGTCTGATTTTATGCCAACTTTTCTCTTAAGCAATCTATTCCCAGTTCCCCAAAATCTAGATGGGTTACTTTATCTATGCTAAAGGTCATAGGCCTATCTCACTTATGCCAACTAACTTAAGCCAATGTATTACAGGATGCAGGCCTGTAGATTCCTTGCGTTACTCCTAAGTAAAATAAGGCTAAGCTGGCACTAAGAGCTATAAGTCTCACACAATACATGTCCTTCCTGGAACATGATCTGCTTTCTTCAGTTCCAGTAGCCATTCAGTATAATTTATTTATTTCAATTTATATAGAGAAAGACAAAGAAAAAATCACCAACCAGATTTTCTAGCCGCTTTTGACAAATACTTCAAAGCAGAGCTCACTGAGTGACTTTGCACAGCCTTATTAATCAACCAAAAGATTAGTCTTCCAAAAATAACACCCCATCTATCTGTCTTTTCCCCTGAAACTCAAGCCAACTAATCCGTGTTGCAGCAAGCCCTGAAGGTCAACAGACTGGGTCTATTTCTGACCCAGAATGGGAGCAAGTTTTAAAGTGGAGGGGTCCTACCAGCAAATGCCCTCCTGAAGCCTTTAAGTCAATGGAGTTCCAGCTTGAGTGCTTCTGCTCATCACAACTGAAGTAGTATTAAGTGGGGAGAGACTATCAATATGTTAGTCTCTTGACAAAGAACCAGAAAGAGTTGTCTGGCCAGTCTGCACTGGGTAGGTGGTACATGAGGCATCAGATACCATTTTAAATTAAGAGCATTTACAAGTCTGGCATATGCAACTATTCAAATTGCTAGTCTGTGAAATTGCATTTCTGAACAATACACAGGATTGCACAGCTGCCACTAGCAGGTGATGTTGTCTGAAGATATCATATTTTCTGTAGAGGGTGGGAAAGGGATGTTAATTAAGGGCTAAATACTCCCTCCTCCCCTCTATGCAAAGCTTTAATAAATTGAATTGTTGCAAAGATTTCCTGCTGGGACAGGGAAGGGCCAGAATCCTTCTTACTTCATCAAGTACTAGCAAAGCTACACTGGAGGTGTAAAGAATCTGTGTCACAGTGGCTTGGGACCAGTAAATATGCTTATTGCAGATCTGCTGGTCACTCTTCAGCCCTCTCTTGTCCCTAATTTCACCATAGGGGGTAGCAAAGTGAGGTCTAGCATGCACCAGTACTCTGTGCATGCAAGGAGAGAAGGTCCCTCCTGTGTGGCCTCTCCACATCTGGGATTCCCCAACCAGGGGAATCCCAGACCTTAGGATCAAATGTGGCATTCAGCTACTGGCCTGAATAAAGGGGTAGCATGGATCTGCTCTGCTTGAGCTCAGGGGGGTTGTGCCTCAAGGAGGTACCAGTGTAGTATAAGATTGGTCTGTTTGCTGCTCCATTCCAGATCCATGATGTTTCCAGAAAGAAGGTGGGCACAGGGACTTCTTCAGAATAGCCTGCAATGGTGACATAGTCACTTCATCTATAGTTTATTAGAACAGTATCCATTCAGGAGTAACATAACCAGAAAGTAAACAGTGTATGTAAATATGTTCATAAAATGATCTGCGGGTGATAGATAACAATATAAAAACTATCATCTTGGAAGAGACAATTGCACATGGAAAGAGAAAGATGCATCTCTCAGCAGCACCATGGATTTACATTTTGAATTAATTTTTTCTTTGCTTTATTCCTTATGATGATGGCACAGAAGATTCAGAGGTGACATGCACAACCATAAATGTGAGAGCCTAGGAAATAAATCAAAAACAGCAGCAAGATTCCTTTCAGCCCCAAATGCTTTACACAAAACAAGCATGCCCATGATCTCAGCAGAGGATTTAAAGTCTTCATCCCTGTCAGCCATATATTTGGCTCCTTCAAATGTAGTTTTTTGTTTTGTTTTTACTTTCTGCTGCAAGTTTTTTGAAAAAAAAAAAAGACTATTCATGCAGTTGCTGCAGCAGAGGATGGTCAATTGAAGCACTTGTGATTGTGGAGGGTTTCTGAAATAAACAGCACGGAGGATTCAAAATCCATGGCATAGTCATACTGGGTCCCAGTTAGAAATAAACAAAATCCGAGGTAGGTGAAACATAAGCGTGGGAAGCCTGGCATCAGTTCTCATAAAAATGAAAGATGAAGTTGATAATGGAAACAAGATCTCTTTTCCTCTCCTTCCTCGCCTCCTCACAGCAAAAAAGAAAGACTTTGCCTCTAATTAAAGATTAGAAAAAGGGAAGCATGAACATAATGGTGCATCTGTTGTTCATAGTCAAATGAATCAGTCATGTAGATGTGTTTCACCATCTATAAAAAGTAAAGAAGAGAAGTTTCACTTTATAATGCTGAGATTAAATCTGCAATCTGGAGATAAGGCTCCAGTTACTAAACACTATCTGTTTATCTTTTTTACCTCTTTTATCGGTTCACGAAAGTTGTTCAAAATAAAACATCACAAATTAAATCTGAATCTCTACATCAATAAAATAGGGTTATTCAAAGGGCATCAACTTCATTACATGACACCATTTATTTTACGTTATATGAACTTTTAACACTGAGTTTCTCCAAAGAAGAAATTTGATTGTGTGCTAGATAAGGGGCAAACATTTCTTGATGGTCAGGTAGTAAGATCTTGCATAAACATCCTTTTCTAAAAATAAAACATGCAGAGGTACTTAAAAAAAAACAAAACAAAACTAAAAGCCACAAACACCTCTGCTTGAAAATGCAGATGTGAAGGCATAATTCCATGCTTGTGTTTACATATGTATTTGCTGAACCAGCACTCTCAGATTAGATATTTGCAAGTGGAATTAATCTTATTTATTGATAAATTGTGCTAAGTACTGTACAATCATATAGGAAAACATAAATCTTGTGTGAGAAACTTAGAATATAAATGGTCAAGTGTGCTTGTTAATAGCCAATTTGCATGCACAGTTACAATAACTGCATAGAAATAGTCATGTTTTTGTGCACATAAGTGCTCCTCAATTCTAAAAAAAAATGGCTGTCATGATCTGCTGCGAAAGTTTTGGAAAATAAAAAATAGTTCAGTAACCACAGTGTTGGGACAGAACTGGAACCCCTTAAGACACTCCAAATGTCACTTTGCTACACACCATGGCACCAACAGCATGGATAGAGCACACAGATAGAGTCCACCAAGAAGGGCTGAGGTGAGGTAAGTTGTCTACAATTCTTTATCATCAGGGGTCCTGAAGCCAGTCAGAGCAGCCTGTGCTTATTTTCATCTCCACAAGTTAGTCAGATTCCTTGGTGATGGGCATGATATGGGAACCTAAATAGCATACAACAGAAAAAAAATGAAGCTGGTCCAGGAGGGGATGTGGCCTGAGCGCTCAGGAGATGACCTTATCAACACATCCTTCAGGCAGCCTATGAAGGACTTTTTGTTTTAAATCTCAGTGATTATAGAAGCAGCTGTCTACTTTCATTATCATTCTGAAACTTAAATGGATGTTTTGGATGGTTACAGTATTGTTACAGTATTTAATATAGTAGACATCAATAGCTAGATATGTCATATTTATTTTGACTATAGAAAGACAACGGTGTTGCTATCATGGAAAATCAAAATTACACAAGCTAGACAATAAATGATCCTAAATCACAGTGACCTTGGCATAGTATCAGCATTGTAAATCAGGTGTATAGGTTGTTGAGAAACAAACTGGGATCATCAGAGTACAGCAAAAGTTTGATTGCACTATAGTCCTGAAGAAAAAACATCCAAAAGGTCTGAAGGAGTGCTGACCCCACTGCCCAAAGGTCTGTGCTGAAAGGTTGAGTGCGGATTAGGGGAAGTTGTGAGTGGTACCCACTAAAATCCAATGTTCTTGGATCAGGTCTTTTGGATCCACTGGGGGACAGACTTGGCTGACTGCAGCTGCTCCCTGCTGGTGCTGCTACCCATTCACTTATTAAAAAGAACAGGAGTATTTGTGGCACCCTAGAGACTAATAAATTTATTTGAGCATAAGCTTTCATGAGCTACAGTTCACTTAATCAGATACGAAAGCTTATGCTCAAATAAATTTGCTAGTCTCTAAGGTGCCACAAGTACTCCTTTTCTTTTTGCGGATACAGACTAACGCGGCTGCTCCTCTGAAACCTGTCATTATGCCATTCACTTATTGTTACTCTCTCTTCACTTCTGAAGAGCTGTTAAGCTCCTGGTTGTAGTTGTCATCAGGGCTGCAGACTGTGACATTCCCTGCTGCCAGGGTGGATCCTCCCAATGCCACCTTTATAGAGAAAACTTTATGGACAAGGAGTGACCTTTACCAATTATCAATAAGGCTTATCAACACATCCTTCAGGCAGCCTATGAAGATATCAAAATGATGAACGAGGAAGAGTTTGGTTCTGTGTGGGCTAAAGCATGTGATGTAAGATATTTTTTATGTAGTGCACAGGATCAACGATCACTATCACTATGTTATTGCTTCAATCTTTTGTTATGCTGATTTTTTAAAGGAATCTGTTTTTATATTTGCAAGATGTGCTGTATTTTCAGACATATAATCTGCTTTTGGATTTAATCACCAGACAACTGCAATTTATACATTTAGCACCAGTGTAAAGGCACTGAACTCAGCAGATTTATACCAGGATGAAATTAGCTTACTGTGTTTTGGACCCAGTATATATAATAACAGATATTATAATATATAATGCAAAGAAATACAAAAAAACATTCTCACATGGTATATACCTCCCCGTTAGAGGCATGAAAGGTAATCCCATTGGATCAAATGGCTTTGCTAGTCATGGTTGCCAGTCAAGGCCCTGCATAAACCTGTACTGGTTGCTATAGTTTCACCTCAGGGTGGGTTTGGACAGGATTTTTAGAATCACTGAACCCAGTCTTGTGCAAGGGCCTGTGCAATGGGTTTTGGAGCCAAGGAGGGAAGAGTTGTGAGAGGAGCATGGATGAGACTAAGGGATCTCCTACTAAACTGATCCACTGGTCATTGGCCCATGGGGAGCCATTGTAGAAGGAAGAGGGGCTGTTTTGGCAGCCTCAGGCTTGTAGTTACAGCTGCCCAGTCTCCACCCTGAGCGTGTGCGTGTGTGCAGGTATTCCTTTCTTCCCCATTCTCAATTGTTCCTGCAGAACCCCCTTGTCTCAAACTCAGATACTTGTTGCGGAGAATGGGGAGGATTTTGCCCCAGGTAGTTTTTTGTTTGTTTTTAAGAGAGATCACAGAACATTTGAACTTCAGCTGCACTTTGTTTTGCTTAAATCAAACATGCAATAAAGTGTTGACATCTTTGTAGGAAAAACCATCTGGTTCAGACAACAAGAAGCCAGTCACTACCATAGACCTGATTATAAAAATCCATCCTGGATTTTAAATGTTTACATTTTAAAGCAAAAACTGACAAAAAGATTAGGGATTCGGAAAGTGGTGCATTATATTTTTTTTCTGTCTCAGTCATTTTGGCTATTTCAGCTCCAGTGCCTCTAATCTTTAGGCATTCATTTCTGTACCTCTAATTCACATGATGTGCTTTTTACTCTATTGAAATCAATGAGACTACTCGTGTGGGGAAGTGTGGATCATTGTGAGTGTGGGTAGCAGAACTGGAACTCTGGAGAAGGCAAACTGTTTCTATCCTGCCAAGATTTCACAGGAGTGGCTTTGCTGGCTGGAGTTGTGCTCTTGGAACGCTGTACAAGGGACAAATTTGGCTTCTGTGGGATATGTCCCAAAACTGCTGCATTATTATATGTGTATGGGGGTAACAGTGGGTCTCTATCAGCAGCCTTGCAATGAATGTTATGTACGAGAACTCTAGAGGAAAAAATATTTTTTTTAAATAAAAAGGTTTATTGAAAAATATTAGTAACAAAATACAATCTGGCACACACTGATTTGGCATTACAAAAAAAAGGGGGGGGGTTATTTATTATTACCTAGTCAATTTTTTTTTTAAGTGTTAATAATGAAGTGCATTCTGACCCTCCTGATTTTAAAATCAGCAAATCTTTCAGTGCAAGGTTTCCTGCACACAACTACTTAGGAAGACTTATACATGGAACAAAAAGATAGAATCCCATGAAACTTTCATTTTCAGGTGAATACTTGTCAAATTTTGGGCATATCCCAAACCTCTGACTGGATTCTAAAATGTCTGCTTTTGTTTTCTTAATATGAAGTTTGGATTGTGTGTGTGTGTTGTGAGGGGGAAGGCCAGATGGCTATAGAAAAGTCCCGTGGTAGGGGACGAGGAAGGACCCCTCAAGTGCCTCTCCATCACGCGCCACCGGCAGCAGTTGAAGCTGAACTTGCCAGCGAAACGAGAGGACGTGACGGAGGGCAGAGTCTTTGCATCCCAGCGGGAGAGGGCTGATGACAGAGATGGGTTTCCCCAGGGTAGAGAGGGTGGGTAACAGGGCGGCATTGGGAAGAAAGGGAGTGATGGAGGTCAGGACCAGGCAGACCCCCAGGTCCTCTAGCGGCTCCATGGGAACGAACACGCCCCCCATCACCAGGCCCTTCTCCACCGCCTCCTGGGCGGCGGCCTCCGATGCTAAGAAAAAGACATACATTTTGGAGGCCACCACAATGGCAGTGGGCCCCACCACCCTCGCCAACGCCCGCACATAGGTCTCCATGTGGGGCGAGGCTGGCACCAGGAAGCAATGGTTGCCGTGCTTCCTGGTCATGGTGGGAAAGGGGCCCCGGCTGCTATGGATGGTATCAGAGGCAGTGGGTAGGAGAGATGACGTAGTGGCAGGCGGAGGGGCTGCCGCCACCTGGGCGTACGCCCTGGGGGCCGGCGAAAGGACATCCACAGAGCTGATGGAGGGAACAGCAGGGAGGGATGCCCCAGCTGGTGATGGGGCCGGGGTATTGGGAGCAGCCCCAGACATGGAGGGCCTGGTCTTTTTAGCGGAGCCCTTCTCCTTCTTCTTTCCCTTGCCCTTCCTGCCAGCTGGGAGGGCCCCCCCAGAATCTGAGGTGGGGAAGGACGTGGCAGCAGCGGAGGTCAACCCGGTGCTCGTCGCTGCTGGTGCCCCAGCGGGGGCGATGGCAGATGGTTCTGCGGTGGAGGTAGAGGCTTGGGGGGCTGACAGAGGGGCAGGTGGGGGAGCAGTAGCTGGAGCTGCTGGAGGGGCCCAACCCGTCTCATCCCCCGCCATCATAAGCAGGGAGGAAAGGAGAGACACCAGAAGGAGGAGGGGAAAGGGGAAGCAGGTCGACCACTCCTCCCCGCTAGGCTGCAGGCAGGGGAGGAGGGGGCCAAAAGGGGTGGGCTGGACGGGGGGATAATCAGGGGTTAGAGGTCAGTTGCCGACACAGGGTGGAATTCTGGCTCCTCTAGCTGCACTAGGGGAGAGGGGGATACAACAACAATGGGGGTGCAGTGAAGAGGGTTGAAACTAAAATGGGGAGTGGCACAAGCGCATGGGAGGGGGCATGGGCACATGGAGCAAGGAGCTAAGACGACTGTAGTAAGGGAAGGGAAACCAAGGGGCTAGCCTCAGAGGCTGGGGTGGGACAAACAAACAAAGGCTGTAGAGGGAAATGGGCGGGGCAGGCAAACAAACTGAAGCTAGTAAGGGCGGGCTGGGGCATAAGGGAGGGGCAAAAGCTCCAAAGGGCAAACGGGGAAGGTTGCAAGGGCAAAGCTGTGGGATGGGCAGTCTGGGGGGGGGCACGTGCACCCACATGCACTTGCACAAGTCTTTTTAGGCTGGCTGCTGCTTCTGGCCTCAGGTAGAATGAGGACATGGCAAGCCAAACAAGCAACTGAGTCCAGAGGCAGGAGCTGAGGCAGATGGTATACAGCCAGTGGGGGTGATGGAGGGGGCAGCAATGGTGGTAATAGTGGTGGGGGTTGGGGGGGACACAGATGGATCAGGGGGCAGATACACACTACACCCCCTGTGTCATCCCTACAAACACAGTCAAGACCCCCACCACAAGAGCACAGTTTGAAAGTTACTCAGTCTTAGGGCCCCCTTCACGGTAGTCTGCAAAGTCTCTAGGTGCTCCCCCACTGGTAGATGGTCCTCTTGTTCTCCTCCTCGGGGCTTCAGCAGCTCCAGGCAGCAGACTCCGCAGCAGCAACAGCAGCTCCAGGAACTCCAGATGGTGGTCCAGGCAGGCAGAAAGGACCCCTCTCAGGTGCTGGTGGTGGTGGTGGTGGTGTCCACAACAGCAGTGGCTGGGGTCCCTCAATCCTCTTCTCTGGGGAGTGGGCTAGCAGCCCCATCCCCGGGGCTGCAGTTGGAGCAGTAGCAGCACCCAAGAGCAGGGGGTCCAGAAACCAGGTAGCAAAGAACGGGGGGGGGGTGTCTGGCCCATCCAGGAGAGGAGATGAAACAGCTGGGAGAGCTTAGGGCCTAGCAGCAGGAGTAGCAGCTTCCCACCTCCTTCCAAGGTAGAAGGCTATGGAAGAGTAGTCCTTTTGGGATCCGGGAAATGGGCGAGTGAAGCCCGTCCTCCGCTAAAGGATCCCCCCGAGCCTAGAAGGGGGATACACAGGACCTAGATTCCAATTAATTTCAGGGGACAACTAATGAAATAACAGGGATGGGGTGTGGTCAAAGGGTCAAACGAAGGGAACCGGACGGGGACACCGAGCAGAGAACCCCGGACAGTGCCCACTGCTCCTCAAAGGCATCAAGGGAGTCAGAGGACGCCACCCAGAGGAACTCTGCCCGGATATGTGAACGGACCGAGGATCAGAAATAAGCCCCACAGTCATAGGAGACTCCATCGGCCAACCTCCTCACTCTGGTTTTATAGATGGCCATTTTAGCTAAGGCCAGGAGGAGGTTGACAAAGAGATCATGTGACTTTGTGGGGCCATGGATAGGGAGTGCATAAATAAGAAGGTGAGGGGAAAAGTGCAACCAAAAGCGTAATAAGATATTGGTGAGGAGCCGGAATAGGGGCTGCAGCCTGGCACGCTCCAAGTATATATGTGCCAGGTTATCCCTCACGCCGCAAAAGGGACAGGTGTCTGAGATTGTGGTGAACCGTGCCAAGTACACGTTCATGCTCACAGCTCCGTGAAGGAGCCGCCAAATGACATCCCCGGCGGGCCTTGCAACTAAGGTGGAATATAGGCTGGCCCACCGGAGCTCCTCACACTCCAAAGGTGGCATTTTGTATCGAGGCGGGAAACAAGGGTGAGGGCATGAAGGGTGTGGAGCATGAGCGTGTAGAGATGTTTTCTTGCCGCAGTTTGAAAGTGCAGCCGGCTTACAGTGAAGGGGTGAGGGGGTCAGTTAGGTCCATGGGGCAGGGGTCCAATTAAAAGGTCTGGTGGGCCTGGGATAGCGGGTGGGCGGGATGTGTCCTCGTAAATGACCCGGTCGAGATAAACCCGAGCAGTGGGCGGCAAAAAAGCCTTCACCTCCTGAAGTATGCGCCGCGGAGTACAAGGTCTGGAGAGCCCCATGCGCTGAGCGAGCATCAGGGGATCCAGCCAGTCTCCCCGGTCATAGTCCAGGAGGTCTCTGACTCTTGTGACTTCTGCCAGGACCAACCTCTGATGCACAGAGTGGGACTCCGCCACCTGCACACGAAGCTGGGGGTTGTGTAGCAGGGGCTTCGCGAGGAGATCTGCCCCCTCGGTGGCCGTCACGGACCTGGTCGTTGAAAAGTGTTTCCATGTCTGGAGGAGGTCCTGGTAGAAGACCGGCAATCTGGAGAGGTCTCACAGAAGACCTCTCAGATGGAGATAAAGGAGCTGCCGGTCGTATCGGAGCCCTTGGAAGCGGCGCAGGAAGGCGTGCGCCAGTATGCTCCACGCCGGACTACCTGCACCATAAAGGAGCCTCTGCAGAGTCTGGAGGCGGAAGACATGGATCCGAGTAAGCAGACATTTCAGGCCCTGCCCTCTCTCCTCCAGGGGGCGATGGAGAACCCCTACAGGGACCCAGTGCAGTCCTGACCAAAAGAACTCCAGAATCGATGTCTGGAGGTTGGCCAGAAAACCTGGGGCCAGGACCAGGGTGTTGAGCCAGAACAAGAGCATGGACAGGACTAGTTGATTAAGCACCAGCGCTCTCTCTCGAAGGGAGAGGCACCGGAGTAGTCCTGCCCATTTCAGGAGCCGCTCTATCACCCCACCCTCTAAATTCTGCCAGTTCTCCAGCGGAGAGGGATGCGTGGCAGAAAGGTAAACGCCCAGATAGAGCAGCGGACCCATGCTCCACCGGATGGCCTGAAGCATGGGTGGGAGGGAGCTCACTTGCCGCCAGTCGCCTACCACCAAGCCAGAGCTCTTGACCCAGTTGATCCGCGTGGAGGAGGCTGCCGAATAGGGGGGCTAGCAAGCCTCCAATCACGCCAAGTCGCCCGGGTCCTGGACCACAAGGAGCACGTCATCAGCGTACGCCGACAGGACAAGCCGCAGCTCCGGCTCCCACAGCACCAACCCTGTCAACTTCCTTCGGAGGAGAAAGAGGAAGGGCTTGATGGCCAGAGCGTACAGCTGGCCCGAGAGGGGGCACCCCTGACGTACTCCTCGCCCGAAGCTGACCGGTTCGGTCAGGGTCCAGTTGAGCCAGACCAAACACTCTGCAGAGGCGTACAGCCCCCGGAGAAAACCCACAAACTGGGGTCCAAAGCCAAACGCTTGCAGAGTACTCAGGAGATACCTGCAATCCATCCTGTTGAACGCCTTCTCCTGATCTAAGGACAGGAGGACGAACAACAGACCATTCCTACACCCGAGTTCCAAAAAGTCCCGGACCAGATATAGATTGTCAAAGATGCTGCGGCCCGGGACGTTGTAGGTGTGGTCTGGGGGGACCACGTCCTCCAGCACGGACCCTAGCCGCAGGGAGATTCCTTTTGCCACGACTTTGTAGTCCGTGCTGAGGAGCGAGACGGGACACCAATTTCATAAATCGTGGAGGTCCCCCATCTTCGGCAATAAGGCGAGCACGGCTCACCTGCACGAAAGAGGGAGGACCCCATTCTGCAAAGATTCAGCCCAGACGGTGACCAGATCTGGGCCGAGGATGTCCCAGTACACGCGGTAGAACTCCAAAGTCAGCCCGTCCATGTCCGGAGATTTATTGGTGGGCATGCGAAGGAGGGCTTCCGAGAACTCGGCCAGAGTGAGAGGCAGCTCTAGCCGGTCTCGGTCCCCCGCTCTGACCGTCAGGAGCTCCACCCAAAGCACTCTGCAACCGTTAGGATTGGTCGGATCCGGGAAGAAAAGTCTTGCATAGAAGGCTCTCACCCTCCCACACATCTCCACCGGTTCCTTGTGGGGGGTTCAATCTTCTGCCAGTAGGCAGATGACATGTTTCTTAGCCCCCCTCTTTTTCTCCAGGGTGTAGAAGAAGCGGGAGCCGCGATCCACCTCCCGAAAGAGACGGATGCGGGATCGAACAAAGTCACCCCGGGCCCGATGGTCCTCGAGGGTCCAGAGCTCCTCCCGCTTCTCCTGGCACGCTCCACAGAGGGATGGATCCTTGGGGCTGGCGGCCAGACGCCTCTCCAGCTCTAAGACCTCCCGTTCCAACTGCTCTATCGCCGCATCCCTCCATTGGCTGGCGCCCCATGTGTAGTCACGGCAGAAGAACCGGGTGTGCACCTTCCCACGGTCCCACCACTACTGCACCGAGGGAAAGGCACGCCGCTGCCCTCGCCAGGCCAGCCAGGACTCCCGGAAGGACGCCACGAAGCCTGCATCCTCCAGCCAGCTGTTATTAATATGCTAATAGGTCGGCCCCGGCCTCTCCACGCAGAGAGAGGCTGTCTCGGTGGCTATATGATGGTCAGAACATGAGGCCAGCCGGATGCTGGAGGAGTGGGCTCGTGAAAGATGAAAGCGTGATAAATAAATGCGGTCCAACCGGCAGTGGCGTGACCGATGGGCCTCCACCCGGACAAAGGTGAACGTGGAAGTGTCATCTGGGTGGTGGTCGCACCAGACGTGCACCAGGGAGTGGTATTTGACTATCTCCTGGAGGACGGCGATGGCGGCTGGGCTCTGCTCAGTCCCCGAGCGGTCCCGCTCTTCAAGGCTGATGTTAAAGTCCCCTCCCAGGACCAGGCACTCATGAGGATCCAAGGTGCCGAGGTAGGCAGACGCCTGCTGATAGAATTGCAGCCGCTCCGGGCTCGCTGCCGGGGCAAAGATGTTGACTACGAGCCCCTGCATGCGGACCCGGAGGTGCAGCAGGCGGCTCGGCACAGCCTCGGCGACCCCCAGCACCTCGGGCCATAGGTTGGGGGAGAACAGGGTCTCCACTCCAGCCGTACGAACTGTGAGGTGGCTAAAGTAGACCCTGTCCCCCCAATACAGCCGCCAGCTGTCTTCAGTGGTCGCATCCGTATGGGTCTCCTGCAGGAAAACCACAGAGTACCTCCCCTCCCGAAGGAAGGAGAGCACCTGGGACCTGCGGAGACCCATCCTACAGCCGCTGGTGTTCAATGTAGCGATGGTAAAAGGTGTCATGAGGAGGGCTGCGGGGGATCCTCGCCGGCAGGGATGCTCGCGGCTCCCAACGGGCCGCGCAGCAGTCCGTGACCTACCCAGTAGGTGAGTAAGGAGTCACGGAAGAGGCGGACCCGCTGGTAGGCTGCGACGCCCTGCCTCCCAGTCCTTTTACTCTCCCCCATGTGGGCCCTTGCGGCCCGAAGGATTTGATTAAAGTCCCCCCATCGCTGGAGAGCAAGCTGTACTTTGTTGCAGGAGGCCCTGACATCTTCTAGAAACTCCCGCAACTCCTCTCGCAGCGCATGAGGGGCTAGGGTTACGGTCTCCTGGTTACTCCCTGACGGGGCCCTTGGTACAGCCCCGTGGCCCACCCCCGACGGGGCTCCTGATGGGTTGACCTGAATGCTGGGGCGATAGGGGTAGGCGGAGGGAGGATAGCAGCCCCTGGTGGGTCGGGACGGGTAAACACAAAGGCCGCTCCCTGGCAGTCATCTGTTTGAAAAGGGAAGGAGACAGCCTCAGGAGCGGCAATAACATCTCGGGAGATGGGCGGGATAGGGGCAGGGGCAGGGGTAGAGGTGAGAGTCTGGGTCGGGAGAGGGCTCTCAGTGATGCCGGGCGCAAGCTCTATACTGGATTTGGCAGCTACGGAATCAGGAGGTAGACTCTCTTCTGTAGGGCCCTCTCCCGGGAAGGAGGTCGAATGCTCCTCACCAAAGAGGGGTGCCCCGGTGGCTCAGGTCCCGGCAGCGTGGCACTGGCCGTCGCCTCAACAGGTTCGGCGGCCCTCAGTGGGGTGCCATCTGCAGCCAGGTTGATGGAGGTGTCCAGGGGCCCCACGGAGGTGGGAGCGGAAGCAACGGTTAGGGGGAGGGAGCACGGGGAAAGGGGGCCTGGAGTGAAGTCGCCTATATCGTGGCCCGCTGGCATAGGGTCGTCCTCCCCCTCGGTGACAGGGGTCAGACCCAGGGCCTCGATCTCCTCATATATTGATAGGAGATCAGTTTCCGCCACCCCGGGATTTTCCCTGCTGCTACCTGACGCGACTGTTGCCTCGGGGCACACTGAGGTTTCAGATGGAGCCTCAGGGGCCTTGGAGGAGAGGGACTCCCGGGTAGGGGAGATACCACCTTCCAGTGCTGCCACGTAATCCCCAGCCGGCTCTGGTGGATGGAACACACCCGTGGGTAGAGCAGAAGGCTCGGCATGGGTGCCCCCCTTCCTGGTCTTCCGGGGAGCCTCTGCATCAGATGGAAGGAGCAGAGTTCGAGCCTTCTGCTTGCTCCGCTTCGGCTCGGCTAGGGCCCATGGCCTCCATGGCATCATCCGGGGGCTGGCTAGCAGGGGTTGTATCAGGGGGAAGAGATGGTGGCTCAGGGACTCGAGGGGGTAATGGTGGGGCAGCACAAGGGAGGGAAGATTCCCCTTGGGGCGGGCCCCCTCTCATGCCTGGCAGTGTCCCTGCTGCAACCTCCTCCACAGGCCCCGCCACATTGCAAGCAGCGGGGACGGGGCTCTCCCGCTCATCTGGGCATAACTGGGAGGTGCCCCTTGGGCCCGAGCGGGAGCATGGTGGACTGAGAAGGAGGAGGGGTTGGGATTGGGCGCCGGGCAGTCAGGGCCACTGGCGATGACGGGACCGGTGCCCTGCTGGGGCTCGGGGGTCCCGGATGGCCCTCCTTGCCGGGCCAAGGGGCCGTCCCTCTGGACGTGCCCCCTCGCCCGGCAGAGGTAGCATCGGGCCTCCCCCGTGGAATAAGGCACCTGGTAATGGGCCCCCTGGTAGGGGACTAGGAAAGACCCCTCCAGCGCCTCTCCGTCACGCGCCACCGGTGGCAGTTGAAGCTGCATTGCCGGCGGAACAAGAGGACGTGACAGAGGGCGGGGTCTTTGCAGCCCAACGGGAGAGGGCTGATGACAGAGATGGGCTTCCCCAAGGTAGAGAGGGCGGGTAACAGGGCGGCATTGGGGAGAAAGGGAGGGACGGAGGTCAGGACCAGGCAGACGCCCAGGTCCTCTAGCGGCTCTAAGGTGACAAAGACACCCCCTACTGCCAGGCCCTTCTCCACCGCCTCCTGGGTGGCGGCCTCCGATGTTAAGAAGAAGATGACCTTGCCATACATTTTGGAGGCCGCCACAATGGCAGGGGGCTCCAACACCCTCGCCAACGCCTGCACATAGGTCTCCACGTGGGGCGAGGTGGGCCCCAGGAAGCAACGGACGCCGTGCTTCCTAGTCATGGTGGGAAAGGGGCCCCGGCTGCTATAGATGGTAGTGGAGATGGTGAGCAGGAGAGATGACGTAGTGGCAGGCAGGGGGACTGCCGACAACTGGGCGTACGCCCTGGGGGCCGGGGGAGAGACAACCGCAGAGGTGGTGGATGGAACAGCGGGGAGGGACGCCCCAGCCAGCGGTGGGGCCTCGGCACTGGGGGCAGCCCCTGCCATGGAAGGCCTGGTCTTTTAGCGAGGCCCTTCCCCTTCTTCTTCCCCGGCCCTTCCCGCCGGCTGGGGGAGCTCCCCCCGAATCTGAGGGGGTAAGAGACGTGGCAGCAGTGGAGGTCACCCTGGTCCCCGTCGCTGCTGGTGCCCCAGTGGGGGTGGTGGCAGATTGTTTGGCAGCGGAGGTAGAAGCTTGGGGGGGGGTGACGGAGGGTAGGCGGGGGAGGGGGAGCTCGGGCTGCTAGAGGGGTCCCACCTGTCTCATCCCCCGCCATCATAAGCAAGGAGGGAAGTGGGGACATCAGGAGGAGTAGGGGAGAGGAGAAGCAGGTTGACCACTCCTCCTTGCTAGGCTGCAGGCAGGGGAAGAGGGTGCCAAAAGGGGTGGGCTGAACGGGGGGCAATCAGGGTTAGGGGTCAGTCACCGACACAAGGTGGAATTCCGGCTCCTCTTGGTGCACTAGGGGACGGGGAGAAACAACAACATTGGGGGTGCAGTGCAGAGGGTTGCATCTAAAATGGGGAGTTGCACAAGCGCATGGGAGGGGGCATGGGCACACGGAGCGAGGGGCTAAGCGGTCTGGAGGTAGAACAGGGAAACCAAGGGGCTAGCTTCAGAGGTTGGGGCGGGGCAAACAAACAAAGGCTTCAGAAGGAAATGAGTGGGGCAGGCAAAAAAACTGAAGCCAGTATGGGGGGCTGGGACAAAAGGGGGGGCAAAGCTACAAGTGGCAAATGGGGCAGGTAGTAAAGGGTAAGCTGTGGGGGTAGAGATTCCGGGGGGAAATCACCCATGTGCGCTTGCACAAATCTTTTTAAGCTGGCTGATGCTTCTGGCCCAAAGGGTGGAAATAGGGTGTGGCAAGCCAAGCAAGCAGCTGAGTCCAGAGGCAGGAGCTGAGGCAGATGGCACACAGCCAGTGGAGGTGGTGGAGTGGCAGTGGTGGTGGTAGTAGTGGTGGGGGTTGGGGGGACACACAGATGGTTTGGGCTGCAGCTCCATGCCACATCCCCTGTGTCCCTGGGAACACAGTCAAGACCCCCACCACAAGAGCACAGTTTGGAAATTACTCAGTCTTAGGCCCCCTCCACGGTGGTCTGCAAAGTCTCTAGGTGCTCCCCCACTGGTAGATGGTCTCTTCTTCTCCTCCTCGGGCTTCAGCAGCTCCAGGCAGCAGAGTCCACAGCAGCAGCTCCCGGAAACTCAGGTGGGGGTCCAGGCAGGCAGAAAGGACCCCTCTCAGGTGGTGGTGTTGGTAGTGGTGTCCACAACAGCAGTGGTTGCGGTCCCTCACTCCTCCTCTCTGGGGAGTGGGCTAGCAGCCCCCCGACTCCGGGGCTGCAGTTGGAGCAGTAGTAGCACCCAAGAATGGGGGGTCCAGCAGACAAGTAGCAGAGAACCGGGGGGGGTGGTGTCTGGCCCAGCCAGGGGAGCAAGTGGAGCAGCAGGGAGAGCTTAGGGCCTAGTAGCAGCAGGAGTCTTACTGGCATGTAGAGATGTTTTCTTGGCGCGGTTTGAAAGCAGACAGGATGCATCTCGTGCAGCCGGCTTCTAGTGAAGGGGTGAAGGGGTCGGTTGGGTCCACGGGGCAGGGGACAAATTAAAAGGTCCGGCGGGCCTGGGGTAACGAGTGGGCGGGGCATGCCCTTGTGCAGGACCCGGTCGAGATGAACCCGAGCAGCAAGCGGCAAAGAGGCCTTCACCTCCTGAAGTATGCGCCAGGGAGTACAAGATCTGGAAAGCCCCATGCGCTGAGCGAGCATCAGGGGATCCAGCCAGTCTCCCCGGTCATACTCCAGGAGGTCTCCAACACTTGTGACCTCTGCCAGGACCAACCTCTGGCTCACCGACCGGGACTACGCCACCTGCACACGGAGCTGGGGGTTGTGTAGCAGGGGCTCCGCGAGGAGATCTGCCCCCTCGGTGGCCGCCATGGTCCTGGTCGTTGTAAAGAGTTTCCAGATCCAGTCTTATTGGGATCCGGGAAGTGGGCGGGCGAAGCCCGTCCACTGCTAAAGGATCCCCCCCAGCCTAAAAGGGGGATCCACAGGACCTAGATGCCCAAAGATTCCGGGGAACAACTAATAAAATAACAGAGACAGGAGTGCGGTGAAAGGGTCAAACGAAGGGAACCGGACGGGGACACCGAGCAGAGAACCCCGGACAGCACCCACTGCTCCTCAAAGGCGTCAAGGGAGTCAGAGGACGCCGCCCAGAGGAACTCTGCCCGCATACGTGAATGGACCGAGGATCGGAAATAGGCCCCACAGTCACAGGAGACTCCATCGGCCAACCTCCTCACTCTGGTTTTGTAGATGGCCATTTTAGCTAGGGCCAGAAGGAGGTTGACCAGGAGATCCCGTGACTTTGTGGTGCCATGGATGGGGAGTGCATAAATGAGAAGGTGAAGGGAGAAGTGCAACCAAAAGCGTAATAAAATATTGGTGAGGAGCCGGAATAGGGGCTGCAGCCTGCACACTCCAGGTATACATGTGCCAGGGTATCCCTCACGCCGCAAAAGGGGCGGGTGTCTGGGATTGAAGTGTACTGCGCCAAGTACACACCCGTGCTCAGGGCTCCGTGAAGGAGCCGCCAACTGACATCCCCGGTGGGCCTTGGGACTAAGGTGGAATATAGGCTGGCCCACCAGGGCTCCTCACCCTCCAAAGGTGGCAGGAGGTCCCACCATTTTGTATCGGGGCGGGACACGAGGGTGCGGGTGTGAAGGGTGTGGAGCACGAGCGTGTAGAGATGTTTTCTTGGCGCGGTTTGAAAGCAGACCGGCTGCATCTCGTGCAGCCGGCTTAGAGTGAAGGGGTGAAGGGGACGGTTGGGTCCACGGGGCAGGGGTGCAATTAAAAGGTCCGGCGGGCCTGGGGTAACGGGTGGGTGGGGCGTGCCCTCGTGCAGGACCCGGTCGAGATAAACCCGAGCAGCTGGCGGCAAAGCGGCCTTCACCTCCTGAAGTATGCGACGGGGAGTACAAGGTCTGGAAAGCCCCATGTGTTGAGCAAAGGTTAGCGGATCCAGCCTGTTTCCCCGGTCATTCTCCAGGAGGTCTCCGACTCTTGTGACCTCTGCCAGGACCAAACTCTGGCGCACCAAGCGGGACTCCGCCACCTGCACACGGAGCTGGGGGTTGTGTAGCAGGGGCTCCGCGAGGAGATCTGCCCCCTCGGTGGCCGCCACGGACCTGCTTGTTGTAAAGAGTTTCCAGGTCCGGAGGAGGTCCTGGTAGAAGACCGGCAGCTTGGAGAGGTCTCGCGGAAGACCTCTCGGATGGAGATAAAGGAGCTGCCGGTCGTATCGGAGCCCTCGGAAGCGGCACAGGAAGGTGTGCGCCAGTATGCTCCACGCCGGACTACCTGCACCATAAAGGAGCCTCTGCAGGGTCTGGAGGCAGAAGACATGGACCTAAGTAAGCAGACATTTTAGGCCCTGCCCTCCCTCCTCCACAGATAGATGGAGAACCCCTGCAGGGACCCAGTGCAGTCCTGACCAAATGAACTCCAGAATCGATGTCCGCAGGTTGGCCAGGAAACCCGGGGTTGGGACCAGGGTGTTGAGCCGCTACCAGAGCATGGACAGGACTAGTTGATTAAGCACTAGTGCTCTCCCTTGAAGGGAGAGGCACTGGAGTAGTCCTGTCCATTTCCGGAGCCACTCTATTACCCCGCCCTCTAAATTCTGCCAGTTCTCCGTCAGAGAGGGATGCGTGGCAGAAAGGTAAACGCCAAGATAGAGCAGCGGACCCATGCTCCACCGGATGGCCTGAAGCGCGGGTGGGAGGGAGCTCGCCAGCCGCCAGTCCCCTACCACAAAGCCAGAGCACTTGACCCAGTTGACCTGCGCAGAGGAGGCTGCCAAATAGATGTCCTGGCAAGCCTCCACCTGCGTCAAGTCGACCGGGTCCTGGACCACGAGGAGCACGTCATCAGCGTACGCCGACAGGACAAGCCGCAGCTCCGGCTCCCGCAGCACCAACCCTGTCAACCTCCTACAGAGGAGACAGAGGAAGGGCTCGATCACCAGAGCATACAGCTGGCCTGAGAGGGGGCACCCCTGCCGTACTCCTCGCCCGAAGCTGACTGGTTCGATCAGGGTCCAGTTGAGCCTGACCAAACACTCTGCAGAAGCGTACAGCACCTGGAGAAAATTCACAAACCTGGGTCCGAAGCCAAACGCTTGCAGAGTGCTCAGGAAATACCCGTGATCCACCCTGTTGAATGCCTTCTCCTGATCTAAGAACAGGAGGGCGAACGACAGACCATCCCTACACCCAAGTTCCAATAGGTTCCGGACCAGATATAGGTTGTCGAAGATGCTGCGGCCCGGGACGGTGTAGGTCTGGTCCTGGTGGACCACGTCCGCCAGCACGGACCATAGCCGCAGCGAGATGGCTTTTGCCACGACTTTGTAGTCCGTGCTGAGGAGTGAGATGGGACGCCAATTTCGTAAATCGCGGAGGTCCCCCTTCTTTGGCAATAAGGCCAGTATGGCTCGCCTGCACGAAAGAGGGAAGACCCCATTCTGCAAAGACTCAGCCCAGACGGTGACTAGGTCTGGGCCCAGGACTCCCAGAACACGCGGTAGAACTCCACGGTCAGCCCGTCCATGCCCGGAGATTTATTGGTGGGCATGCGACAGAGGACTTCCGTGAACTCGGCCAGAGTGAGAGGCAGCTCTAGCCGGTCTCGGTCATCCGCGCTGACCGTCGGGAGCTCCTCCCACAGCACTCTGCAAGCATTAGGATTGGTCGGATCCGGGGAGAAAAGGCTTGCGTAGAATGCTCTCGCCCTCGCACACATCTCCACCGGATCTATAAGGCGGGTGCCATCTTCTGCCAGTAGGCAGATGACATGTTTATTTTCCCGCCTCTTTTTCTCCAGGGTGTAGAAGAAGTGGGAGCCGCGATCCATCTCCCGAAGGAGACGGATGCGGGATTGAACAAAGTCACCCCGGGCCCGAGGGTCCTGAGCTCCTCCGGCTTCTCCCGGCATGCTCCACAGAGGGGTGGATCCTCGGGGTTGGCAGCCAGACGCCTCTCCAGCTCTAAGACCTGCCGTTCCAACTGCTCTATCGCCGCATCCCTCCGTTGGCTGGCGCCCCGGGTGTAGTTGCGGCAGAAGAGCTTGTCGCGCACCTTCCCTAGGTCCCATCACTGCCACGCCGAGGGAAAGGCACGCCACTGCCCTCGCCAGGCCAACGAGAACTCCTGGAAGTACGCCACGAAGCCCGCATCCTCCAGCAAGCTGTTGTTAAAATGCCAATAGGCCGGACCCGGCCTCTCTGCGCAGAGGGAGGCTGTCACGGTGGCTATGTGATGGTCAGAAAATGGGGCCGGCCGGATGTTGGAGGAGTGGGCTCGTGTAAAATGAAAGCGTGATAAATAAATGCAGTCCAACTGGGAGTGGCGCGACCGATGGGCCTCCACCCGGACAAAGGTGAACGTGGAAGTGTCATCCGGGTGGTGGTCGCGCCAGACGTCCACCAGGGAGTGGTGTTCGACTATCTCCTGGAGGACGGCGATGGCGGCCGGTCTCTGCTCAGTCCTCGAGCGGTCCCGCTCCTCAAGGGTGATGTTAAAGTCCCCTCCCAGGACCAGGCACTCATAAGGATCCAAGGTGCTGAGGAAGGCAGACGCCTGCTGATAGAATTGCAGCCGCTCCGGGCTCGCTGCTGGGGCATAGAAGTTGACGAGGTTGACTACCAGCCCCTCCATGCGGACCCGGAGGTGCAGCAGGCGGCCCAGCACAGCCTCGGCGATCCCCAGCACCTCGGGCCATAGGTCGGGGGAGAACAGGGTCGCCACTCCAGCCGTACGAACTGTGAGGTGGCTAAAGTAGACTCTGTCCCCCCCAATCCAGCCGCCAGCTGTCTTCAGCGGTAAGATCCGTATGGGTCTCCTGCAGGAAAACCACAGAGTACCTCCCCTCCTGAAGGAAGGAGAGCACCTGGGACCAGCGGAGACCCATCCTACAGCCGCTGGTGTTCAATGTTGCGATGGTAAAGGGTGCCATGAGAAGGGCTGGTGGGGATCCTCGCCGGCAGGGATGCTCGTGGCTACAGGCAGGCCGCGCAGCAGTCCGTGACCCACCCTGTAGGTGAGTAAGGAGTCACAGAAGAGGCGGACCCGCTGGTAGGCAGCGGCGCCCTGCCTCCCGGTCCTTTTACCCTCCCCCATGAGGGCCCTTGCGGCCCGGAGGATTTGATTAATGTCCCTGCATCGCTGGAGGGCAAGCTTTGTTGCGGGAGCCCTGGATGTCTTCTAGGAACTCCCGCAACTCCTCTCACAGCGCATGGGGGGCTGGGGTTATGGTCTCCTGATTACTCCCCCACGGGGCCCTTGGTACAGCACCATGGCCCACTGAGACGGGCAGACAGGGTGCGGACCCCCAACAGGGCTCCTGATAAGTTGGCTTAAATGCTGGGGCGATAGGGGGTGGCGGAGGGAAGATAGCAGCCCCTGGTAGGTCGGGATGGGGAAACACAAAGGCCACTCCCTGGGGGTCATCTGTTGGCAAGGGGAAGGAGACAACCCCAGGGGCGGCAATAACATCTCGGGATGTGGATGGGATAGGGACGGGGCAGGGGCAAGGTTAGAGGTGAGATTCTGGGTGGGTAGAGGGCTCTCAGTGATGCCGGGCGCAGGCTCTAGGGTGGATTTGGCAGCCACGGCATCAGGGGGTGGACTGTCTCCTCTAGGGCCCTCTCCTGGGAAGGAGGTCAAATGCTCCTCACCAACGAGGGGTGCCCCTGGTGGCTCAGGTCCCGGCCGCATGGCAATGGCCGTCGCCTCATCAGGTTCGGCGGCCCTCAGTGGGGTCCCATCTGCAGCCGGGTTGATGGAGGAGTCCAGGGGTCCCTCGGACGTGGGAGCGGAAGCAACGGTTAGGGGGAGGGAGCACGGGGAAAGGGGGCCTGGAGTGAAGTCGCCTATATCAAGGCCCGCTGGCAAAGGGTCAACGTCCTCCTGGGTGACAGGGGTCAGACCCAGGGCCTCGATCTCCTCATATATTGATGGGAGATCAGTTTCCGCCACCCCGGGATTTTCCCTGCTGCCACCTGACGCGACTGTTGCCTCGGGGACACTGAGTTTTCAGATGGAGCCTCGAGGGCCTTGAAGGAGAGGGACTGCCGTGGAGGGGAGATACCACCTTCCAGTGCTGCCAGATCTTCCCCAACCGGCACCGGTGGATGGAACACACCCGTGGGTAGAGCGGAAGGCTCGGCATTGGTGCCCCCCTTCCTGGTCTTCTGGGGGGCCTCCGCGTCAGATGGGAGGAGCGGAGCTCGACCCTTCCGCTTGCCCCGCTTCCCCTGGATTAGGGCCCAGCCCTCCATGGCATCATCTGGGGGCTGGCTAGCAGGGGTTGTGTCAGGGGGCAGAAGCGATGGCTCAGGGACTCGAGGGGTAATGGTGGGGCAGCACAAGGGAGGAAGATTCCCTTGGGGCGGGCCCTCTCCCATGCCCGGCAGTGTCCCTGCCGCACCCTCCTCCACAGGCCCCGCCAGATTGCAAGCAGCGGGGGCGGGGCTCTCCTGCTCTTCTGGGCATAGTTGGAGAGGTGCCCCTTGGGCCCGAGCAGGAGCACTGGTGGACTGGGAAGGAGGAGGGGTGGTTTCGGGTGCCGGGCAGCCACGGGTGCCGGCGATGATGGGGCCGGTGCCCTGCCGGGGCTCGGGGGTCCCGGATGCCCTTCCTTTCCTGGCCATGGTGCAGTCCCTCCAGACTGTGCCCCATCCCCCCGTCAGAGGTAGCACGGGCCTCCCCCGTGGAATAATTCACCCGGTAATGGGCCCCCTGGTGGGGGACTAGGAATGACCCCTCCAGCACCTCTCCGTCACGCGCCGCAGGTGGCAGTTGAAGCTGCACTTGCCGGCGGAATGAGAGGACGTGATGGAGGGCGGGGTCTTTGCAGCCCAACGGGAGAGGGCTGATGACAGAGATGGGCTTCCCAGGGTAGAGAGGGCAGGTAACAGGGCTGCATTGGGAAGAAAGGGAGGGGACAGAGGTCAGGACCAGGCAGATGCCCAGGTCCTCTAGCGGCTCTAAGGGACAGAAACGCCCCCCATCTCCAGGCCCTTCTCTACCGCCTCCTGGGCGGCGGCCTCTGATGTTAAGAAGAAGACAACCTTGCCATACATTTTGGAGTCCGCCACAATGGCCGTGGGCCCCACCCCCTCGCCAACGCCCGCACATAGGACTCCACATGGGGTGAGGCGGGCACCAGGAGGCAACGAACGCCATGCTTCCTGGTCATGGTGGGAAAGGGGGTCCCGGCCGCTATAGATGGTAGCGGAGGCGGTGGGCTGCAGAAATGACGTAGCGGCAGGCGGGGGAGCTGCTGCCACCGGGGTGTATGCTCAGGGGGCTGGGGGAGGGACACCTGCAGAGCTGGTGGAGGGAACAGCGGGGAGGGGCGCCCCAGCTGGAGATGGGGCCGGGGCATTGGGGGCAGCCCCTGCCATGGAGGGCCTGGTCTTTTTAGCGGGGCCCTTCCCCTTCTTCTTCCGCTGGCCCTTCCCGCCAGCTGGGGGGACTCCCCCCGAATCTGAGGGGGTGAGAGACGTGGCAGCAGTGGAGGTCACCCTGGTGCCCATCGCTGCTGGTGCCCCCCAGTGGGGCGATGGCAGATGGTTCCCTGGCGGTGGTAGAGGCTTGGGGGGGTGACAGAGGGGCAGGTGGGGAAGAGGTAGCTGGGGCTGCTGGAGGAGCCCCACCCATCTCATCCCCCTCCATCATGAGCAGGGAGGGAAGGAGAGACACCAGAAGGAGGAGGGGAGAGGGTAAGCAGGTCGACCACTCCTCCCCGCTAGGTTGTAGGCAGGGGAGGAGGGCGCCAAAAGGGTTGGGCTGGACGGGGGGCAATCAGGGTTAGGGGTCAGTCACCGACACAAGGTGGAATTCCGGCTCCTCTTGGTGCACTAGGGTACGGGGGGGATACAAGAACAAGTGCAGTGAAAGGGGTTGAAACTAAATGGGGAGTTGCACAAGCACATGGGAGGGGGCATGGGCACACGGAGCAAGGGGCTAAGCAGTCTGGAGGTAGAACAGGGAAACCAAGGGGCTAGCTTCAGAGGCTGGGGCGGGGCAAACAAACAAAGGCTGCAGAAGGAAATGGGCGGGGAGGCAACAAACTGAAGCTAGTAAGGGGGGCTGGGGCAAAAGAGGGGGCAAAGCTACAAGTGGCAAATGGGGGCAGGTAGTAAAGAGCAAAGCTGGGGGGTAGACAGTCCGGGGGGGGCACATGTGACCACGTGCACTTGTACAAGTCTTTTTTAAGCTGGCTGCTGCTTCTGGCCCAAAGGGTGGAAATAGGGCGTGGCAAGCCAAGCAAGCAGCTGAGTCCAGAGGCAGGAGCTGAGGCAGATGGTATACAGCCAGTGGAGGTGGTCGAGGGGGCAGTGGTGGGGGTAGTAGTGGTGGGGGTTGGGGGAACACACAGATGGATTGGGCTGCAGCTCCACGCCACACCCCCTGTGTCCCTGCGAACACAGTCAAGACCCCCACCACAAGAGCACAGTTTGAAAATTACTCAATCTTAGGCCCCCTCCACGGTGGTCTGCAAACTCTCTAGGTGCTCCCCCACTGTAGATGGTCCTCTTCTTCTCCTCCTCGGGCTTCAGCAGCTCCAGGCAGCAGACTCCACAGCAGCAGCTCCAGGAACTTCAGGTGGGGGTCCAGGCAGGCAAAAAGGACCCCTCTCAGGTGGTGGTGATGGTATTGGTGTCCACAACAGCAGTGGTTGGGGTCCCTCACTCCTCCTCTCTGGGGAGTGGTCTAGTAGCCCCCCCCATTCCGGGGCTGCAGTTGGAGCAGTAGTAGCACCCAAGAATGGGGGGTCCAGCAGCCAAGTAGGAGAGAACCGGGGGGGTGGTGTCTGGCCCAGCCAGGGGAGCAGCTGGAGCAGCAGGGAGAGCTTAGGGCCTAGTAGCAGCAGGAATAGCAGTTTCCCACCTCTCTCCACTCTAGAAGGCTATGGGAGAGAGAGAGAGATTGATTCTCTCCAGGCTAAAGAAATCCCTGGTACCAGGTTAAGTGAAATGGCAGCTGCTCTAGGTCAATTAAGACACCTGGGGCCAATTAAGAACTTTCCAGAAGGCAAGGAGAAGGCTAGGTTGATTGGGATACCTGAAGCCAATCAGGGGCTGGCTGAAACTAGTTAAAAGCCCCCCAGTCAGTCAGATGGGTGTGCATGTCAGGTGCTGTGGGAGGAAGTTGTGCTGTTGGAGAGGCTGAATAGTACACACCATATCAGGCACAAAGAAGGAGGCCCTGAGTTAAGGGTGAAGTGGAGCTTGAGGAAGTTAGGGCTGCTGTGTGGGAAGTAGCCCAGGGAATTGTACATGTCATGTTTCTAAAAGGTCAGCTACCATAGCTGATACTATTAGGGTCCCTGGGCTGGAGCCCAGAATAGAGAGTGGGCCCGGGCTCCCCCCCACACCTTTGCCCCCTGTTTAATCACTGAGACTGGGAGACAACAGAGAATGTACAAGGAAGGATAACTTTTCCTCACCTACCTTGCTGGCTTATGATGAAAATGGCTCAGTAGACTGTGACCCTTGTCTCTAGATAAGAAGGGTTATGTGGAGGGTCACATTGAGCCTCTGAGGCTAGCGAAATCTGTCAGGAAATGCAGGACCCACGGAGGCAAGGACAGAGCTTTTTCAGTTTGTTTATCCCTTCTTTGAACTAGCACAATAATCAATAGCGGAGTGTTTTGAGCTGTTACTGAAAGTCATTTTGAAAACACGTTAAAAGCAGCTACTCTGTCAGAATGCATGAAATTAGTTATTAAAAATAAGAGTAAGTATGTGAATGGGAGGAAACTTAACAATAAAGTAATGAGATGTTTGCAAACACAGGTTAATTAAGCTTGGCTTTCTCTCTACATAAACCACCATTTATGTTACAAATATATAACTGGTTCCAATATGTTGGAGATGTTTTATTACTATTTGTAAGCTCATTTGTTATCCTTAGCATGCTTATTAACTTCCAAAGCAGGAAGGCTGGTTTTGTGGTTAAGATATAATGTATGCTGTATATGTACCTTATTTTGCCCAGCTTCCTGTGACCTCAGACTCGTCACTGGATATCTGTGTTTTGGGGATAATTCTGTTAGATTTAGTGGGGAGGGTATAGATTGTCTCTTCTCATGTTTTAAAGAGTCTAGGACAAGGGGAATATGATCTAGGCATCAATGTAATAATATTTAAGTGGCCACAAGAAACATCATTATTATTATATTTATTTGAGCTGTCAAGTGATTAAAATTGCAATTAATCACAAGATTTTTTAAAAAAAGTTACTATTAATCACAGTTTTAATCACACTGCTAGAAAATAATAGAATACTAATTTAAATTTATTATAAATATTTTTCATGTTTTTCTACATTTTCAAATATATTGATTTCAATTATAACACAGAATATAAAGTGTGCAGTGCTCGTGTTATATTTTTATTTTTGATTACAAATATTTGCACTATAAAGAGATAAAAGAAATAGTATTTTTCAATTCCTGTCATACAAGTACTGTAGTGCAATCTCTTTATTGTGAAAGTGCAATTTACAATGTAGAATTACTATTTTTACATAACTGCACTCAAAAACAAAACAATGTAAAATTTTAATGCCTGCAAGTCATAGTATGACGGGGCATATGAATGGTAAGCATATCTTGCATAAGAATATCTTGCAACCTTGGCTACAACAGTGCTATTCGAATGCCTGTTCTCATTTTCAGGTGACATTGTAAGTATAAAGCAGGCAGCATTATCTCCCTTAATTGTAAAGAAAGTTGTTTACCTTAGTGATTGTCTAAGCAAGAAGTAGAACTGAGTGGGTTTTGTTATACCAATAAAATAAAACCCAACAGGATCTTTTAAAGGGGGATAAGACAAAATGCCACATTTATTGTGAATACAAAAGAGGCACAGTAAACAAGTAATCATAGACCATTCTATCCCATGCACTCACACAAAATACCAAAAGAGGCAAATCAAATAAACAGTCATATTTACTACATCCCATTCACTCCACACACATACACATACACATACACATACAAGTTCTGCAAAGTTGTTATAGTTACCAGCCTAGAGGTTGCTCATGCCAAGTTACTGGCCAGGTAACCTGGCCATGAGGGTGGAGCTGAGTCTTTGTCAGATGCGCAGCTGATGCTCCTGGAGGGTGGTCGCAGAACCAGACTCAAAGTTCTTAGTCTTTTGGGTCTGTTTTTATAGGAGTTTTATTCCTATGCCAGTCTATGGAGGTGGCTTTATCATGCTGTTGCTGAATCAATCAGCAAATGGAACATCCTGATGGCTCCGTGCTGCCAGATGTTATCTTGTTCTTCAGTTCTCCTATCCTTGAGGCTGTTGGGTGGATTCGAGTCTGCCCTCCGGGGTCATCCGGTTATCTCCACTTAGTGCATTCTTCGGCCAATCGATACCGAAGTGGTAACTCTTAGGCTGGCACTCCTAACCATTCATCTTCTATTTACACACAACATCCATTCACATGCATTCTCGAGCTTTATTTCAACATATATCTCTTCTGACTTTAACAACTCTTAGGGTGTAACGAAACTGCTTAACCCCCTTACCACAGAACATACATAACTAGCAAGATAAAGAACTCGAGAAGGATGGGAGTCTCTGTGTGCTGTTCCGGTTCTGTTTTTGCAAAATGTTATCTCTTCTGAGAACAGACTCTCTGTCCCAGAATGTGCTGAGCAGTTTGGCCTTCTAATTAACATTACTTTGGGACCTTTAAACTATATAAAATTAAAAATCATACAGAAATCCTTTGGTATAATAACAATTTGTAGGTGCAAAAGTTAATCTAGGAAATTTATTTTGCATTAATCACTTCAGTTAACTCTGATTAATTGACAACCATAATATTATTAATTCATTTAGATTTAAATGAAAAAAATCTGCCAGTCTACTACCTGCCCCTTCCTCACAGCTAAGGGTATGATTTTCAAGGCCTCTAGGAGAACAGGTTGCCTATTGAATTTTTGTGGGAGCTGGGAACCTAACTTCCATAGGCACCTTTGAAAAATCTCATCCTCAATTCACAGTTCATGAGGAATAGCCACACTGCAGTACAACAGCATTAACACTGCAAAGTACATAAGCCTAATGTACATAAGCCAAATGCCTATAATTTAATGCAGCAACATATAGACTGTCCCATCATCACAGCTGTACTCATAGCCCTAGCTAATAGATCATCTAAGGCTTAGATGCAGTATGCTAAGAAAGTCAACACTTTGGGGCTTCTTTGAATCAACTTTGCTCCAGAGAAACTTACAAAGGGGCCTCACAGAGAGTGCCCTAGTGGCACTTCTCTTGTCCTCTTCCTTTTTGCCCCTCCATGAATTCTTGTCTCCCTCTGGTTGTTCTCATCTCAGCAAGATTTTAAGCTCTTTGGGGTATCTTACTTGTTCCACATAGAACTCATTGATGATGCTATATAAATAATAATGATAATTATAATAAATGGTAATAGTCATACTTTCCTTCATCTTCAGTGTAGTGTGATAACATGATTCAGTAATTATGTTTTTTTTTTTTTACTATTCATGCAGATATAGAAGTTTTGGCATAAATCCCTAGTTTCAGGGTATTTTAGCACTATTTTTGAGCAGCTTGTAGTTAGATTTAATATTGGTGAATGACACTAAAGCAACGTCTGAGAGCAGCAAGAAAAGTGGGAGGAATGGAAATTTAATTTAAATAAATATTTACTAGTGAGTTCTGACCTAATTTTAAGGTTGTTGTTTTTTTTAAATTGTTTAATAATCTATGGGACTCATCCTGCATTCCTTGTGCAATCAAAATTCCAACTGAATTCATGGGAAATTTTGGATGCATAAGAAAAGAAGAACAAGATTCTATATAGACAAAACACTTTAAATTTTAGATGCTTAAAGATTGACATATAAATAGAGCCTGATTTACATAGGTGAGCAACCACAATTCCATTGACTCCAATATTCAGTATTTCTGAAAATTCAGACCCCTATGTTTAGGGCTTTAAATATGGAGTTGGGTGTCAAATTTTAGGCATCCAGATTTATAAAAATGGCCTAAATAATTCACCCAAGATCATAAAAAGAGCTACAGAGCTGAGAATACAAGCAGCTGTTTGACTCCCAGTTCTCTGCTTTAGCCACTAGAATTTCACTGGCAATTGACTTGACCCACCATAAAGGATAAATACTACTATGCAACATTATAAGTTGGATGAGGGCTTTGGTTAGAGCCACAAAGTGATTTAAGCAGCTAACTACCACTTTAAGTCTGAAATGTAGCTCCACAAAACCCCTGCCACTTACCCTTGTAAGCATCTAAAGTCCCTAGGCCCTTTTATTTCTGCTGGTGGGCATGCACAAAGCCACCTAAGTTCTGTTGCTGCTGAGCTGATCGGTAGCTAAGCCCGGGGGGGATTCTCAGCCTGGTCTACACTACGAGTTTATGTCAAATTAGCAACGTTAAAATCGAATTAACCATGCACCTGTCCACACAACAAAGCCATTTTTTTCAGCATAAAGGGCTCTTAATAACGATTTCTGTTGTCCCCGATGAGGGGGATTAGCACTGAAATTGACATCGCCATTTAGAATTGGGGTTAGTGTAGACGCAATTTGACGGTATTGGCCAATGCACCATTGTGACTGCTCTGGACAGCACTCTGAACTTGGATGCACTGGCCAGGTGTACATGAAAATCCCCCAGGAACTTTTGAATCTCATTTCCTGTTTGTCCAGGCGAGCTTATCAGCACAGGTGACCATGTAGTCCCAGAATCGAAAAAGAGCTCCAGTATAGACCGAACGGGAGATACTGGATCTGATCGCTGTATGGGGAGATGAATCCGTGCTATCAGAACTACGTTCCAAAAGATGAAATGCCAAAACATTTCAAAAAATCTCCGAGGCCATGAGGGACAGAGGCTATAGCAGGGACACAACACAGTGCTGCGTGAAACTTAAGGAGCTCAGACAAGCGTACCAAAAAAACAAAGAATCAAATGGACACTCCGGGACAGAGCCCCAGACAAGCCGCTTCTACGTTGAGCTGCATGCAATTCTAGTGGAGGCCACCACCACTTCCCCACCCATCCGTGGACTAAGATGATGGGGTACTCTCCGCCATGCCTGAGCATTTTGCGGACGGGGAAGATGAGGAGGAGGAGGAGGAGGATGAGCTTGAGGAGAGCACACAACACTCTATTCTCCCCGACAGCCAGGATCTTTTTATCACCCTGACTGAAATACTCCCAACCCAACCAAGCTAGAGAAGGAACCTCTGGTGAGTGTACCTTTTCTAAATATAATACATGTTTTAAAAGCAAGCGTTTTTCATGATTAATTTTCCCTGAGGACTTGGGATGCATTCGTGGCCAGTACAGCTACTGGAAAAGTCTGCTAACGTGTCTGGGGATGGAGCGGAAATCCTCCAGGGACATCTCCATGATGTTCTCCTGGAGGTACTTTAAAAGCCTTGCAGAAGGTTTCTGGGGATTAGCAGCCTTATTCAGTCCTCCATGGGGACTTTACCAGGCCATGCTAGTAACAAGTAATCCAGTATCTTTGCATGACAAAGCCTGGTAGTGTATGGTTCCGGTGTTTCCTGACATTCAAGCAACATCCGTTCTTTATCTCTCTCTGTTATCCTCAGGAGAGTGATATCGTTCATGGTAACCTGGTTGAAATACGGGAATTTAATTAAGAGGACATTCAGAGGTGGCCGTTGCTACTGGGCTGTTTGCCTGCGACTGGAAGAAATCTTCCTGCAGTTAGCCACGCGGGGAAGGTGGGGGCATTGGCACTGACTGTTCACGTTTGGCTAGCAGGGATCTTCCCTGATACCAGCCACGCAGTGTGGGAGGGTTAAAGTGATCATCCCAGAGAATTGGATGGAGGGTGGAAGTTAGTTTGGTTTCTGCTACTGCACGTTAACACGAAAACCGCAGCACTAAATGGCCAACTCAACGGCTTGCTTGGTATGGGAAAGGAAGGCGCTGCTGTTATGAAGGTTGCAGAGCTGAAAGATTATGGCTTACCACGGCCGCCTGCAAGCCAAATTCTGTTGCCTGGCACTGCATGTGTGATCTCTAACACCAAAGCCGCAGGCACTCAATATAATATGCAAAATGCAACCTTGTACCAAAATCACATGTGCTATGTAATGTGAATAATGTTGTTCACCGTGAAGAGTATAGCCATTGTTCTGTAAAATGCATCTTTTAAATACTTCACTCCCTTTTTTTCCTCCCGCAGCTGCAAATATTTCAAGCCTCCCTCCTCCATCCCAAAGGCTATCTCAAATAAGGCGGAGAAAAAAAAGCAACACGATGAAATGTTCTTAGCTCATGCTGTCGTCCAGCACTGACAGAGCTCAGCAGAATTTGTGGAGGGACACAGCAGCACAGTACAGGAAAGCAGCCAATGAACATGAGGATAGGAGATGATCAGATGAGAGGAGGTGGCAGGAAGATCAGAGGAGGTAGGATGCAATGCTGGGGCTACTGCGGGATCCAACGGATGTGCTCCGGCATCTGGTGGAGGTTCAGGAACGACAGAAGGATCACAGACTGCCGCTGCAGCCCCTGTTTAACTGCCCTCCCTCCTCCCCAAGTTCCGTAGCCTCCTCACCCAGATGCCCAAGAACGCGGGGGGTGGAGGGAGGCTCTGGACACCCAACCATTCCACCCCAGTGGACAGCCCAAGCAACAGAAGGCTGTCATTCAACAAGTTTTGAAGTGGCCTTTTCCTTCCCTCCTACCTCCTCCCACACCCCCACCTGGCTACCTTGTGAGTTATCTCCCTATTTTTATAATAAATAATAAAGAATACATGGTTTTTAAACAATAGTGACTTTATTTCCTTTGCAAGCAAGCTGTGATCGAAGGGGAAAGGGCGGGTGGCTTACAGGGAATTAGAGTCAACCAAGGGGGCGGGTTTACATCAAGGAGAAACAAACAGAAGTGTCACACGGTACCCTGGCCAGTCATGAAACTGGTTTTCAAAGCTTCTGTGATGTGCAGCCCTTCCTGCTGTGCTCTTCTAATTGCCCTAGTGGGCATTCAGCTGCGCATATTCAGTGGCCAGGCGATTTGCCTCAACCTCCCACCCCACCATAAACATCTCCTCCTTACTCTCACAGAGATTGTGGAGCACACAGGAAGCAGCAATAACAGTGGGAATATTGGTTTCGCTGAGGTCTGAGTGAGTCAGTAAACTGTGCCAGTGACCCTTTAAACGTCCAAATGCACACTCTACCACCATTTTTCACTTGCTCAGCCTATAGTTGAACAGCTCCTTACTACTGTCCTTACTACTGGGTACAGCTTCATGAGCCAGGGCATTAAGGGGTAGGCTATGTCCCCAAGGATAACTATAGGCATTTCAACATCCCCAACAATTATTTTCTGGACTGGGAAGTAATGAACCTTTCATGGCCATCCCACGTTGATGTTGGTGAAATGTCCCTTGTGATCCACCAGTGCTTGCAGCACCACTGAAAAGTACCCCTTGCGGTTTATGTACTGGCTGCTCTGGTGGTCTGGTCCCAAGATAGGGATATGCGTTCCATCTATAGCCCCACCACAGTTAGGGAATTCCATTGCAGCAAAGCCAGCTACTATGACCTGCACATTTCCCAGAGTCACTGCCTTTGATAGCAGCAGGTCAATGATTGTGTTGGCTACTTGCATCACAGCAACCCCCACAGTAGATTTGCCCACTCCAAATTGATTCCCTACTGTCTGGCATTGCAGGCCTATTGCCACTCACTTGTGAACTGTGAGGGCTGCTCTCATCTTTGTATTCTTGTGCTTCAGGGCAGGGAAAAGCAAGTCACAAAGTTCCATGAAAGTGCCTTACCCATGCGAATGTTTTGGAGCCACTGGGAATCATCCCAACCTGCAACACTATGCGGTCCCACCAGTCTGTGCTTGTTTCCCAGGCCCAGAATCGGCATTCCTTGGCATGAGCCTGCCCCATTAACACCATGATCACCAAATTTCTGGGGACCACAGTTGTAGAGAAATCTGTGTCTATGTCCTCATCGCTCTCGTCATCGTGCTGCCGTCACCTCCTTGCCTGGTTTTTCAGGTTCTGGTTCTGCATAAACAGCAACATAATGTGCGAGGTTTTTACAATGGTCATAACTGCTGCGGTAAGCTGAACGGGCTCCATCCTTGCCATGCTATGGCATCTGCTCAGGCAATCCAGGGAAAAGGGCGTGAAATGATTGTCTGTCGTTGCTTTCACGGAGGGAGGGTTGACTGACGACATTTACCCATAACCACCCGTGACAAATTTTTGGCCCCCTCAGGCATTGGGAGCTCAGCCCAGAATTCCAATGGGCAGCGGGGACTGCAGGAACTGTGGGATAGCTACCCACAGTGCACCGCTTGGAATGTCTTCACTTGCCACGATACTGTGGATGCACACCGCCGAATTAATGTACTTATTGTGGACGCATGTACTTAACTTTATACAATCTGTTCCCAAAAATCGACTTCTGTAAACTCAGAGTAATTTCATATTGTAGACATACCCTCAGACTCTATGTTCCTCTGGAAGGCCCAATCTGGTATGCATTCTCAGAGCACACTTAATCAAAACAAAATACAGCCAAGGAGGTGGTAGTGGTGTCCCCCTGTATACAAATAGCCTGAGTGGTTAAAGCACTCAGGGCAATGTGAGAGATACAGTGTCAAATACCCAGCAAACTTGATTTTAACTAGAACATAAGTATCCCACCTACCCGGGGAGGGGACTGTTTGCCCTAACCACTGAGCCATAGGGTATTATGAGATGGGGTCTCTCTCAAGTTGAAGCTGTTCTATTTTGCGTGAGCTACATAAAAATGAATGGGCCCAAAAGTAAGTTAGAATGACTCTGTAGCCCACTGGTTAACACAGACTTCTGAGAAAGCCCTGAGAAAGGTTCAAGTCCCTGCTCCAATTAATATTTAAGTGTGGGTTTGAACCTGGGTCTTTCACAACCCAGCTAAGTGTTCTAAACAATGGGTTATTGGGTTTAAGGACTCTGGCGCCTCCTTATTTTTTTATTTTTGAGAGAGAGAGAGAGAGAGAGAGAGAGAGAGAAAGTGCTGACTTGGCTTGATAGCTAACTCCAGGAGAGGGATAACAGCTATGAATCCCAAGCAGAAATAGGCACCTCCCTCCAGCCTGAAGTTACATACTTAAATCCCTTTGTGGGGTAGGGCCTAAACCCAGCCCTTCTCCTCAGCATTTCCTACTGGCTAGTTTAGGTGGCTCCCTCATTAACTCGTTGGCTTCTTTCAATCCCATACATACATACATACATATCTAACTGTCCCCGTGCATTGAATAGGGAGCCCAAGTGCCTAATTCAGGGCTCTGGATTCCAGTGGGTGGCAGTGTGCCATTGCAACATTGAACCTAAGTCCCCTTTATGGATTTTAACCCTTAGGTGTAATTAAATATGTGTTACATTGGTTACTTACCATATAATGTGATATTTGACACTGTAGGTGTTTTGACAGTTTCTCAACATTTAATGTATAATCAGAAACATCCACCCTAATGCATTTCTTCAGATCTTAATCAGTCATATTGTCACAGGGCCCACCTAACACTAAGGCACCTCCTCCTGGTTGCTTAGGGATTAGCTCTTCACAGGTCCAATGCCCCCTTCTCTTGATTCTTCTGCTTGGAGTCTCTCTCTTTCTCTGGGAGTCGGGGTGCTCCTTCATAACTCAGCCCTCTGACTAGGTCAATATAGTGTTTCCCTTCCAGGGTATCAAAGTCCGCTACCTGGCACTATAGTCCCAAACACACCTCCTTTCTCCCAGGGAGTAACTGCAGACAACTTCCCCTGGAACCCCTTTTCTATTACCAGCTCCCTTGCTTTATAGAAGCTCCACCTGTTCCTGCACAAGTGATCTTCCTTGAATTAGAGCTTTCCTCTCAGTTTTCCCCCCCACGTTGCAGACTAATAGGTTATTTGGCCAATCTAGCCTATGTTAACCCTTTCAGGGGCAAGTGTGGGGAGCACAACCCATCACACATATGTATGCAATATTTAGAATTTATGGTTTCATTACGGAGAGTGCAAATCAGCATTGATGTGCAGAGAACATTCATATTCATAAAAAATGCCAGCAACACTAGAGACTTTTTGTCCACTAATATCCACAATTCAACCTTCCAGCTTCCAGCTTTCAGGATGACATCAGTTTGCACAGTGACAATTTCCCTTTCTAATACATCAGTATTCAAATATAACAGTTCATTCACCTTGCCAGCCAGCTCTTGTTGTTAATTGTCCTGAAAGGGGTGAAACAAATTTCACTGCGGTTCAGCTTCTCTAAGCCTTAATTTTTTAAAGTGATCAGCATACACATCTGCATGGAGCTCTTCTGTATATTTGTCAGTTTATTTTTATTTTTTTATACTTCTCTGTGTTGTTTTCACACTGTAATGTGAAGTACTGTACTGCCAAGAGCTGAGATACTGTGATATTTTCTTTTTCATCTGCATTATCCACAAACCCAACTTCACTTTAAATGATTCATCATACTTACCATGTGTGTAATATCCTTTCTTTCCCTTCAATTCTTGACTCAGTTCATTCATCTTTTTTTCAGTAAGGTTGATCGGAATGCAAGGTCAAGCAACCACGCCTGTTAGAAAGCTCATCATACTTTTTATTTCTTGATCCCAAGAATATTCTGATCTCTGATAAAAGTTCAAAACATCTTTTTGAAACTCTATTGTAGCTCAGCTACCTCATCTCATTGTGCAGAATCACATCTTCACAGGCTGCCTTAAGTTCATCAAATAGATTTTGATGCAGAAGGCCTCTGACTTGAGTGGAGTTAACATTTTTTACTGCTAATCCCTTAACATTTGTCAAGTCTGTCACTTTTGTTCTGAGTGCTTATTGATGATGAGCAATGAAGCCTTGGATCCAAACATAGCTGGTGTGCTCCATCTGTTGTTATAGAAACCAGTTTTGCCGTCCTTACTTTCCGTTTAATAACATACTTAATTATCTTCCTCTTGTTTCCTTCTTTAACGATAGTGTCATCAAAATGTCTTCATTTACAATGCTGATTTCAAATACCAGATTCAAAATATCACCATTTGAGCCATGTCAGTGATGTTGATTTGTCAAAAATTCATACTGATTCAATTCTTTTAAAACTGTGAACAAATATCTTCTGACAGTGTTGTTACTCTTCTACACATTATATTTTCATCAGTTACATGATCTTAGTTCTACACATAATTTCTTTCTTTTGGAAATTTTTCAATGAGTTGGTTCTATAACTTATTTTTTCAGAATCACACTGTTAACAAAAATCTTCCTTTGTCATGCAAGCACATTCACAACCTGAAAAGATGTTTCATTGGTACTTTTAATTGTATAAATATGATTTATTCAGTTATAAAAGAAAATGTATATTTTTCATCTGAAGATTGTTATTTTTAGGAGATTCCTTCTCACGTTTCGGGGAATGGGGGTTGTGCTTTTGGTGGCATTGGTGTGTCATAGGAGATGTGCATACTTGTCTCTAACTATGGTGAACAAAAAGGCAAGTTCTCATTTTTTTCATCAAAATGGTAACTTTCTGGGTATTTTTTTCCCAAAGTAGAGTTATGTTATTTGTAATTATGTTTAGTTTGGTTAACCCCAATCTAATATTCTCCACCACATCAGTCTTGGTACCTTTCCCCAACTCATTCCAGGGGTGCAGATGGGGGAGTCTCTCTCTGCTACTGAATAACCTACTCCCATTTTTTGATGAGTGTAATGGGGAATGGTAGATAGCTGAGAAAAGGGTGAGAGCTTCTTTACTCTCTTCTGTCTCCATAGTTTTTCCTCTCTTTGCCCCTGTACATTGAGTCTATGGCTATTCCTAAATAGAATAGCAATAGCTGGAGAATTTCATCATTTAAACCCAAAGACCTGTCTCTTCCCTCTACCCACCACCCTGCAATTTGGCTTCCCTTTCACCCATCACCACATCTTGCTACACAGAGAATCCTTATGTGCTGCAGGAAAGACTCACTCTATGTCCAGCACCACCTGATGTGAAGGGGAAGCTGCTGATGACACACTTTACAAACTCTCACGATCTACTGATGAATAATTACTTCTTATTTCTATGTAATGCTCTTTCCTTTTATCATGTAATCCTATATTTGTATTTTATATTATTTTGTCTCCCCTTTATTGTGATAGAGTATGGTAAAATACATTATTTCATCTTTTTAAAAAAGATTATTTTTACTCTCTGAATCTGCTCAATACATATACTGTAGAGGTGCATTTTGTAAACTAATGCATGAGGTTTTCATTCATTCATTCTGCTGATGTCACTGAGACTTGATCAGCTAAAATAGTGGTGTTTTTTTTAAAGTCTGTAATAAATTGTGTAAGGGGGAGATGTTCACAGTCACAAAAAGAAAAGGAGTACTTGTGGCACCTTAGAAACTAACAAATTTATTTGAGCATAAGCTTTCGTGAGCTACAGCTCACTTCATCGAAAGCTTATGCTCAAATAAATTTGTTAGTCTCTAAGGTGCCACAAGTATTTCTTTTCTTTTTGTGAATATAGACTAACAGCGCTGCTACTCTGAAACAGTCACAAAGGAGAGCTAGGTTCCCCACTGTGATTGACTTTCAAAGGGAATTGGTTATCTAACTGCATGTTGTGCCTTTGAAAATCTCACTGTAAAAGCACTTGCCAGGCAACATGAAACTTGAAAATTATACCTGTAATAATGTGCTTATCTAATACAATTCCTTTCTTATTGTACTGTACAATATAGGCTACGCTATTTACGTGACATTTCATATGTGTTAGAATGGTTGGGCTTGATCTTTCCTTCCTTATTCAACAAAATTCCCACTGAGGTCAGTTTTTTAATGAATAGGTTCTTACCTTACACCTTTTCAGACCCCATATAAGTGATCTTTCCTAAATAGAGCCTAAAAGACAACTGTTGTATACTTTTGAAAGAGAAATGAAAAAGCAGATTGTTCCAGTGGCCTGAGAGCAGAAGTAAGTAGTTCTTGCCTCTGATTTCTGTTCTTGGCCCTGACACTGACATTTTCTCCAGTCTTGGACAATTCACTTAACCTCTCTAAGTCTTAGTTTTCCAAACTGTAAAGCAGAAGAAAAGAATAATTACTTACATTCTTCAAAAGTCTGCTGTGAAGATTTTATAAAGACATAGTTAACAATTGCTTCAGGTTGAATTCAGACTTAGGCAGAAGTCTGAACTGTGCTGGTTACACTCTCTTCACACTTGGAAAATTATCAGAGCAACTATAACTTCTAGAAAAATATTTTATTTTTTTTAATGTCAAGATTTTGAAGTATGTTCTACAGCAAAGTCTGCAGCTGCCCTAATTATTATTGATCATTATTATTAATGTAGCATTCTGGAGCCTGATATTTCTGATCATATTCATCCAAAATTCCCCATGGCTTCATTGAGAGCAACAGCTACAAAGTGACTGAAATCCCATTGATGGCAGTGGGAGTTCAATAGGATGAGGGCTTAGTTCATAATGAAATTGTTCCATGGGGGAGTGGGAAACCCCCCCTCAATCTTAAAGGGTTCTACCATAATATGAATAAAGTAAATATGGTTGTACACAACTTCCTTATTCAAATTATATTAGGAGCTTAATTCTACTCCTATTAAAGTTAATGGCAAAAATTCATTCTCAATTACTTCAGTGGGAGAAAAAGCAAATCCAATAAGAATCTGAAATTTATTAAGGACCAAAACAAGGGAGGGTTTAGTAGGCCCACAATTTGATCCTTATTTTATTAAACCTAGCATATGTTTGAGAATGAGAGGGTATGCATATCCAAGGAGAAGTTTGAGAAATTTTCAGAAAATATGTCTTCTAATTCTACTTCTACTTCTAATTCTACTAATTTCTGTGTGAAATATTAGAAGAATTAAGCAGGAATTCTCAATTCCTGATAGTGGAAGAGTAGTCCCAAAACAGGGATGAACATTAACTGATAAAAAAGCTGTTGGACAGGTAGAAAACTTCATTTTCCTAATTTGCCTGGAAGAACTGATCACCTAAGGGAGCCAGAGGTACCAAAAATCTCCAAGTGGTTCGCTCTCCCGTTCCTCTCCACTCTCTGGAAATGAGCTCTTAAAAATGCCCCTGCGCAGACTCCTGTCTCCCCTGCCTGGCACACAAGCCTTGCCTACAAGAAGTACTTATTTTCTAAATAACTAACACATGTTTTACTTGATATAAATAAGTCCCTAGACTTAGGCTATTAATGCTTACAGATAATAATAGTATTTTTAAAAAATTAAAGGGGAGAAACCAATCAGACTAAACATAAATATGTGTACAGTATGTTTGAGTTTCAAACTAATGAGTGGATTGTGTGAATTTCATTTAAGTTTATTTTGGGAAAAAAGATGAAGAAAAAGAGACTGATAATAATAACTCAGTGATATGCTTCTGGGATCAGTTATAAGTTGTATTTAAAATCTGATGTGGTACTATACAGTTTGAGGCTTCAGAATAGAATATGTCAGTAAAGCAACATCTGTTTATCTCCATAAACTAGAAAAGAAAAAGGCTAACATAACCTATTTTAAGAGGGTTTTTTTAATAAAATATACTTTTTATTATAGTCCTTGTTTCTGCTAACTAATTAAATTCAGATTCAAAGATTGCAAACCATCTGTAAAACAGATCGTGGAGATACTGCTCTTGGTATAGATATTTCTGATTTCATATTCATTTGCATGTTATAGAGTATAACAAACAATACAATTAGCAGCTTTGATTTTTTTCTTAATTTTTACCTTTAGAAATTGTTTACTCATTCAATACTGGCACATGCTGTGCTGATAAAAACGACAGCTTCTACAGCTTCCTGAATCTCAGCTATGATGTAGCTCATTACATTAGCACAAAGAAAGCAGGAAATAAATTACCCAAGTGTATTCAGGCATGGCCACAGATTTGACAGTGCCTACCCTGTAGAAGATCCATCAGGAAAGGTCCTGCATACTGAAGGGACAAACTTCAATGCAATTAAATTCAGCAAATAGAGGCACTTTGTGTCTGACTCTTAATATATGATGCAAAGAGGCAGCATGCAAAAAATGCAAAGGTATGCTGAACTGAGCATTCTTTGGCAGTCAGTACTTTTAATTTGTACCTCATAAATGCAGTAAGCAAGCAAGCATAAGGAAGCAGCATTTTATGCTTTAGGGCCTATTGAAATACTTCAATTTAGCTTCAAATCTGTTCATTTCATTTGAGCAAGTCTGAAATGAAACATATTGGGGGTGATATTCATGGAAAAGTTAATCTGAAAATGTGCCCTGGAATTCAGTGTTGCTTGATATTTTCATAAATACATGGGAAAGATGATTAATTTACTTTTATTAAGCTTTCAGGGTGCAGATTAATACACAGTGTTACCTGTCCAAAAATATATTCTTATGAAAACAATAGCAACACCAAAGAATACTGATTATCTTGGAACATCAATATACATCTAATTTTTTTGCCAGTCAAATAATCTTTTCCAATCTAGTGCTAGAATTTTATGGTATGGCAGAAGTACTAATGTTCCAGCTCTAAAAGGGAAATAGCATGTTGAAAGGCCTTAATAAGAATGTCTTATTCAGGAATGTTAAGTTCTTTAGCAAGTGGATGGAAAAAAAGAATCTGACTTAATATGTTGCTCTTTTCAGAATATTAAGTATGGGAAGAGTATTCCATTATAGGGATCTTCATTTGCTAGAGTTGCAGTCTGTGGACAGTATTTTGCTTGATGCAAGCTGTTACTGTTAATACTAAACCACGAATTTTGAACATTTTAGCTTGTTAGAACATACAGGGGCCAATTCTCTGCTCCAGTCCCCTCCCTTTGTATTGCTTGGATGATGCAATGGGAGTGGAGACTGACCAAAAATCCCTAGCTAGGGATCACAACAACATAGAGGAATCTTTGGATGGAGATTTTCTCTAAGGATATGTAATGATAAGTTTTCTCTCTCTTCTCTCTCTCTCTCTCTCTCTCTCAGAAAATACACTGTCAGTCATTAAAAAGTCAACAGTTAACATACAGTAGAATCTGAAATAAGTCAGTTACTTCCTACAGCTGTGGTAAAAGAAAGCTGATCTCTCAGATTTCACAGTATGGCAACTGTTACCAAATGTTGATTTGAAGAACAACCTATGTCTGTATGTAGGCACACGTGTTCTGTTCATGTCTAAAAGGAAGTCTATCCAGATTTTCATTGCTTGGGATATATAATGATAAGCTTCCCTTTCTGTGCATCCCTCCCCATGTTTTAACAGGTCTCCTGTCTTAACATGGCTTTTGTTTTCTGGGCAGCAATCTCACTGTATTGTATCACAGGCTGCAATTGTAAACTACACACCTTCTGGGTGTGGTGCTCTGTCCCCTACAGTGGCACCAAGACCACTTAGAGATTAATGAGTCTGCTACAACCTTAGCTAAGGGCCATGTGGCTTTTAGCTCATGCAGAAGAGGCTCATGCACTAAGCTCTAGAGGTCCCAGATTCGATGCCAGTAATGGGGGTCTGTCGGTGTTACACAATGATTCCCAAAATTCAGATTTATATATTTCTGTTTGCTCTCAACCAATTTGTGTGTGTGTGTGACTGAGAGAGAGAGAGAGAGAGAAAGAGGAAGAATAGCAACGTACAAGAAGTCTAGCAAATGTGGTCTTTTCTTGCTCTTTTAATAAGAGTGTTTGATACTGTATTCTCTGAGCAAGGATTTCATTACATTGCATCACAAAAGCCACCAGTGCAACCTTGCCATTGCAATATTGAACCAATTTTCTCTTTTTTTTCTCTCTTTATCTAGATCCCAGATCATGTACCATATCTTCTGGTTACCATTGTAGGAAATGACAGGAAGAAAAAGTGAAGCAGGAAACAATTAAATACATTTGGTACCAATGCTCATAGAATAGTTTCTATAATAAGATTGCTGAACCGAAATTTTATTCTGTTCAGCTGTTGTACAAGCACTGTTTGATATTATTGGAATTGCAGAAATATGGATGTATCAGGAAAATGCTTAGGGATTTAAAATAAAGGATGGAGTTTTTTACAGAAATGAGGCAAAACACATCAGGAAAAGGAGTGGAAAGATTGTTTTGGGATAATATTGAGTTGGCAAAGAAAAATGATAAAAATATTTTGGCTGACAAAGCAAAGGCATTTTAGAGTGAAGCTACAGATAATAAAAGGAGTTCACACAATTCCTGGATGTTTCAAGAGAGCTCCAGGCTGTTAGAGACAGTAAATTTGGAAATATTTTTTACGGCTTTGAGAGGCTTGCAAGAAGGCAAGGACATTTATGTGTATCTCTGTGGTTAATTGTTGGCATAAACATGCAGAAAACAAAAGGGACAGATTTATAAAATTAGTAAATATAGACTGCTGCTTTTAGTGCTAAATTCTCTTTTTTACACATGTTCATTTTCCAAAGAGAAGTACATGCAAAGTTGGGCTACTAGAGAATAAGTTTTCTACTATGCCCTATGAACAATCTATAGTGCTGACCAGGAATTCTGTATGCACACAATCCTCCCATTACCTTCTACAAACTTCAGGATTAATGCCGTGGTCAGAGGCTTTTTTGGCTCTAACCAAAGGAAGTGAGATAAACTGCATAAATTAAATCTGATTGACACTCATGAGCAAATTGGCTCTAGTGATTAAAATAATTGCATTTTATATAACAATGTGACATAGCATGTGCCACACACACAGAGAGACAGGTAATATTGAGAATTATGGCATTATTGAAAGATTGATTTTCTTGGAGGAGATGGGAGAGGGAGAGATTATTTGCTGCAGGAAGTGCCTGGAGGATAGGCTGATTGGTGGCCAGAAGAAGGATTAGGGTATACCAAGTGCCTGAGGATGGGCTGATGTGCAAAGTTTCACTGGGGGCTGAATAGGAGGGCTCAGGAGGGACTGGGAGGAAATGAATAGAAACACGAGAAAGTAGAACATGTATTCAAGTATCTGAGATTCTGTGTGGGAGGCCAAGGTAAAGATAAAGGAATGTTGACCAGTTATTGATTTTGGAGATTTAGAGTTGGGTTGAGGGAATTGGGAGGTCAGGCAAATTCTGGATGGCCTACTGGGACAATGGAAGCTGAGAATGGACTGATAGGACTAGAGGACAATGAGAAAAAAGTTGAGAGAGAGAGAGAGAAAGAGTAGATTTTGAAAGCTTTGTGCAAGGGAACTGACATAAAGAAAATTTAGGAAAAGACAGGGAAGTCAAATGAAGAATGAGATTGTTTGAGCAAGAACAAAAACAAAGGAGACAAAATAACTGTGAGTTTTATTAATAGTTTAAAGAATAATTGGTAGTAATATATTATACAAAATCAAACATTTATGTGTATGATACCTTTAGGTGTGTGCTGAGGGTATCTTGGGAAATGTGCTGAGGGGAAAGAGAGATGATGACCCAACTCCTAGTCTATCTTCCATTCACATGCAGACACAGAGGGAACAACTGGCTCCTTAGAGAAGGAACATCTTGAAGAAAAACTTTTTTTTTTACAGGCAGCCAGCAAGGGTGTACAAGTTCTGAATTTTTGAAGATCTAAGTTATTAGTGTATATGTAAGCAAGAGAAATAAATTAAATGGATGATGTATCACTTATATTTTTTCAAAGAAAATAATCATTTGGAACCTTAAGAATTATTGGTTAGGTGACATCAGGATGCAGAGGGGCAAGACAATGGAATATGTGGAAAACAGGTAATGCGAATGCATCCGATGAAGTGAGCTGTAGCTCACGAAAGCTTATGCTCAAATAAATTTGTTAGTCTCTAAGGTGCCACAAGTACTCCTTTTCTTTTTGTGAATACAGACTGACGTGGCTGCTACTCTGAAACTGGGAAAGAGTGTGTCATTCTACAAAGGGATAACAATTTGGTAGAAAGATTACCAAGTAGCATAACTTAGGAATTGGTTTTGTGCTTTATTATGTATGTATTCAGAATGCTGTCTGTATAATGTAAGCATTTAACTAAGGATGGTCCAGGATACTAGTTATTTTTTGTGAATTTCTGCTTTTTCCCAGGACCCAGTTTTTGTGACTGGGTGTAGCAACATCAAGTAATTTTTGCCCAAAGTAGTATAATGAGACAAAGGGTCTGTCCCTTGTTTTCAACCAAAAAGCTTTCCAGCTTCTGGTGTAACCACTTGACCAGATGGAATTTCCAGTGTGAAAGGGGAGAGACAAAGATGATAGAATATGTTAATCAAACTGAACCTGGAAGATCTATCAAGATGAGGAATGAGACAGACATAGTCAGGATTTGGGACTTTGGGGTGATTGTGCCATATGTACTGCATACAGTCTAATACAGACAAATTAAGTCTGGGGAGAAGGATAAGTGTGTGTGTGTGTGTCAATTAAATTGAACAGGCATGCAGCATATTATGCCAGAAAATGCATGTATGAGTTATTGTAGAAAAATTATTGAAATCATTAATCCGCTTTATACTATACTTCAGAGATCGGCAACCTTTGGAACATGGCCCGGGCATGGGCCAAGGGATGTGTTGACCGCCGTTTCCCGCAGCCCCCATTGGCCTGGAACAGCAAACCGCAGCCAGTGGGAGCTGTGATCAGCCGAACCTGTGGATGCAGCAGGTAAACAAACCAGCCCGGCCCACCAGGGGACTTCCCCTGGCAGGCTGCTGGCCAAAGGTTGCTGATCCCTGCTATAATTAAAAAGTTAAACAGGACCACAGGATGGGTAAGCAGAGGGTTATTGCTACTATAATAGATACTTGTTATGTTTAGCATATTTAGCATTATTTAGAATAATACACTTAGTTCTTTCTAGTCACCTTTTTATAAGGACATTGGATGGCCTACAAAATAAACCAGTAGTAATATATTTCAGCAATATTATGAGGGAATGGTAACGATGTTGAGTTTATTCTCTTTGGATGACTTAAATAGAGGCATTCAGAGTTATGAAGTTTTGAGAAAGTAAGATAAGAAGCTGTTCAGACTGAAGCACTGCTAGAAATATATGGGACAATCAAAAAAAGAAGGAAATTCAGACAGAGACTAATCTACCGAAGTAGAGGTAAATATGGACTAAAGTGCCAAGTCAGGTCAGTGAAGCAAATAATATAAATGAGTAGAAGAAACAGCCAGAGATGTTTTTAAGGCAACCAAAGATATTAAAAGACACTGTGCCAAAGCTTGGAGGTGATATTTAGATAAACTTGAAGGCAAGACATCTTTTGACGTGCTATGTGTTTTTGACTGTGCATATGGATTTATACAGAATAAATAGACAACCTTAATAAAATACCATCAAAAATATGGGTTGGCAAGAACCATCTTATATTTATTTTTGCTCTGCAGGAACAACAACAATAACAAATACAATAAAATTGAGTTTCTTCCTGACCTTTAGGTGATGTGTTCCTTTATTTATCAGAGCATCTATTTAAGTTATAACATTACCAGTGGCAATGGGACGGATGACTCCGCTGTGGCTCATCATTGGTTAAAATAACAGGAAGACTGAACAGTTAAGTGTTATTTTATGCTCAATTTACAGGTGAGGAAACTGAGAGTCAGAGACAATGAGTGACATGAGCTAGGTCACTCATTAAGAGTCTGATACTGCAAATGTTTACACATAAAAATGACTTGAATCATACAAGTTAATCCCTTTGTAGGTGTGGGGCCTAAGTCTGTGTCAGTCAGAAAGAGGGTCTCTACACTTAGAGTCAGGAAGAGGTCTTAAAAAAAAGGAAAAGGACGTAGAACTTGATGCAGTGGGAAAGAGGGAACCAGTGAAGGGATTCAAAGAGGGGATGAGTTAACTGATCAAAAGGAAGGAAAATGATCTGAGTAGCTTCATTTTGTGTTGACTGGAGTTCCAGTATGTCATAGCATTCATGGAATAAGGGATACTTTTCTAAACTTTCAGTTATTCAGCCATTCCATAACAAGAACTCAGTGCAATTAGCAACTCACACTATTTAACTAACTTCCGTGCAAGTAATTCCTTCTGTTAGGCTTTGAATTTCACTGTCCTTACCAAACCATATGAAGATGATTGTTCCCTTTCCAAGGATTCCAAAATATCAGCGCTAACAAAAGAAGAAATAAGGCCCCTTTTTTTCTAAGTACTGAGAATGGCAGTATTAGGAACATTAAGTACAGCTTGTCCTGAGGCAGCTCTTGTACCTTATTATATGAAGCCAAGTAGTGAAGTGAAAGTATTTGCCTGCTTATTGCTGAATACTGACCTAGGTCTTTGATCTTCATTAGGCTCTGTTGAGTTACCCTTTACAGATGAAACAGATGAATATGACTGTCCATCTTTGCATTCCATGCTGAGATATCAGTTTAGCCAGTGTTCAGATAGACTGTAGTGCAGGGATGTACACTTTTATTTCAGGTAGGACACAGTCCACATTATCTATCTCAGAAGCTGCTACCAAGTCCACTGAAGTCAATGGGAATACCTCCACTGACTTCAGTGGGCCTAGGAACAGACAGTGAACACATAGAAAAGTGGAGTAATGAATATTTGCAAATCTATTAAGTGAGAATAGAATAGAGAATAGAGAATATATATATATGTTGCTGTGTTTTCTTGATTATTATGCCTTCACATATCTCCTTTACTACCTTAAGATACTCTCAAAATACCCTGCATTGACAGATGGTTATAGAACTGCTGTGACACAAAATATGTTGTGAAGCATTTTAAATTAAGCCAAAAGAAAAAAAACACGATCCAAATGTGGACTTTGTGAGCTCACAAGTAGGTATTAAAAAGAGGAATTTTTCATGAAAAGAAAAAAAAATCACAAGTACAAAAAAATTAAATTAGCAATTGTTGTAAATAAATTACTCAGCACTAACAAAGGTAGCCTAAAATATGTTTTTATTGATTTTTAATGAGGCAAATTGATTTTTCTTTATCAATTATTCAACTGTATAGACCACCTAGATATCACATGGTATCTGTTTCCAGTAATCAAGGATATTTGCTTTCTATGTGGTGTATGGTACATATTAATAGAACAGCCCTTTCTATCCCTGTTTGCACTATTGTTTGCAGAAACCTGAAGAAAAGCTCAGTGAAGCTTAAAAGCTTGTCCCTTCCACCAACAGAAGTTGGTCCAATAGAAGATATTGCCTCACCCACTTTGTCTCTTTCTAGCCTTATATTTTAATGGGGACTTTCAAAAATGTCAGACACAATATTTCTGATTGTTTGCTCAGAATAAACAACTTTGAAATTGCATTATGTATTTGAGATTTTATTTTCTTATTGCTTAAAACAGATCAGCACAGCCAAGAATGAAGCGGCTTGATAGAGAAGGTTTTTGTTTTTTAATGTGTGTGTGCGTGTGTGTTCTGGTTATGGACCATAGTGAACACATTTATAGGGGAAGATTTATTAGTCCTCCTTCTGGCTATTTAATTTGATTAGAAAATGTACCAATATCAGTATTAATGATTAAATATTTTCAACCTTTGTAGTCTTCGTAACGGGGGTAGTTAGGTAGGTATTAGCTGCAGATTATGGATTACAATTGAATAATTTTGGAAGTTTCTTTAGTCTGATATCACGTTTCTTTGTTCACATCACAAAAAGTGACTGTTGAATATAAAGCCAGGCTATCAATGTTATCTCAGAAACTACTTTATCTGCTGTGTCCAAGCAGAAAACCGACAAACATAAAATAAAATAAAGTTCATATTGGCAACTCAGTTTTGGGTATTCTGTTTAGATCAGGGTGGCCAACATGAGCCTGAGAAGGAGTCAAAATTTATCAATGTACGTTGCCAAAGAGCCACAGTAATATGTCAGCAGCCCCCCCAGCAGCTCCCATCACCCGCTCCCAGCATCTCCCAACCACCAGCAGCCCCACCAATCAGCCCCTCCCACTCCCTCCCCGCACCTCCTGGTCAGCTGTTTCATGGAATGCAGGAGGCTCTGGCGGGTAGGGGGAAGGAGCGAGGGCATGGCAGGCTCAGGGGAGGGGTCAGGAAGGGGTAGAGTGGGGGCAGGTCCTGTGGCAGAGCCAGGGATTGAGCAGTGAGCACCCCCCGGCACATTGGAAAGTTGGTGCCTGTAACTCCAGCCCTGGAGTCGGTGCCTATACAAGGAGCCTCATATTAACTTCTGAAGAGCCGCATGTGGTTTCGGAGCCACATGTTGGCCACCCCTGCTTTAGATGCTTTAATAGAAGCTGTGGTCTTTTGAAATTCTGTCCTGGGTTGTGGGTCCTTAACTCATTGGCTTTGACAGCAAGGTACATGTAGTAAAGCATCAATTTTAATTGACTTCATTAAATCCAGAAGTCAGCAGAATAGAGTGGAACGTCATCAGAACATTAAAGGGGTTTACACTTACATAGCAGCGGTTTCCCATCTTCCTCTCCTTCCAAAAACTGGCATTTCCCCCTTTAATTAACTTGTGGTACCTCCACAGTAGCAACCTTCATATAAATATTTTTAGTTATGGTATACACAAGTGAAGCTTGGCATTCTGTACCAGATCATGTCTGTGTGACTTATCCTTGGGGAAAAACTTGAATTAAATCAACGAGATGAACAGGATTTTCACTGGTTTCAGAGTAGCAGCCGTGTTAGTCTGTATTCGCAAAAAGAAAAGGAGTACTTGTGGCACCTTAGAGACTAATAAATTTATTAGAGCATAAGCTTTCGTGAGCTACAGCTCACTTCATCGGATGCATGCGATGAAGTGAGCTGTAGCTCACGAAGGATTTTCACTGGGGACAGAATGAATGGAGGGATTTGCCTCATTCATAGGAAAAAAATGTCAGGCTAGAACTGTGGTAGGATGACTCACTTTTAAAATCCTGCCAGGACCCTGTAATAGGAGACCATGTCAGCTGTGAGGTAGGGACAAACAACTACAGCCCATCTTTTGTCACTAAAAGGGTCTCAAGGGTACCTTTTGCCAGGCAGACTGTGGTCTGGTAAGTCATGTTTCAAAACAATTTGAAGGAAAGTATTTGTGTGCAGGGAATCTTAAGAACATAAGAACATAAGAATGGCCATACTGGGTCAGACCAAAGATCCATCTAGCCCAGTGTCCTGTCTACCAACAGTGGACAATGCCAGGTGTCCCAGATGGAGTGAACAGGTAATGATCAAGTGATCTCTCTCCTGCCATATAGCTCCATCCTCTGACAGAGACTAGGGACACCAAGACACCAATCTTGGGAGACTCCATGCCTATCTCATGTTCCTTTCCATCCTTCAGCAGCATTTCAAACTGACTTGACAGCCCTATTGAGCATCTCAATGGAACCCACCTTCTCCATTTTGCAATCCATCTAGATGAGACCGCAAGCACTGTTGGCTTATATAACAGGTCTAGTACTGTAGCACTGCTAAATCAGTGTGCTCAAGTTTGCAACTGATGTACATATATATCTATATATATTCTGAAATAGTACTGTGTCAGATTGGGAAAAAAGTGTTGCAGCGTAAAAAGATAAATGAGGTTGTACATCATATTTAGGGTATTCCATTTTTGGCAGCACAATCAACAAAAAGAGGCCAAGAGGAAAAAAAAAAATCCCTGCAGCAGGCACTTTTCAGTATCTTTACTGAATTCTATTAAACAAAGTTTTCTGAGCTTTTTTGTTGTTATTTAATTTCCAGGAGGTATCCTTGCTGCTCTGAGGCTTCTCGGCCTCACATCAGTTTCATGCTGCTTCCTGGAGAGAAGCGAACAAAGAGCCGTGAAAAAAGATGCAGAGAGAGAAGCACAGCAGTAGATAAGCCTTTCCCCCTAATTGGAGGTAGGGGAGAAGGGGAAAAGAAAAAGAGAGATTTAATCTAATCCAATGCTCACAGCTTGATTCTGTTATGTGTACGTATCTCTTTTCTCCTGAGTATCATCATGTGCACTCCTCCTTTCCCCCCCCTCCCCTGCCTTCACCAATATGTGTAATTGTCAGGAGTAATATGTTTAGTCGCTGCACTGAAAAAAATGATTCTTTTCTCTTCCCGAGAGCCCAATATGGCTACTGTGGAGAAATCACCTTAACCTTACTTACCCAGAGTAAATGTCAGCATCAGCTTAATATATGTCTTATGACTACTAAAAAGACAAACTAGTGAAGACATTGGGGTCATAAGTTGTTATTATTTGTAAAGGAATGGGCCACCCCATGGAACCCCTTTTTGGCCCAGTATGGTACTGCCAGTGAGTACTACTTTACCTTCCCCCAACTATCAATCAGCCAACCCACTTGTACAGATCACGGCAATGAGAAGACAAAACAAACTAATCAAAAGAAGTATATATCCTTTAATGATGCTCTAGGGAAGGAGGACATGGGACAATAGATCAAAGAATCTTGCCTCAGGACTCAGGGTCACATCTCCAAACTAAAAGTTCAAGCAAAGTATCTATGTCTGGTCAGGCCAGCCCACCTGCTGCTTGCCCACCATCCCCCAAAATATCATTTTCCTGTTGAAATAGGTCACTAGAGTAGAACATGAAGTCTCCTTAACTCTGTTCTGTTTGTGAACTCCAAGTTGACCCTCCAGGGGTGATACACACTTTCACAGTATCCTATATTACCATTGGCTTCAATGGGAGCTGTGGGGGCTCAGCACTTCTAAACTGAGTCTGTTTATATTGTAGTGCCTATATATAGATGTTGATAGTTCAAGTTTCAGTGCTCAAGTTTGAAAATATTGAACTATATTACTATGTAATACATGATAGTGTTGTGCTGTCAATTCTTACATCACTGTTCCTCCTCCAGAGTGCAACCTATCATCACACACTTTTATATTCACACTCCCTTTTTAGCTAGAACAGAGTTTTCAAGGGAGCATTGAATAACCTGGGGGGGGCAGTGATACCAGGTGGCTTGAGCATCACCCAATAGAAGGACGAGGGGTTCTAACCTATTAACAGAATCCATTTTAAAGCACTTGGAGGAGAGGAAGGTGATCAGGAACAGTCAACATGGATTCACCAAGGGCAAGTCATGCATGACAAAACTGATTGCCTTCTATGATGAGATAACTGGCTCTGTGAATATGAGGAAAGTGGTGGATGTAATATATCTTGACTTTAGCAAAGCTTTTGATACGGTCTCCCACAGTATTCTTGCCAGCAAGTTAAAAAAGTATGGTTTGGATGAATGGACTATAAGGTGGATAGAAAGCTGGCTGGATTGTCAGGCTCAATGGGTGGTGCTCAATGGCTCGATGTCTAGTTGGCAGCAGGTATCAAGTGGAGTGCTCCAGGGGTCGATCTTGGGGCCGGTTTTGTTCAACATCTTTATTAATGATCTGGATAATGTGATTAATTGCACCGTCAGCAAGTTCGCAGATGACACTAAGCTGGTGGGGGGAGATAGATACGATAAAGGGTAGGAATAATGTCCAGAGTGACCTAGAAAAATTGGAGGATTGGGCCAAAAGAAATCTGATGAGGTTCAACAAGGACAAGTGCAGAGTCCCGCACTTAGGAAAGAAGAATTCCATGCACTGCTACAGGCAGGGACTGACTGGCTAAGAAGCAGTTCTGCAGAAAAAGACCTAGGGATTACAGTGGATGAGAAGTTGGATATGAGTCAGCAGTGTGCCCTTGTTGTCAAGAAGGCCAATGGCATATTGGGCTGTATGAGTCTGAGCATTGCTAGCAGATCGAGGAAAGTGATTATTCCCCTCTATTTGGCACTGATGAAGCCGCACCTGGCATATTGTGTCCAGTTTTGGTCCTCCCACTACAGAAGGGATGTGGACAAATTGGAGAAAGTCCAGCAGAGGACAACAAAAATTATTAGGGGCCTGGGGCACATGACTTCTGAGGAGAGGCTGAGGGAACTGGGGTTATTTAGTCTGCAGAAGAGAAGAGTGAGGGGGGATTTATTGGTAGCCTTCAATTACCTGAAGGGGGGTTCCAAAGAGGATGGAGCTAGGCTATTCTCAGTGGTGGCAGATGACAGAACAAGAAGCAATGGTCTCAAATTGCAGTGGGGGAGGTCTAGGTTGGATATTAGGAAACATGATTTCACTAGGAGGGTGATGAAGCACTGGAATCAGTTACCTAGGGAGGTGGTGGAATCTCCATCCTTCGAGGTTCTTAAGGCCCAGCTTGACAAAGCCTTGGCTGGAATGATTTAATTGGAATTGGTCCCATTTGAGCAGGGGGTTGGACTAGATGACCTCCTGAGGTTTTTTCCAACCATAATATTCTATGATTCTGTAATTCTAACAGGCAGAAGGTGCATTCACATAGATGTCTCTTGCCTCTGTTTAATATAACCTTAAAGTGCCAGTGTTAAATTAGTGTACACTGTAATTTCAGTCCTCTGCAAAGACTTCTCTTTATTCATAATTCTGTAGGTGCTTTATTAGCCTGCATTTTAAAACACCTGATGGTTTGCCAGTCCGCTGCTTCTACAGCCTTCTTTAAAAGTTAATTGTTCTCTCATGAGGCTCAGGTAGACCTAATTGTCTCCTAGGACCCAGTTAGCTATTCATCAAATAGATGAACTACCTACAGTTTTAACTCATTGTAAATAGTTAAAGAACACTGTAATTGTTGTTAGGGTTTTTTGTTTGTTTGTTTGTTTTTAATAATTCCTTTGGCTCAAGTAGTTCTTTTAAAATTAAATAAATATTCTATATAGAGGAAAAGATAGTGATGAGACATGAGGCATGAAATCTCTTTGTCAAAATGCATATTCATTTCCCTAAATAAATAAATAAACACTTCCCCTTCCTTTTTTCCAATTATTAAACAAATCATTCTGAGCCCTATAAATTTCCCTTGTGTTTTAAAAATTTCCAATACCATTATCTAAATTATGAAATATTGTATCTTTATACAAAGAATTATTCAGCATTTCCTTTTGCTACACTTTAGAGGATATTGCACAGAATAACCCCACAGTACTATGATGGAAATCAAGGTGATTATTATTGCACTATGCAGCAGCAGAGAATGAGAACACCTTTTTATAAAGTGTATGTAAAAAGCCTAAAAGGTTCATAGGCTGTCATAGCACATTATACACTAAGGGCCAGATTGTAACTCCCTTTCTCAAAAACTTAAGTAAATGAGCACTTTCTCAAATGAACACATCCATTCAGAGGTATTACTTCTGTGAATAACTTCTAGCCAATGAAAATAAGGGGATCACGATTTGTTTTGAAGGGGTATACATTTATTTTGTTTTCTGTCCTGTACAACCAGGTTCTAGTACCATTACTTTGAGTAATGCCTTCCTTCACAAGAAGAAAAGGAGTACTTGTGGCACCTTAGAAACTAACAAATTTATTTGAGCATAAGCTTTCGAGAGCTATAGCTCACTTCATCGGGTGCATTCAGAGGAAAATACAGTGCAGAGATTTATATACATAGAGAACATGAAACAATGGTTGTTACCATACACACTGTAACCAGAGTGATCACTTAAGGTGAGCTATTACCAGCAGGAAGGCGGGGGGCGGAGGTGGTAGCTTTTGTAGTGATAATCAAGGTGGGCCATTTCCAGCATTTGACAAGAATGTCTGAGGAACAGTGTGGGGTGGGAGGATAAACATGGGGAAATAGTTTTACTTTGTTTAATGACACATCCACTCCCAATCTCTATTCAAGCCTAAGTTAATTGTATCCAGTTTGCAAATTAATTCCAATTCAGCAGTCTCTCATTGGAATCTGTTTTTTTAGGTTTTTTTGTTGAAGTTTTGCCACTTTTAGGTCTGTAATCGAGTGACCAGAGAGATTGAAGTATTCTCCAACTGGTTTTTGAATGTTATAATTCTTGATGTCTGATTTGTGTCCATTTATTCTTTTACTTAGAGACTGTCCCGTTTGACTAATGTACATGGCAGAGGGGCATTGCTGGCACATGATGGCATATATCACATTGGTAGATGCGCAGGTGAACGATCCTCTGATGGTGTGGCTGATGTGATTAGGCCCTATGATGGTGTCCCCTGAATAGATATGTGGACACAGTTGGCAATGGGCTTTGTTGCAAGGATAGGTTCCTGGGTTAGTGAATCATAGAATCATAGAATATCAGGGTTGGAAGGGACCTCAGGAAGTCATCTAGTCCAACCCCCTGCTCAAAGCAAGACCAATCCCCAACTAAATCATCCCAGCCAGGGCTTTGTCAAGCCTGACCTTAAAAACTTCTAAGGAAGGAGATTCCACCACCTCCCTAGGTAATGCATTCCAGTGTTACATCACCCTCCTAGTGAAAAAGTTTTTCCTAATATTCAACCTAAACCTCCCCCACCACTGCAACTTGAGACCATTACTCCTCATTCTGTCATCTGCTACCACTGAGGACAGTCTAGATCCATCCTCTTTGGAACCCCCTTTCAGGTAGTTGAAAGCAGCTATCAAATCCCCCCTTATTCTTCTCTTCCACAGACTAAGCAATCCCAGTTCTCTCAGCCTCTCCTCATAAGTCATGTGTTCCAGTCCACTAATCATTTTTGTTGCCCTCTGCTGGACTCTTTCCAATTTTTCCACATCCTTCTTGTAGTGTGGGGCCCAAAACTGGACACACTACTCCACATGAGGCCTCACCAATGTCGAATAGAGGGGAACGAACACGTCCTTTGATCTGCTGGAAATGCCCCTACTTATACATCCCAAAATGCCATTGGCCTTCTTGGCAACAAGGGCACACTGTTGACTCATATCTAGCTTCTTGTCCACTGTAACCCCAGATCCTTTTCTACAGAACTGCTGAGGAGCCATTCGGTCCCTAGTCTGTAGCTGTGCATGGGATTCTTCTGTCCTAAGTGCAGGACTCTGCACTTGTCCTTGTTGAACCTCATCAGATTTCTTTTGGCCCAATCCTCTAATTTTTCTGGGTCCTTCTGTATCCTATCCCTACCCTCCAGCGAATCTATCTCTCCTCCCAGTTTAGTGTCATCTGCAAACTTGCTGAGGTTGCAATCCACACCATCCTCCAGATCATTTATGAAGATATTGAACAAAAGCGGCCTGAGGACTGACCCTTGGGGCACGCCACTTGATACCGGATGCCAACTAGACATTGACCCATTGATCACTACCCGTTGAGCCCGACAATCTAGCCAACTTTCTATCAACCTTATAGGCCATTCATCAAGCCCATACTTCTTTAACTTGCTGGCAAGAATACTGTGGGAGACCGTGTCAAAAGCTTTGCTAAAGTCAAGGAACAACATCCACTGCTTTCCCCTCATCCACAGAGCCAGTTATCTCACTGTGGAAGGCAATTAGGTTAGTCAGGCATGACTTGCCCTTGGTGAATCCATGCTGACTGTTCCTGATCACTTTCCTCTCCCCTAAGTGCTTCAGAATTGATTCCTTGAGGACCTGCTCCATGATTTTTCCAGGGACTGAGGTGAGGCTGACTGGCCTGTAGTTCCCAGGATCCTCCTTCTTCCCTTTTTTAAAGATGGGCACTACATTAGCCTTTTTCCAGTAGTCCGGGACTTCCCCCGATTGCCATGAGTTTTCAAAGGTAATGGCCAATGGTTCTGCAATCACATCCGCCAACTCCTTTAGCACTCTTGGATGCAGCGCATCCAGCCCCATGGACTTGTGCTCATTCAGCTTTTCTAAATAGTCCCAAACCACTTCTTTCTCCACAGAGGGCTGGTCACCTCTTCCCCATGCTGTGCTGCCCAGTGCAGTAGTCTGGGAGCTGACCTTGTTCGTGAAGACAGAGGAAAAAAAAACATTGAGTACATTAGCTTTTTCCACATCCTCTGTCACTATGTTGCCTCCCTCATTCAGTAAGGGGCCCACAGTTACCTTGAATTTCTTCTTGTTGCTAACATACCTGAAGAAACCCTTCTTGTTATTCTTAACATCTCTTGCTAGCTGCAACTCCAGTGGTTCTGTTGTGGTGTGTGGTTGCTGGTGAGTATTTGCTTCAGGTTGTGGGGCTGTCTGTAAGCAAGGACTGGCCTGTCTCCCAAGATCTGTGAGAGTGATGGGTCGTCCTTCAGGATAGGTTGTAGATCCTTGATGATGTGCTAGAGAGGTTTTAGTTGGGAGCTGAAGGTGACAGCTAGTGGCATTCTATTATTTTCTTTGTAGGGCCTGTCCTGTAGTAGGTGACTTCTGGGTACTCTTCTGGCTCTGTCAATCTGTTTCTTCACTACAGCAGATGGGTATTGTAGTTGTAAGAATGCTAGATAGAGATCTTGTAGGTGTTTGTCTCTCTCTGAGGTGTTGGAGCAAATGCGGTTGTATCGTAGAGCTTGGCTGTAGACAATGGATCATGTGGTGTGGTCTGGATTAAAGCTGGAGGCATGTAGGTAGGAATAGTGGTCAGTAGGTTTCTGGCATAAGGTGGTGTTTATGTGACCATCACTTATTAGCACCGTAGTATCCAGGAAGTGGATCTCTTGTGTGGACTGGTCCAGGCTGAGGTTGATGGTGGGATGGAAATTGTTGAAATCATGGTGGAATTCCTCAAGGGCTTCTTTTCCATGGGTGCAGATGATGAAGATGTCATCAATGTAGTGCAAGTAGAGTAGGGACATTAGGGGACGAGAGCTGAGGAAGCGTTGTTCTAAGTCAGCCATAAAAATGTTGGCATACTGTGGGGCCATACGTGTACCCATAGCAGTGCCGCTGATTTGAAGGTATACATTGTCCCCAAATGTGAAATAGTTATGGGTGAGGATTAAGTCACAAAGTTCAGACACTAGGTTTGCCGTGACATTATCGGGGATACTGTTTCTCTCTAAGGTGCCACAAGTACTCCTTTTCTTTTTGCAAATACAGACTAACATGGCTGCTACACTGAAATCTGATTCCCTCTCTATTAGTCCCATTGTAAAAGAATAGTAAGGTGTCACTCAAGGCAAGTGAGGGTGGTTTAATCTGGATTTTAGCTGGTAATTTAATTAAATTGTAACCCATCCCTCTGTTTTGAAAATTTTAATTTATTTTAATGTCTTAAACCTTATGCAGGAAAACTACTACTAATGCAACACATTAAATAGAGTTGGTCTTTTTTTTTTGAGCTTTGAAAATTCAGTAAAACTTTAAAATAAAATAAAATAAAATAAAATAAAATAAAATAAAATCAGGAAAACTTCCCAATGAAATTTTAATGTAACATTTCCTATTTGTGATCAGTTATAGAGCTGGTCTTATCTTTCCACAATATAAAAAGGTCTGGAAAAAAATCAAAATTAGTTTAGTTATTTTTTTCCCCTTTTTGCCCCCAGCTCTAGCCAATTGTTTGACAAAGATTCTAGTGTTTGCAGTGTAGAAAGGTATTGTCATGGGTTGATTGTCATGGATATTATATTCATATAATTCTCCCTCAGCTTCATATTGGGCCAGATTCTGCCACCCTCATTTAAGTTGAATAGCAACTTACTTCTCTCATGCATTCCTAAAGTCCCCAATTGTACTACTCCATGCATTGGGACTAAGGGGATCAGAATGTGGCCCATTATATGATTAAGAAATTCAACCACAAAAAAAGATTTGTCTTCTTCTTTAGTAGTGTTTCCCAAAATGTGGGACACATTGTCATGGAGGGATGCAAATGGCCAGGTACGGGGACGCAGAAAGGCTTCTCAAGTGTTCTCCTGTCTTAGCTTTTAAAATAAATAATAATGCCAGGTCTACACTAGAAATTTTGCCAGGGTGATTTTTTATGACATTATTTACCTGCAAAAGTTTAAACGTAGATGCAGTTATACCAGCAAAAAAGTATTTGCTGGCACAGTTTTCAGGACAGTTGAATGGAAATGCTTCTTTGGAAAGGAGAAACATAGTGCTTTGCCTGGTGCTGGCTGCACAACGATGACTGGGGGAAGTATTTCATAGTAGCAGCCCTGTTAGTCTGTATTCGCAAAAAGAAAAGGACTACTTGTGGCACCTTAGAGACTAACAAATTTATTAGAGCATAAGCTTTCGTGAGCTACAGCAAATGCATCCAATGAAGTGAGCTGTAGCTCACGAAAACTTATGCTCTAATAAATTTGTTAGTCTCTAAGGTGCCACAAGTACTTCTTTTCTTTTTGGGGGAAATATGTGTTTGATCTATGTTAGGTTGTTCTACTGTATGCATCATCAGAGTATCAAAGTTCTGAGCATACCCTAAGCTGTGATCATGCTTCTAATAAGTCCCTTGGCACCACTGTGCCTGGGTAGTAGCTGGTCCCCCAACCTGGTGCTCTCTTGATTTTGAATTATAATCCGGCACAACTATGGTGTGGGAAGGGATGGGATGATGTTCCCTATGGTTTCTTCCTCTATTAGCACAGGTGAATGGCAAAAGAGCAGGCTTCAGCTGATAAGTCCTCAGTAGGGCCTGGAAGCTATAGCATACAATATATATTCTGAAATGAAAGGAAGTGCATATAATATGGGACAGCAGAATTAAGTGTTGTTAAGGGGGGAGTTGTGAAACCTTGAGAACGTTTGGGGGGTTATTTGGTTTGGGGTTTAATAAAAATCTTTTGAGTTTCAAGAAACATTTCCCCCCTTTGAAACTGTTGTTGCAAGAGACAATATGTTTAAAAACATCTCCTGACTAAATGGCTTTGAAAACAGGTTTAAAGACCACTGGGGAAATAAAATAAACATTTTAAAAATACAACAATCTTGTCAAAAGCAGGACATTAAACTCAACAGTTTCAAGTTCAGTTGTAAACTAGAATGCTCAATCTTCAAGTGAGATTTCAGTTTGCCAAAATGTGGTCTCTCCTTCCTAATGAGAATAAGATATGATAAGAGAACTACAGGGATTCAGAGCCATGCCTTAATGATTGAAGATGTGTAGACTTGCAACATATCAATGCATGTGTCAGTGGACCAAAAAAATACGGCCCAACATATAATAATAATAATAATTAATTAATTCTAGGTTGTTCTACTATTTTTTTAAGTTAAAAATAGCTTCTTGGCTTCTTGGGACACAGCTCCTGTCCCATCTTACTTGTACAGTATCTAGTTGGTCTATCACCAGTCCCTATTTGCAAAAAGAAAAGGAGTACTTGTGGCACCTTAGAGACTAACAAATTTATTAGAGCATAAGTCCCTATTTGTTCACCAGCCACTTTCAACTTTTTTTCCCCACTGCAAAACCTACAAACATGAACTGTTTTCTAATACAAAGTGAAAGAGAAAAATACCTATTGACTGTCAAGTAGCATGTACAGAAACGGAGGTATGAGAAGTAAAATGAGTACTAGGGGGTTATGTACTTCATTCAAACTAGTAGAGAACAGGATTGACTGTATAACTTTTCCTCACTATTTTATATCTTTATAGTAGGAATGATTTTCCACACCACAGGATAGTATACAAAACACCCTTTCTTAAGATTTGTAAAAATTTGTTGAGAAAACAAATTAAATTTACAATTGAAGATATGACAGAATTCTTTCAAGATTATACAAATTATAAGGTTTATGAACACATGCTTCAGTGTTACAAGACACTTATGCACACTCAAGGAATGTATTAATGAACTATTAAAACATCCCCTCTCATAATGCAATGGCATTTAAAATTGAAGATACACATTATAACTGTATTAAGACACTCTGTCAGTTCACATGTTTCAGTGAACAAGATTTTTTTTATCCAGTGGAATTTGGACAGCAAATTTAAGGGACCATTTGGTTCTCTTCTGATATGGCAGTTCCTATGTTTCTACTAAATTTTGATGGATGAATAAAAATAATTCCTTCTTAAATTTCTTTACTACTACAACAGGTCCTGAATACACACAACAGTGTATGCCACACAAAAATCTGGTTGTATGTAACTGATAACTCATCAAATCCCTGACTGTTAAAAATACAGCTGAGTGAATTGTATTCAGCAAATAACTTGTTCAGTTTGAGATTTTCAAGTTTCCCACTGAAACGCCCATTGCCTTCAAATGAAAGTGGAGTTAGGCAAATGCTGAGCTCTTTTGCAAATCTTAACCTCTGTATGTTTTGCTGTTTTCTGTTTCTGAATTAGTCAGAACAGGCTTTGGATTATTTCAAAAGTTATGGCTATTCAGAATATTTCAGTAAATATTCTGTGGGAACATATTTCAGTCTCAGGGTTGCCCATGAACTATTTAATTTGATTACATCTTCAGTATTTCATATACATTATTCTTCCTGGTGTATCACAAAGTTTCAGTTGTCTCTTCTGCCTAACTAGATGACAGAAACTTTTATAAATAAGAGGAGGAAAATTAAAAGGGATTCCAAGATGGTTTTGTGAATACTTATGACATGAACGATCATATGAAATCATATTTGCTTGAAGAATCCAAAGACTTTTGCTTTGCACAAATCCTCATGTACAAAGTTATTCCAAGGAATGTCCCTGGAAAATTAATAAAAAGGGTCATAAATACCACTGAAATTTATTTGGGGCTTTTGTCAACATAAATGTTTATAAATACTTTTTTTTTTCAGTAGTGTTTTACAAGTGGCTAGTCAATTAGGTCCTCTACCTGACTGGGGTTCTGGGTGCTTCTGAAAAGAAAAGAAAAATAATAACAAGAAAGCAAGAAAGAATCTACAATAATTCTAACAGGGTATGCATGATTGTGACTGACTATGAAGGAGAAGGAAAGTGAGAGAGAGAAGTCTCAGCAGGAAAAAAGGGAGGAGCACTGAATGTAAATTTTAATTTTAAAACACAAGGAGACCAAAGATCTCTTAACTTCAGGCCAAAAGTCTGTTAATTCTAATCCAGCATCTACTATATCACCACATGTGCTGAAGTATGTGGAACCTTCCCTTATTCTTTGAAAATGAGTCACAAAATACTATTCTCACTTCATAACGAAAATAATATTATTGTCCTTTTCGACACAAGAAGGATGTTAGAAATATTTATACCAGTTAGAAATACTGTAAAGTATATCAAACAAAGAAAAGCTAAGAAAATGTGAGGTCTGAAAACTCTGGACTTGTGCCAGCTCCACACACCAACAATTAGCTCATTTTAGCAGGCTGGACAAAACACTTCTTTCACGGAGGAGCAGTCTGTTATTCCCCCCTCTCCTTCCTTTTTTTTTCCTTTAAAATTCCTGAACACATCATTTTCACTGACTGCTTCAACTTTGGGCTGCCCCACAATGCATCCTGAGAAGCCCATATCAACTTTTTGAGTAAAATCTGCTATTTGTCAGCACAGTAATGCTGCCACCCTTCACCCTTGCATTTGGAATGTGTTTGACAAAGGGCTAATTAGTGCATCATTGTTTCCCTGAATGGTAAGCACAGTATAAATGTGGTGCAATTCTCACTCAAAAAACTCAAAATAATTTCAAACATGTGATCTAGATAAAGACAGTTTAAAAGGCTCATCCAAGCATAAAGATGAAAGGTGAAAGACACTATATTTTCTTTTGTTCTTTAAGCTGAGTTCTGGTCAGCTTTACATTTTGAGCAGTAAGTGCAACAAAGCCCCAGAAGATAATCAAATGCCAGCGATATAATCAGTAGCAGTCATTCTCAAAAGCCCCAAAGAACAACAGAGGCTCCACTGTGCTCAATGCACTATAAACACATAAAAGACACACACCTCTTGCTCTGAAGAGCTTATAATTGAATGAATTTTTATTTCTGTTTAACTGGACGATATTACGCCAGTGATCAGATTGTTGCGAACATTGTTGCCACTGAGTCCCTTATATTTTTCAGCCTTTGCTTACACTAAGGACCTACTCATCCCTACTCAAGTAGTCCCACTGATAATATGGGTACTATCTAACATAAATGCTTCTCGCTAGAATTGGGCCCAGAGTAAGCCATTTTCTTACCTTAACAACACACACACAGATCAATCTCTCTCTTTTTCTCTGCTGAATCTGCAATGGTTATGTGGCAGTATAAGTCCCAGGCATCCCTTCCTGTTGGAGCTGTGATAGATGCAGGAATTCTCCCTATCATCACCTCTAAATTCCTGAGTACCCAGGTGTTCAGCTGGGCAACAGGCATGACCTCCCCTCCTCAGGGAAGTGTGCTGTATGGCTGTGTAACTGTTACACAGCTGCCGTCAGTAATGGTATGTCCCTTTTCAAGTTTTGTCAGATCTACAGCCCAACCATTTGTGGAACTGCTAAAAGATCTGCAATATTACATGGGGCCGGGGGAGCAGGGGGAAGGGGGAGAATGGAAATATATTAAGGCTGCAAAGTCAAGTCAAGCAAAGTTAGAAAATAACAGAACTAGGCTGCCCCTGCAACCTGACATCTCTGCCTCCCCTCGGATTATGACACAATCTTAAATTACATGATTACATATTTTTTTTCCCACAGAACCTCTGTCCCATACAGTGCACAAGAGGGATGGTGCTCACTGAATGATTTCAGTGTTTCTTTTCAACTTTATCATTCAGTGTGTTGCCTCAGGCCTTATTTACCATATACCATTCAAAGCCTGCACTAAATACAGAATAATTAAATTACTTATGAGCTTTTCTATGGGGCTCATCACCAGAGTATCTAAGTGGTTCACAAACAGCAATGAATTTATCTTCATAACATCCCTGTGAAGTATAATGGAGTTATTATCTCAATTTAATGGATGGGGATCTGAGATACTGAGATTAAGGCTAAATTTTCAAGTGCCCTTTAATTTGGGTGCCCAATTTGAGGTTCTTCTGTCTGGGATTTGTACAGTATTTAACATTTTATAGCCCTTAACATATTCAGAGCACAGTACCTTCATTTGCAATTCACCTGCTCACTTTGGCTGTTGTTCCTCCCTTCTTGGCTCCTAGCCCCATCCCCCTTCTCCTGTCCCTTCTGCACACTTTTCCTCACCCTTCTGCATTCAAGCCAAGCCTTCTTCTCCATGTTGCCTGGCCATTTGTAGAGGTTACTGAAAGCACAGAAGTGTCTTTATCTGGTCTCATTTCTGTTGCCTGGGGCCAGACTGGCTCCTGATGGAAGGAGTGATTGCAAGGAAAGTCCCACTCAGCTCCAGGATGGAGCATGCTCAGACCCTCAGTGGCGATGGTCCACAGGCAGGTTGGTCAGTGTGTTGGGACTGTGAAGTGATACAGCATACTCAGTGCTGATAGAATCTTCAGAGGATACTGCTGTCAAACACTAACCATCTTTTCCTAAGCATGTGTGAACTGTAACTTTTAAAGAGATTTATAACTTGGCCAAATTTGGGTGATTTTCATGGAGATAGCAAAAGAAACATCCCTTACACAGGGTTATCCCAATGCCAGCTTTCATGTCTGTGCTCCATAGAAAGGCAGCATTAGAGCTTCTCAGCAAAATGCTTGTAAGAATGTCTTAGCCTGGACAAAACAATTTATTTTGTCCTAAACTTGTTCTATGCAACTGCTGAGTCATTTTTGCTGATTTTTTTTTAAATTAGCCTGAGACAGATATTTAGTGTAGAAAAATCTCCGCCCAAATGACTTAGGTTTGGCAAAATGATAATCAGCTGAAAACAGGGTCTAATAACAGAAAATATGAGGTGACCTTAACTATTGATGTCACCTGCAGCTCTGCCTATAACAAATGATGCTTGAGCATGCATTTGGTCCAATATGTAATTTTGTGCAAATCAAAATGATAGTATTTTTACATCCACATTGTACTTACTTTATGCAGGTATAAACATAACTAGACAAGAGGAAGGGAAACCAAGAATCAGGCCCATGGACTTAGATTTTAACCTCTTTGGGTAAGGATTGTGTCTTCCTGTGTTTTTGGAGAATGCTTAGCACATTGTGGGAGCTAATGATATACAAATACATTCATAATAAGCAATAATACATACAAAAGTATTGAAATACAATATACTGAAGTATTGTGCTGAAAGGGCTCTTTACTATCAAAGGTTCATATTATCTTTTCAGTATAATATTATCTTAAGTCTTTTAGGAATTGCATAGCTTCTTTTCATATGGCACTTTCTAGCTCCTTATATTTATATTTCTCACTAAAACTAATTAAAATTGTGGTTGATTGACAAATGAGAAAAGGAGTACTTGTGGCACCTTAGAGACTAACAAATTTATTTGAGCATAAGCTTTCGTGAGCTACAGCTCACTTCATCGGATGCATTTGGTGGAAAATACAGTGGGGAGATTTATATACACACACAGAGAACATGAAACAAGGGGTTTTATCATACACACTGTAAGGAGAGTGATCACTTAAGATGAGCCATCACCAGCAGCAGGGAGGGGAAAGGAGGAAGACCTTTCATGGTGACAAGCAAGGTAGGCTATTTCCAGCAGTTAACAAGAACATCTGAGGAACAGTGGGGGGTGGGGTGGGGGGGAGACATAACATGGGAAAATAGTTTTACTTTGTATAATGACTCATCCATTCCCAGTCTCTATTCAAGCCTAAGTTAATTGTATCCAGTTTGCAAATTAATTCCAATTCAGCAGTCTCTCACTGGAGTCTGTTTTTGAAGTTTTTTTGTTGAAGGATAGCCACTCTTAGGTCTGTAATCGAGTGACCGGAGAGACTGAAGTGTTCTCCGACTGGTTTTTGAATGTTATAATTCTTGACGTCTGATTTGTGTCCATTTATTCTTTTACGTAGAGACTGTCCAGTTTGACCAATGTACATGGCAGAGGGGCATTGCTGGCACATGATGGCATATATCACATTGGTAGATGCGCAGGTGAAATGACCCTTCCTTTGCTATCTCTGATAAGAGACCTTCTAATGCCAGAAATGCTACCTCCATTGGTGGAGGAAACAGATACTATAGGATTCAGCCATACCAGTATTACATCAGGAGAGAGGTCTGTCATCTGGGCAGATAGCTCCAAACTCAGTCCCTTTGTGCAACCTGAATGGTTTTTTGACTAATTATGATATAGCATCAAAATTCAGCTCAAGAATTGTATTCACTGGGGTGCTACCACAATACACATACTAAATAAACAAATATGTGTTCATTCAATTTTTCATAAATATATCCCTAGTTTTACCACATTTATCATTATTTTTGTTGAATGCAAATGAGTCCCTTATCCACAGTGTAAAAAAGGAAAAACAGAAAATTAGTTAGAATAAATTAACACAGATGGGTGTTTTAACATCTCAGATTTACACATATGAAAAAAGGCGTATGTACAATGTTGATTGGATTAAAGCCGGTCAGATAATATATTTGACCATGCTATTTTGTTAATTTTGATATTATTTATACAATTATTCATTTTTACATTGTTGGGCCAGTTTGAACAATTTATTTGATTAATAGTATCAAATGTTGTCATATACTTTATTCAACAAATAATTGTTTTGAGCTATAAAAGGCTTTCTGGTTTGAGTCCTGTTCATCTTAGAGATCACCTCTCTCTTCATATTCCAGTCTGGCAGCTGAAATCAGCTGGGACATTTAAAATCACTATCCCTAGACTTGAAGTTCTGGGCCCAAGAGACAGGCTGTTTATTAGTGGAGTGTCCTTGATTTTGGGATTTGCTTCCCCCCTTGATCTAATAAAGCCTAAGGCTGTTGCCTTTCACAATACACTGCAAGGCCTGTCTATTCACTCATGCTTTTCCTAAGAGGGTGACTTAAATAAGGGATGTCTTGTAATTTTTGCAGTCCAGGGAATTATTTTAGTGTTATTGATATTGTGCTGAATGATTACTCTACGCAATTTTTAAATTATTATTATTTGTGCACTTGGAGAAAATAATAGATATGTTGCTCTAAAAGGGTTGTCATTTTAATATGTTACTGACAACTATGATAAAGGCATGGTATGCAGCATACCGGAGCATGTAACAGGTCTTGCTGGAATTATGTTGGCAGTAGTTTTCCCTGAGGATGAAATTCACATCTGTCCCCCAAGTGAACAACTTTTCTGGAGCAAAATGTATGGGAGCTGTGGAATGGAATCCTCCCTACAACCTGCAGACATGGTGTCTCCTTAACCCCAGAGGGACTGTTCTTCCAGCAGCTTGGCTAGCAGAGAGGCTGTGATACCTGTATGTCTCATGTGCCATGACGTTGCCCTTCCTTCCAGAAGCTCTGAATTGACCCTTAGCATGCTTCCTAGGCAGTCACATGTCTGAAGAAACCACTACAACATATGCACAAATGTGTAGCTAACATGACTGTCCCTCCTTTATTAAGAGCAGTTGATGTATGTCAATTTCTTTAGTGGACACCTAGGCCAGGTTTCACTAACTTCAAAGTTTAATACTTGCTCTTATTTATTTTCAGTTAATGTGTACATTGACCTCTTAACAATCTCTACAGTGAAATTAGGAACTGAACAAGCATAGAAAATGAACCATGTTCTTAACTTTAATGGTGGCTCCTCCAGAAGAGAACAGAAACACAACTTTAAGGAAAAGTGAGGGCCATATACTGTGGCTTTCTACTCATATTATACCGTTCTGGAACTTTTCCTTATTCCAAAGACATGCAGAATTTCCTGGGCCCGTGTCCTTCTTCCATGTTCCCCACCCCAGGGAAGGATAAAGCCCTAAATCCTCAAAGCCTGAGAGATTCAGATATGAACTGTCCAGATTCCATAGGTTGTATTTACCAAGGGGATAAAGAACTGTAAATATTTTTCAGATGTTTACAGAAAAATGAGTCATGACTTTCCCATTTCTGAAGATTTACACTGAGCCTCTCTTTCCCTCTGAGGGTGGCATTAGGGAGGAGAAGTGGGTGAAAGAAAGCTAAGTCCCCAGCCCCTGCACAATGGGTGAGAGAATTCTGGATTTTCAGTACTAGATATTCAAAATCAGCAATGTGCAGTTGTGTAGACTTCTGTTATGGGCCCAAAAACTTCATGTGCAAACATGAATTAAGAGAAGAGTTTCAAAGGCAGAAAAGTCAGTTTAGGTGCCTCACCATCAATGAAAGTTAAAAGGAATGAAGAGCCTAAACTGCCATTTGTACTTTTCAAAATCTCTCCCGAAGTGTTTGACTGAATAGGGCATAGTTTAAGCTCTTGTAATTGATTGTGTGCACCTAAATCTGACAATCTTGCTCTTAGTTTACAATGAATTGGGCACCTTTCACAAGCAATGAAAATTTACTTTAAAAAGGAGAAATAACGCCAACAGAAAGAATAAATGATCATTAAGAAAATTAACAAAAGAGGCTGACAAAAGGAAAATCATTCTCTCCAGAAGGCTGGAAAAGTAAATAAAGGCATAAACATTGTGTACAACATAAATTGTACTCATACAATATGGATCTTAACAATACTACATAGCACGGTATATTATCATAAAGATCTGTAGAGATGTTTTAGTTGCTTTGTGGGGGTCCAGTAACACCAAATGAAAAAACTTGTGAGTTGCAGCTGAAGCTGTGCAGACAAACTCCTTTGAAATCAAAGCACAAATTTAAGCATAATTAGTAGGAGAAAAACACCCCACAGACATTAGGAACAAGATCAGGCAAAGTAAAAGCTTTCCAGAAAGCAAAAACTTAAAATATATCTGAAGACACTAATTGGTTGAGATGTGGAATTGGAAAAGAACTTGATTCCAACATAATTTAGTCCCATTTTACACTGGTGTAACCTTATTTATTCAAGCTGAATTACTCTTGATTTGATTTATATCGGCATATCAAAATCCAAATCAGGCCCACAGGCTTTCCAGATATTGGTGCTATTGAGGGAGAATTTGACCTAGATATTTAGGTTGCCCAACTTTAACCCAACCCTTTCTCCACAGAGGCATACCAGAACATTCCCCCCTTTATGTAGTCCCAAAGACTTTTTTACTTTTGAAGTCTTTTGGAGAAAACTATAACTTTCCCCATCTCCCTTTTGTGTTCTTGGACCTTCCTTATATATTAGATAGGGTTAAAAGTTTCCTGAGGCATCTCAGGCCACAAAACAAGTGTAGCAGTGACAGTAGTGAATCAAAATTGTCCCGTGCTCCGGCTGCTGCATCCATCCCCCAGAAGAACTTCTTTGAAAGCTGGAGTTAAGCAGCCAGTTACATACCCAACAAAAGGTGATGGTCTTGCAGCCAAACAGAAACTCCTAACCATCACAAGAAGAGATCCATCCTGACCAAGGAGACATGGATTGGAACAGGAGGAGAAAATAGAAGCCAATCACATCTCCCCTAAATACTTTAAAGGATATAAGGGCCTTTGGTAGAAGGAGTTTGCAATACTCCAGAGTGGCTAGATCAAGCTGTTATTCAAACTCTGATATTCAGGTATCTGAATATTTCCTGTATATTAGAACTCCCAAATCTAAATGCCATCCATATTTGTATTTCAATCTCTCTGTACATACCTACTCATTAGGCAGATTATTTTAGAGCTAACTTGGGAGAAAAAGAGATGTTTTCCTAATAGCACATTTTAAGAATTGTGTCAAAATAGTATAAAAAAGAAAAGAAGAACATACATAAACTGTATAATATATACATATTAGACACACATATATACACACATACAGAAAACAAATGTTTTAAGTGCATTAATAATATGGCAAAATGCTAAAAATAGAAGCCTAAATTTAGGGTCTTCAGACCATATTTAGGCATCTAAATAAATGGTCCTATTTTCAATAGTTGACTCTCAACCGTCCACTTTGAAATCCATGAGAGCTGTGGGTTCTCAGTGTCAGTCTGTCTACAGTGGTTCATGACAGTGAGTGCCTACCTCATAGCAGATTGTCAAGAAGCAGGGCAGAGACCCCAAACTGGTTGTATGTTCTATAATTAGATTTCACCAATCAGGTAACAGTTGTGAACTCCTAAAGCACTATAACAGTCTTACCAAGGAGTCAGAGACAGTCCCCTTGAGCATTCCAGTCTAACTTGCCATCAAGTCAAGCTGGAATTAGTGACAGATGGCTCTTATACACCAAAGATCATAAAAGATTCAGGATACTCCCAGTCCCAACGGACCAGTCACTTACCCCAGTTAAATATATACCTTGGGATCTCACACCAAAGACAATGCTTGTAAACAATCCTATGGTAAACTATCTAAAGATTTATTAACTAATAAAAGAAATGAGAGAGTTATTACAAGTTTAAAGCAGGTATACATACATACAAATGAATTATGCTGTATGGTTTCAAAAGATGACAGAGTTGTAATAAGCTCTGAATGGCTTTTAGGGCTAACCCAGGTTGACTCTGGAATCCCTGCTTCTGTTTTGTAGCTCCGGCCCTGTGAGAGTCCAAACAGCAATTCAGATGAAAAATTCTCCAGTCAGTTATTTTTATTTTCTTCTTCCAGAATTCAAACTGATGGGAAGAGCCCATTTGCAAGTATCCTCTGCATGGGTATGAAGAGGCAATTAACAAAAACTTTGTATTCTGACGTTCCACAATGGCCCATTTAGTTTAGATAGCCCTTCTTGATGTGCAGGAGATGATCCCTCCTGACAAGTCCACATTTTCAGAGCAAACATTTTGTACAATTATAAAGCAAAAACTTAAATAATACCTTATAGCATGTTATAAAGATAAGTGAGATTAATGCATGCAGCAATTTACAAACATTCAGGGCTGGATTAACCTTTTGTGGGCCCGGCGCCAAACATATTTGTGGGCCACCATGGAGGCAATGGAGCATGGTGAGGGGCCAGCCAGAGGCAATGGGGTATGGCATGACAGGGGCAGCCCTGCTCCACCCAGTGCGAGGGCACTATTTACAAACCGGCAGTTGCCAGATGCACAGTGGCCTGCCCGGCCTTGTGCTGCCAGCATGCCCCTTCCCCTCAGGGGAAGGCCCATGCCACACCACACAGGCTCCCCCCACCCAATACCCCCTGACTCCCTATGGCCAGAGACCCCTTGGACCCCCTATGCCCAGCACTGCCCCACCCCACCCACAAATGCACAGCACCATGCAAAACACCACCCCTGCCCACAGCCCCACCACAATTGCCCAGCACCCCCCCAAGAACCCCCACTCCCTAGTATCCCAACACACATAGATCCTCCCCACCCCTTCACAGCCCAGCACCCCCCCAACCCCTATACTCCCCACAGACCCACTCTCCCAAGCCCTGCCTCCCAGCCTCACGCCCCCTGCTCGGAGGCGACTGTGTCTGCTGGGCTGAGCTAGCAGCGCAGCCAGGGCTGGTCCCAGGGCTGGGAATCACGTGATCAGCCAGGTCAGGACCTGCCCCAGCCAGGGTCCCACAAGACACACTTGCCTGGAGGGTCCCAGCCAAGCCCTTCACACTGTTCTCCCCCAACACACACACCTGGCTGAGACTGGCCAGGTTTCGCACCAGTCCCAAGCAGTTCAGCTCCAGGGAGACAGGCGGGGCCTCACAGGTGGTAGGAAGCAGAGACTACCCAGAGCTGGAGGTGCACTGGGTCTGGCCAGGAGACTGAGAGGAACAGGGGGTGGGACCAGGGGGTGGAGAGAAGCCCTCGGGTAGCCGGCAGGTAGGCCGAGAGGAGCAAGTGGTGGGCAGGGAGAGCCAGTGTGGTGTTGGGGTGCAGAGCCATTGTAAACTCGGCTCTGCAAACATTTCATAAAGTTTAAACACTAAACACATTATTAGAAGTCTAGTACCCATCTTAATCTTACTGACCCAAAGGTGGAACAGATTGTTTTCTAGCAATGAATTTGTAAGGGCTAAAAAGCCTTAGCAAGAACTGGCATCTGGTCTGCCAGTACCACACTCAGTAATTTTAAAAATCAGGTCACTTATTATTCAGGTGCTTAAATATGACTCTGGTAGCCTAGCTTTAGGCACCATTTTTTAAAAAAACCTTGGCCACAGATCATAGGCTTGGAAATAACCTGGTTTCCAGTCCAACTACCTGTCTGAAGCTGGCTTGGGGTTTATTTCTTTGCTGAGATCCTCAAGTATTTTGTATAAATTATTCTTCAGTACTTCAGTGATGGCATCTTAGTGGCCATCCTATATACATTATTTCATTATTTTGAAGCCCATATCCAGGCAATACTGCCAGGAATGAGTCAATGGGAAGTAATTAGAACTTTTGCCTAATTAAAGTCAACTTGACTCATCCCCAGGCTACCTCTGCCCTATAATTTTTATATCTTATTTTCCCCCATCTTTAATGTAAAGCACTTTCTCTCTATTGTGCTGTATTCTCACACCGTAAATGTCTACCCCCACCCTGTTATCTCAGTGTGAGGGATTTTTGATAAAACCAGCAGAGGCAAAGACAACTCTGTGGATCCTGAGAGGACGGAGAGAAAAGAAGGGGCAGGCTCAAGTTAGCTTCCTTTTCTTCAGAACTCATTCGAAGACTGTTCCTCGAGGAAGAGATGGGAAGAGATTTCTCCACCTCTCCCATTGCCATTGGCTGTGCTGTGAGGAGAAGGGAAACTTAATTGTCTCTTATGCTGCTCCTCTTCTTTTATATGAAGACCTCAGGACATGCAACTGCCATTCTGCTGCAGTTGTTCCTCCACCTGACAATGAAGATATACATTGTATGCTGTGGGGATGATCGATTGCCAGTTTTTTTAATTAGAAATAGGGTGGACACATGTCTCAGAATGTAAGTGGGTAGGGCTGACATCATTGCTGCCCCTCCAATGTTCCTCTGTGTCCCATTAGGGGGTGCACCTCATTTTCTTTTGCAAAACTGGGCATTTCTCCTGATTGCTCTTGCCAACCGATGATCAGACAAGAGCAAATGGAACAAATGCCAAAAAATTTGGGATATCCAGGACAGGGCTTAAAAAGAGGACTGTCCCGGCCAAAAGAGAAAGTATGGTCACCCTAATCAGAAAGGAATTGTTCCCATGGGGCACGATTCAGAAAGGGTTCGGTGGGCTCTTTGACTTCCTTGCAGCAAGTGGGGGCCCTGGCTTAAGGTGAGTAAGGAGAAAGGATGGAAATTAAAACTGTACATTTATAAGTGAGTTTGTAATAGTGTCATAACTTTTAGTCAATATTCAGTATGCCTGACAGGCTCAAAGGGACCAGCTTTCAAAGCTAAACCTGAATCTCAGGAGATTGCTCAGGGTCCTTATTAACCTAGGGGTAAATCTTTGAAGACTGAGGGATGCTTAAAGTCTTCTCTCATTCCCCACTCGCTGAATCTTAGGATATAGGTGAGAAGAACCAACTCTGAATGCTGTTTATTTGGCATGGAAGCCATTTAACACTACATAGGACCCAAATTAATGCCTGTTACTTAGTGAAGGAGGGCTGGCCATCCCCTGTTAAAGTTAATAAAGTTGCTGTCTTTTGCTGTTAAATCCATCCCTGTGTCTCCTTCATTCCCCTGCATGTCCAGGTCAATAATTCCTTCCCCTCCATCGCTTCTCCAATATTTGTAGATAGTTGCATATCATTTTTGTCCATTTTTCTCCCCTACACCAAGCTCAGGGTATTTACCTCTGCTGAGTTCAGCTTCAAAGGAACTCACACCTATATTGTCCCATTAAGTATGTTGAATAGTGCTTTATTGTCTCCTTGCCTGCAAGACAGTTCTTGTTGAAATTTAACCCTTGGTACTCACATAACCGTACATATTGTATTTATAAAATATTACAGGCATCTTCCACATCCTTCACAAAAAAACAACTTATAATTAGGTTGTTTGCTGATGTTTTAGTGGAAGGATAAGATTCCTAATATGGGAAATCAATGAATGTAAGAGACATTTGTTAGTCTCTAAGGTGCCACAAGTACTCCTTTTCTTATTGTGGGTGAAGTCAAAGTGAGGTACTCTTCCATAGATGAATCCCAAACCTCCTTTCCTCGCTTCTTCTGAAAAACCCCACAGATTTTCAACCCACAACTGGGAGGCAGAAGTGATGTTAATCAGCTGTGAGTACATCTCAGAAGTCATTTTCAGCTGGAGGATAGCACAGTTTTAATATCACCAGCCAACTTACTCTTGATTTGCTATTGCATGGGAATGCATTCCCTACTGAGAAGAACTTGACTAGTAATAGCTTTCTTGATCAATAGTACAGTCAACGCCTACTGCTGAAATAAATGCTTTGTTTCCACAAAAATAACATTTATTCTAATAGGAGAAGAATAACACTCAGGGAGAGAAAGTAGTCCTGCAGTGGTTTTATATATATAAAATAAGTTTTTCATTGAGTTACTGTACAGCAGTGGTTCTCAAACTAGGGCCGCCACCTATTCAGGGAAAGCCCCTGGTGGCCATCACATCTCTCCGCCCGCGCCGCTTCCCGCAGCCCCCATTGGCCTGGAGCAGCAAACTGCAGCCAGTGGGAGCCATGATTGGCCTAACCTGTGGACGCAGCAAGTAAACAAACCGGCCCGGCCCGCCAGGGGATTTCCCTGAACAAGCGGCAGCCCTAGTTTGAGAACCATCGCTGTACAGCATTTTCTGATTAATAGATTCATAGATACTAAGGTCAGAAGGGACCATTCTGATCATCTAGTCCGACCTCCTCCACAGCGCAGGCCACAGAATCTCACCCACCCACTCCTATGAAAAACCTCACCTATGTCTGAGCTATTGAAGTCCTCAAATCATGGTTTAAAGAATTCAAGGAGCAGAGAAGCCTCCCTCAAGTCACCCATGCCCCATGCTACAGAGGAAGGTGAAAAACCTCCAGGGCCTCTCCAATCTGCCCTGGAGGAAAATTCCTTCCCAACCCCAAATATGGCGATCAGCTAAACCCTGAGCATATGGGCAAGATTCACCAGCCAGATACTACAGAAAATTCTTTCCTGGGTAACTCAGATCCCATCCATCTAATATCCCATCTCAGGGGATTAGTCCTATTTACCCTGAATATTTAAAGATCAATTACTTACCAAAATCACATTATCCCATCATACCATCTCCTCCATAAACTTATCAAGTAGAATCTTAAAACCAGATAGATCTTTTGCCCCCACTGCTTCCCTTGGAAGGCTATTCCAAAACTTCACTCCTCTGATGGTTAAAAACCTTCGTCTAATTTCAAGTCTAAACTTCCTGGTGGCCAGTTTATACCCATTTGTTCTTGTGTCCACATTGGTGCTGAGCTGAAATAATTCCTCTCCCTCTCCTATATTTATCCCTCTGATATATTTATAGAGAGCAATCATATCTCCCCTCAACCTTCTTTTAGTTAGGCTAAACAAGCCAAGCTCCTTAAGGCTCCTTTCATAAGACAAGTTTTCCATTCCTCGGATCATCCTAGTAGCCCTTCTCTGTACCTGCTCCAGTTTGAATTCATCCTTTTTAAACATGGGAGACCAGAACTGCACACAGTATTCTAGGTGAGGTCTCACCAGTGCCTTCTATAATGGTACTAAAACCTCTTTATCCCTACTGGAATAAGGAGGTTTTAGTACCATTATACAAGGCACTGGTGAGACCTCACCTAGAATACTGTGTGCAGTTCTGGTCTCCCATGTTTAAAAAGTATGATAAGTATGATAAGTTGATAAGTATGTCATAATCAATGAGAATCTGATGAATAAAAATATAAATTACTTCATCATATGTGAGGGTAGAAGATCACTTGTATGTTTGAAAGTGCTGTCACTATCCCTGTCATATCTTTAAATAGCTCAATAGTTCTAACACAGTTAACACCCAATGCTGTAAGTTAAAAAGTGTGGTGAGCCTGCTGTAAACACCCTAAAATATTTTACAAAATTTATATATAGTTCTTAATATTCCTAAAGAAAAATCTTATACAATGTTGCAAATTCTACAAAACTACATTAGGGTCCATTTTCTTTTATCTGATTTCACTGTGTTAACAAATCCATAAAATATTTTAACAACCCCTTGCTAATTATTATTTATATAATGCCAACAGAATGTTAGGCTTTTGACAATCTAAAGTACAGGGATTCTTTTTGAATACCTTAGATGATTTAGTAAGCCATCCAACTATCCTAAAATATTGGTATATAGCTCGGCACATCAGTGGTAGAGAAACCTCCAAAAGATCAAAGTCTGAAGTCCAGGTTCAGTAGAGATTCCAAAAATTCCTTGAGATACAGAAAGTCAGAGAAGACTGCGTGGTGCAAAGAAGAGGAGAAGGTTTAGTTAGGCTCTTGTTATATATACGCAGTTTGTGTATTGCTTCTTTTTACACTATTTTATCAAAAGCCTTCATGGAAGGAAATTTGACGGCAAGTGTAAGATGGGGATGGGTTCACTTCTGTGACTTTCTTGTTTCTTCTTTCTTCTGTTTTTTTAAAATAATTTCCAGAGAAGTGTGCCTCACTGTAATGTCATAAATCCAATGCAATACTGAAATGCAACCACTTGTAGGCCAAGATCGTTGAGTGTAATGTGGCCCCTTAGGTTTGTACGACTGGTGGATTCTGGCCCGAAAGCAAGCAGAGCCAGTCACAAGAGCTTTATCTAAGTATAAGGGCATAGTAAGCTCAGTAATATATAGAGCTAGTGTAACAAGATCCCTCCACCCCATCCCTGCTGCGTGGTTCGGGCAAAGAAAGCATGAGCAAGTTCTCTCTATCCTTGCAATTCCTACTTGCAGTATTGCAACCTTCATGCTGCTCTAATGTATGCTGGGTAGTAAATCTGGGTGGCCTGGTACAGATCAGAACACAAAGGCCACCTTTACACTTTACCTCCTAAGCTGTATAGTGCTCTCCTTAGCAGTTGCCAAGAATCTGAGCCAAAATGTGCATGTGCTATATACACAGCTTTTTGGGGATTACACACACACACACACACACACACACACACACACACACAGAGTTTAAATTTAAGCCCCTTATTAATCAGTGTTCACATGGCCCAAATATTACAGTCTAAATTTCCGATTCAGGAATTCAACTCTGAGATTTCAAGATTCTACATAGAAAAAAGCTATTTGGTATTCAGAAGAAAAGTACTCACAATTTTTAAGGTTGGAAAGGAAAGGGAAAATGATTAATCAGGATTAGTACAGTATTTTTCAGCTTTAGGGCTCTGGTTCAAACCCATTTCAGGTCAGTTACAGCTGAAAGTAATTAGCATTTGATGGCTTACATATTGCTTGCCTAAATCCAATTCCGTGTAGAAAAGTATACAAAAATAATTCCACCAACACAAATGACACTCTTCTTGACAGGCTCAGCAAAGAAGCAGAGTAATGAATAGGCATTCATACAAAGCTAGCCTCCTACAAATAGTTATAGTTCTTCACATTGGACTTTAAACACATTGCTGAGGGAGTTTGGGAAAAATTTCACTGTAATGGCATGTGTTATGCATGTATGGGGACAACAAAGGATTTCATTCTCCAGCCCTGCCAAACTTTCAGGAAGAGGAACCGACAACATTTACAAAATGTACTCAATGGAAAAGCAAAGAAATATGTCTTACAGGTCAGGCAATATCTGTTTCCAACATACAGGTTGACACAGAACTGAAATAACTTCTGTGGCTAAGCTTTCAAGAGTGGTGACATAGATTGAACTATAGAATAGAGAGCAGTGAAGCTCAGGGACAGAGCACTCATTTACAGTTGTTCTTGTCCCCCAAGTTTTTCTGCAGTTCAGTTTTGATGAGAACATTTTATTTTGGTTTTTGAGTTTACACTACAAGTCAGTCATTCTTCTGAACTTATTATCCTGCTCTAGACCCAGGACCTGTCTTATGGATACATCTACACTGCAGTAAAAGACCCATGTAATGGCCCGGGCCAACGGACTCAGGTTCATGGGGCTTGTGCTGCAGGACTAAACATTGAAGCGCAGATGTTTGGGTGAGGAGAGTGGGTATCAGAGCAAGGGCTCTAGCCCAAGCCAGAATGTCTACACTGTAATTTTTAGCCCCACAATCCAAGCCCCATGAGCCCAAGTCAATTGACCTGGGCTCTGCGACTTGGTGCCCCACAGGCTTTTATTGCAGTGTAGACATACCCTGAAGAGCCGCATTTTGCTCAGAAGACCTTAGCTATATTTGGCTCACCTTCCTGCTGCCATGCACATGGATAAATCATATTGTTTAAAACACACATTCACCATTTACATGCCTTTGGTTCTGACTTCCCATTTTACTGCTCTGTGATATAACTGACATCTTATTACTCACACAAGGAAAAAAATAGACTGTATTCAGAGGGGAAAATATGGAAAATAAAATCACAACAAATTTGCAATATTAGGAAAAACTAAATTGGCTTTATTAAAATTATTCATTAGGTTCATGAACATTTTTCCGTCTTTATGCAAATTGTTTAGTATCTGTATGATTCAGAGAACGATCTCTTTTGTTGCTAAAGTTATAGGCCAATTATGGCTAATCAACTATGATTGCAAGATCTTAGCAGAAGTTTTGGCTGTTGGGCTGCAGGCATTTTCATGTAAAATTATTATTCCAGATCTAAACTTTTAATTGAATAAGCATTGCTAACAAATTGAAGATCTGTAGCTCATCGGTAACTATTTCACTTGCTTCAGAAAAAAAGGACATTAAGCCAAATTGAATATATTTCTTCAAAGTGTGAGCAAAATTTAGCTTCAAGGACACCTTTTTTTTAAAAAATTGCCTAAGGCTGCACTCATCACAAATGGAATGATCTCAAAATCATTTGATCTGCAAAGCTGCACCAGACAGCTCTGTCCTTATTTCTGCCTTTTATTTCTTCTTGCTTAGAGAAATTTGGCACAGCTAATCGGATTGATTGATTGATTGATGAATGGTACAAAGGATTACAGTGGGAGCAGCAACAAGAAGTAATGCATGCATGCTGATGATATTGTTTTTAAGATTATTTAAACCCAGTAGCTAAGCACACACTGCAGAGACCTAAGGTAAATGTTTGAATAATAAAATTATTAATTTATGATGAAATAATGACTGATGGGGAGAGGTCATTCCTACCATTTAGACCCAGATCCTCAAAGGTCTTTAGGCTCCTAACTTCAACTAGTTTCAATATATTTTCTGGGACAACACAGCCCCTAGTCCCACTTCCAAGATGTCAGTTTGCAAAATGAATTATTTAAAAAAGTGTGGGTTGAATTGCACAGGCTCTTTACCCAGGAGGTCTTTCACAGTGTCTGAAAAGCCCTTTCACAGACCTCAGACCATCAAACTTTCCCAGGACTGCTGTCTTTAATCAGGTCTGTGAGGGGTGCAGCTACCATAGATAACATTGGCAGAGTTTGGCTGTAATAACTGTTGAGCCCTAAAAACCTCTCGATCTGGGTTGTTGTTGCTGTTTTGGGGGTTGGGTGGTATTTCAAGGCTTAGACTTTGTCTACTTCGGGCACGACCTGGCCTTTTCCTTCAGTATAGCCCAGGTATGTTGTCTCAACTTTTTCTGACTTTACATTTCACTGGATTTTCAGTTAGGGCACCCTCCCATTGGGACCGGAGGATGGTAGTAACCTGTTCAAGGTTGGTTTCCCAGTCTTGGTTACACATAACCACATTGGTCTAAATAAGCTGCAGCATATGAACCATTGGTTGGAGGACTTGGTACATGAGCTGTTGGAGCATCACTGGGTCGCCATGGAGGCCAAAGGACATAATCTTAATATTACATAGACCCAACAAGGTGGCAGAAGTAGTTTTTTCATATGATTCTGGCATGAGTTGAATCTGCCAAAATCGCTTGGTTAGGTCTAATATTGTGAAAGAGTGGGCCCCATCCAGCTGGTTTAGCAATTTGTCCACACAGGCCATGGGGTAGCCATCAAATTTGGAGACAGCATTAACTTTTCTAAAGTGTATACAGAACCACGTAGAGCCACCTGGTTTACGGACAAATACAATCACATTCACCAGTCATTGTTATACTTTTCAATGACTCCTTGCTCCAGCATGGTGCAGAAGTCCTTTTTATAACAGCAACCCACATTTTTGGGGATGTGCAAAGGGTTCTGTCAGATGTGTTTTCTTTGCTCTCCTTGGACATGATGTTGAATAAGGTGTGTTTGTCTGGGCCAGAACACCATTGGGAAGGTGTTCAGAAGGTGTCTTAGTTGGGCAATCTGTTCCAGGCCAACATTCTCCCCCATCTATATTGGACTTTATTGAATCAGGGTCAGAGGAAGACGATGTTTGGGGCCCCAGCTCTGGCTCAGGGGGTTAAAGAGCAACAAACAAGCTATCGTGCAGCAAGAGTTATAACAGAGAGAATCAGTGGATGGGTGGGGGGCAGGGGGCGGAGGGGAAGGGGAACCTTTCCGTAGCAAATAAAAGAGGAGCTGATCCTAATGGTGGGAGTCCATAGCAATAAACTTTTTCAACATGTTTTCCAAGCTCTAGTTGAACTATTCAGACCATCAATGTGTGGAAGATAGATAGGCATACACAGGGTCCCCCCCCCCGACCCCAATAGATCACATACCTACTTCAACAGTTGAGTCATAAGGTTAGTGCCTTCATCAGTGAGGGTCTTCTTAGGTAACCCAACTATGACAAAGACATTTAGCAGTTCCATTGCAGTAGACCTTGCATTGGGGGCTCCCGTTGGGCTTGCCTCCATAATTGGGTGGCATAATTAACTATAAAAAATAAATGTTTATACCCAGCTGCACTATTTTTAAGGGTCTGACAAAATCTATCCTTAACCTATCCTCATCATTTTATCATTTGGTGGACCTTCTGAGCGAACATCCCATGACTAGACACCCACAATTCAAGGTCCAGCTCCTTGCCTATACCTGCCAACATCCCAGGTATTGAGACCCCTTCTCCCAGGATTCCCTGAGTTAACTCCTCTGGGAGCTATGAGGCTGTCCTAGCATCTCCCAGTACCCCTGAGACATGCTCCCAAGCCCACCCTAAAGAATGGGGGTAGGCCAGCCCCACTACAAGGTTATGTTTTTCCCTACAGTCAATTACATGCATAAAGTGGGAAACTGTTTTACCACCCCATAAATATATTGAAGAAAGATAGACTGTGTCGGTGGCCTCAGGGTTTGGGACATGGTTGTCCTGGAGCAGGGTCTGGCCAAACCTGGAATCCACCAGGCCTTTCACGTCAGTCCAGTTTACTCAAACAGGGATAATTAGTTTAGCTCGGGTCCACTCATGGGCTTGGCTTTCACCAGCCACACCTGTCCATAATCATATAGGGACATACACACTGTGAGGAGAGTGATCACTTAAGATGAGCTATTACCAACAGGTAGGGAGGATGAGGGGAAAGAAGAAAACCTTTTGTGGTGATAATCAAGGTAGGCCATTTCCAGCAGTTGACAAGAATGTCTGAGGAACAGTGGGGGCGGGAGGGAAATAACATGGGGAAATAGTTTTACTTTGTGTAATAACCCATCCACTCCCAGGAAAGGAAGATGATGTCTGTCTGTATCTGTATGAGTTTTTTCATGAAGTTGATAGATTTCCACTCCATACGGCTAAATTCAGTGCCTTGCATAATGACAGGTTTCAGAGTAGCAGCCGTGTTAGTCTGTATTCGCAAAAAGAAAAGGAGTACTTGTGGCATCTCTTCTCTGACCCCTGGATTCCTTGCAGAGGAGACTGTTGCAGTCCCAATGGCCCTTGTCTGGGCTTCAGTCTAGAGTGCCAGGGTTTACCAAAGAAGGCCAGTCCTAGGTATTGTGATATGCTGACTCTTTGGAGACTGGCACACCCAACACCAGGCTTTCAGACCACCGATTTCCCTGGCTAGGTTCTCCTTTGAATAGCGGGGCCTCATTGGCCTCAGGTCAGTGTTTGAGCAACTAGTTCCTACCCCCAGCTGGGGTATGAGGGCAAACTGCTCCTCCACAGTGAGCTAATTTGCCCCAACTCCAGTCCCAATGTTAATGTTAAACCACTTCCAACACAGGTCTGTCAATTTCTGGGCCACTGAATGGACAGGGGTATTTTTATTCATGGAACTTCTGTCAGAAAGTCACCTAATGATGTCAAGCTGGTTGAGTGTAGTCACTTTTGTCTGTGGAAGATTTGGGATGCCACAACATTTAATGAGGGGGACACGGCCTGTGCTGGTCCAGTCAGGTAAGGTGGTAACAGGATAGTCCATTGCTCAGGTGGCCATTAGGCTGTCATCACCATTCACTTGAACATTACCAGGAAAGCCTCTGGTCATCCTTGGGGGTCATTTTTGTCAGTTTCACTGGCATAATCACATGTCTCAGATGGGGCCTACAACTCCAGGAGGGAAACACTGAGGGATCCTTGAGGCTGCAATAAGTCCATTACCTTTTGGACCAACATTTGCTGCTGTTTCTGCTACTGCACCCCTAAATTCTGAATCAGCTGTTGCTACTGGGCAGCCATTTGCTGCAGGAGTTGCAACTGCTTCAGGGCTCCCTGTTCATGCTGCTGGTTCTCAGTCATCTTCTTGATAAGATGCTCTAGATATATATTGTCACTGTCTCTTAAGTCCAAAGTGCCACAGCCTTTGAAGAAGAGTGTTTGATCATCTGGGTTAGTCAGTCCACTTCTTCTCCAGGGTGGGAAGGTTGCCTGCATTCGTCACCATATTGGCACCAGGGTTCCCATGCCAGGCCCCAGCACTCACCCACACATCTGCTCTGTGGTGTCTGGATGCTTCAGTCCCTGGATAGTCCACCCTTATTTGTCAATATACACAAATGAAGTAGTTAGACATGTAATTTCCCATGGGTTGGGCATCATACTTAAAGGGCTTCTGTAAAACTGGAGGCCCCAACTGGGCTAACTGGCTAGTGTTCAAAGAATAGTCCCATCATAAGTGGATCCACAACAGGTTGTCAGGGAGCAGTCAGCTGAGCCCTTGTCTTTAGCCAGACCTTGCTCCAGGAGCTAAGGACAGGAGATCTGCTCTTGTTGCTGGTCTGACACCAACTGAGCTGGGTTTCTCTATTTTCTCCCTCCTATTCTGACATTTCCCACAGGTGCAGCAGGTCAGAACCACCATGTGAATGCACAGTCAATCATTAACTCTTATGTTGCCCAGTATGAGTTTTGTGTGCCATCACAGTAGATAAGTTAAAAGTGTAATTGAACATTGCCATGGATACAGTGCTCTGTTTACAAAACTGGTCTTTTCCTACCTTTTAAAGACCCACATAGTGACCAGTAAGAATTAAGTAACACTTCATTGTCAGAGTTTACAATAGGCAATACATAATTTTATACCTTTACCGTGAAAGCAGATATGGCTCTTTTTTCTCCTGACTAATCATATCTCTAGTGCATGTAGAGGAACAGAATATAATATTAATTGTGTGGGTGTGGACCACAGGCTCTTACTAGGCAGAATCCAAAATGAGAGAAATCTCTGAAGGGTTTTCTCTTTTGAGCTTATGTTGACAGCTTTACAGAATTTACAGAATTCTGTTTCCTCTGGCATGCCTATTTTCATTTATTTATTTATTTATTTACTTATTTACACATACAAGTTTATTATTCCTACTTTTAGAATAGAAGTTTTTAAAGCTTGGACTGTAGCCATTTGAAAGCAGTTTACGTACGATAAAATCAGACATGCAAACATATCTATACACTTTCCCCTATCTTCCACCGCCTCAGTCACTCATCTGAGTCCCAGTCCACTGTGATCATCTTATTCCTCAACTCATTCTATGGCTACTATCTAATCTGGGAAAAGAACTGGAAGAGAAACCGTCAGAATGCTGAATGAAGCAGGAAATAAGCAGCTTTATGTCCAACCACTACAGCAATCTTATGAGCTGTGCAGTCCCAAACTGTTTTAAAAATTTCTAATAGTGAAATAAAAAATAAGGCCCTAACTCAACATAATGAAGCAAATGTCTAACTTTAAGGGCTTGGGTAATCTCTTTGACCACGCAAATGCTTAACATTAGCCACGTGCTTTATTACTTTGCTGAATTGGGGCCTATTCAAAAGTGTTTGCATAATATTATCAATGAAATGACTATTTAAAGCAACCACTCCTGCGTGTTGCATGTATCCTACTTGATAACATGGTTACATTAGAAGCAGAATATTTTTTTCTGGTATATGATTAAAATTTGAATAAAAAATGACCCTACGTCTCTTAGTTGATTTAATTTTTGCAGCTTTCCATACCAAAAGCAATTCTATAAAATTAAAACAACAATAATAACAGAAGCATTTGAATTTCAAAGCTCTCCCCTGATTCTACCAGGGTTTCTGTTGCAGAGCTGAAGAAGAATAAACATATTGAATTATGTGGGTTAGGTCACATTATGAGATGCACGCACAGAAGAGATATTCTGTGAATTGCATGGATCTTTCTATTTCAACACAGAAAAGAGAAGGGTTGCTCACCTTCACAACACCATCCTCCAGCTCACAGTACTATGTGGATTGCTCCAGGCTGAGTTTGGGATGTGTATATGTTGGGGAATATTCAGCAGACACTACCAGATCCTATTAAATGAACCCCTTACCAACACAGTGGGAAGTCAAGGATAATTTAATATAGCCTAGCATAGGTGTCGACTCCATGGGTGCTCTGGGGCTGAAGCACCCACGGGGAAAAATTGGTGGGTGCTCTGCACCCACCAGCAGCTCCCCGACCTGCCCCAGCCCACACCCACTTCCTCCCCCTCCCCTGAGCGCCCTGCCGCATCCTGCTTCTCCCCCCTCCCTCCCAGCTCTTGCGCTGTGAAACAGCTATTTTGTGCGGCAAGCACTGGGAGGGACGGGGGAAGAGGAGGAGCGCAGTATGCTTAAGGAAGAGGTGGGGCTGGGGTGGGTATTTGGGGAGGGGTCCAATAGGGGCAGGAGGAGGTGGAGTTGGGCAGAGCCGGGGGCGGGAGGGCATGAGCACCCACCGGCGCCAAGGAAAGCTGGCGCCTGTAGAACCTAGGTCTGTCAGGAGGGATCCTGGGGCTGTAGCCAGAAGGGGAGGGAAGCCCCAGAATGCTGACAAAAATTTGTAAAATATGGCATGGCACCTGAATGGCTTTCCACCAGGATGGATCTCAAGCAAATTCCTCAAGCAAATCCTTGCAGATTTCAAGAGATCCAGAGAGGATGAAGTGCAAACCTGCTGACTGTGCCAGAAGATCTGGGGAAAACTCTGCAAAGGAGTGTGTCATAAATATAAAGGGAAGGGTAACCACCTTTCTGTATACAGAACTATAAAATCCCTCCTGGCCAGAGGCAAAACCCTTTCACCTGTAAAGGGTTAAGAAGCTAGGATAACCTCACTGGCACCTGACCAAAATGACCAATGAGGAGAGAAGATACTTTCAAAGCTGGAGGGCAGTGGTGTGTGTGTGTGTGTGCGGGCCGGGCGGGGGGGAACAAAGGGTCTGTCTGTCTGTGTGATGCTTTTGCCAGGACCAGGTCAGGAATGCTCTTCAGAAATCCTGTAAAAAGTTAGTAAGCAATCTAGTTAGAAATACGTTAGATTTCCTTTTGTTAAATGGCTGGTAAAATAGGGTGTGCTGAATGAAATATATATTCCTATTTTTGTGTCTTTTTGTAACTTAAGGTTTTGCTAGAGGGATCCTCTATGTTTTGAATCTGATTACCCTGTAAGGTATTTACCATCCAGATTTTACAGAGGTGATTCTTTTACTTTTTCTTTAATTAAAATTCTTCTTTTAAGATCCTGATTGCTTTTTCATTGTTCTTAAGATCCAAAGGTTTGGGTCTGTGTTCACCTATGCAAATTGGTGAGGATTTTTATGAAGCCTTCCCCAGGAAAGGGGGTGTAGGGCTTGGGGGGAAATTTTGGGGGAAGATGTCTCCAAGTGGGCTCTTTCCCTGTTCTTTGTTTAACATGCTTGGTGGTGGCAGCATAGGATTCAAGGACAGGGCAAAGTTTGTACCTTGAGGAAGTTTTTAACCTAAGATGGTAAGAATAAGCTTAGGGGGGTCTTTCATGCAGGTCCCCACATCTGTACCCTAGAGTTCAGAGTGGGGAAGGAACCTTGACCAATTTGCATAGGTGAACACAGACCCAAACCCTTGGATCTTAAGAACAATGAAAAAGCAATCAGGATCTTAAAAGAAGAATTTTAATTAAAGAAAAAGTAAAAGAATCAGCTCTGTAAAATCTGGATGGTAAATACCTTACAGGGTAATCAGATTCAAAACATAGAGAATCCCTCTAGGCAAAACCTTATGTTACAAAAAGACACAAAAACAGGAATATACATTCCATTCAGCACAACCTATTTTACCAGCCATTTAACAAAAGGAAATCTAACGCATTTCTAACTAGATTGCTGACTAACTTTTTATAGGAGTTCTGAAGAGCATTCCTGACCTGGTCCTGGCAAAAGCATCACACAGACAGACAGACCCTTTGTCCCCCCCTCCCCCGCACACACACACACACACACACACCACTGCCCTCCAGCTTTGAAAGTATCTTGTCTCCTCATTGGTCATTTTGGTCAGGTGCCAGCGAGGTTATCCTAGCTTCTTAACCCTTTACAGGTGAAAGGGTTTTGCCTCTGGCAAGGAGGGATTTTATAGTTCTGTATACAGAAAGGTGGTTACCCTTATATTACCCTTATATTTATGACAGAGTGTCACAGAGTTTTCCTCACAGGGAGGGAGCAATCTGGCCCTTTACAAACATAACAAAACCATCATTTAACAATGTTACGAAAAAATACATGGTTGGAAGAATATAACACAGGATGTAAAAGGGAATGTTCAAGCTGGTCCACAGATATGTTGGACGGCAGAATAACCACAATCAATCCTACATTGTATTGTGTTTTTTTTCTTTTGCTGTTTTTTAGTGCTAGATATCTCCTATTTTCTGCTTTACAGTCCTGTGAGCATGGTTTTATTACACTGTTACTATAAAATAATATATATTTTATTTAGTTCTTATTTTATCTCATCATTCTTGTACAGGTGACAGATAGTATGACTGGAAGGGCTGGCAGGATTTGCACGTACCCTTTTATACAATTGAATAATACAGACTCTGCATCAAGGCAGTAATATATAGGACAGTCCAATTAACACAATGCACCACGAAATAATATACAACAAAATATTAAAAGTTTTTTCCTTTGTTTACACACAATATCATTGAATGCGCTTTTTAGAGAGAGGTCCTAATCATTACCTTTACGTCATTATAGTGCAGATCCTCCAATAAGTAGAGATTTACAGTCTACTGAGTCTTCATGAAGATTTGTTGGCTTAACAGGGGAACTACATGGATGGAACAGTCCATCCATGCACTAAAAATTGAAGGGCTTGGGTCAGTGTTATGAGTCTCTGTAGCAGACAGAGTGAAAGTCTCTTAAAAAGGGTACTGCTACTTTTTAAAAAGCAATTAAAAATAATCAAAAATGTTTGTATTGGAAGTAGGAAAGTTTCCTTACTAAGGAGGCTATAGGATGATTCAGTCATGAAGCAGCCCCCAGCCAAATTCATTAACTATCTAACATTTTCTTATTAACCTAAAGGCCAACAAAAACAAATAATTCAAGAATGCCCATAAAATAATAATGGAAAACAAGAACAATCATAGTAATAAAGAATGTGAAAACAGATATAATTGTCCAGTCAAAGACAAAATATCACGCAATCAAGTAAGAAGAAGAAATAATTTCATAAGGAGAGTCTGTGAAAGGAAGCAATGTTGGGCCTTGCTTAGTGATTCATTTTGTCACCTTTCGTGAAACATGAATTACTGCTAAATGGCAATATTGGCAATTACATACTACATGGAAAGAGTATTTTATTTTTAAAAAATGGGCCTACTGCAATTAAGGAAATTTCTTATGTATATAACTGTAAAATAGATTCTTGTAACAGTAAGTAGCAAGTGACAATTTGTATACAGCATTAACATGAACATTCTTTTGATTTGCTTGGATTCCCCTGCTTCCATGACTGTGTGATGACTTGGCAGCAAGAAACAAGTGACTTCATTAATCTTTGCAAAAGTTCATTATATCAGTGTTAAGGGAAATACCCACAAGTAATATAGCTGGTTTGAGTGGAAGACTGAATCCAGTTATTTGAAAAATTCTGATTTTGACCAATCATCAAATATTAGAAATATAAGGGTAAGACTAATAAAGATGTAATGAAGAAGCCTATGCAATACAGTTCTTTCAGCACTCAGGAGACAAGATATAGTTAATTTTATTTAATTTACTAGGAGTAGAGTATAATCTAAAAAGTAATTTTGGTTGAAACTCCTGTCTTACAAGAGATGTGGAGCAAATGCTATTGCAATCAGAATCTGAAATATTTAATTGCAGGTCCCTGTATTCTAGATATTTAACCTCTGTCTTTTTTTATTGTTCCTCAGAGATCTAGTCACCTTGTAAACTCTTCATTCATCCTTCACCAAAAAGATATTCTCTGATTTCCTTTGTGAGTTACAGTGCAATGCACTGAGATGTGTGTGTGGTGTTTTATTATTTTTTTAATGCGTTATGAAGTATCTTGCTTGAATGTAGTGAAACAAAGAGCAAGTACCACCCATCATTTCCCAGATATGAGGGATTATTCTTAAGGATCCATTCAGAAAAAGGTGTCTGTAACAGATGCTATTCTGATAGTGTGGCATACTTGTCATAAATATAAAGAGAAGGGTAACCACTTTTCTGTATACAGAACTATAAAATCCCTCCTGGCCAGAGGCAAAACCCTTTCACCTGTAAAGCGTTAAGAAGCAAGGATAACCTCGCTAGCACCTGACCAAAATGACCAATGAGGAGACAAGTTACTTTCAAAGCTGGAGTGGGGGGGGACAAAGGGTCTGTCTGTCCATGTGATGCTTTTGCCAGGACCAGGTCAGAAATGCTCTTCAGAACTCCTGTAAAAAGTTAGTAAGCAATCTAGTTAGAAATGCGTTAGATTTCCTTTTGTTAAATGGTTGGTAAAATAGATTGTGCTGAATGGAATATATATTCCTATTTTTGTGTCTTTTTGTAACTTAAGGTTTTGCCTAGAGGGATTCTCTGTTTTGATTCTGATTACCTTGTAAGGTATTTACCATCCAGATTTTACAGAGGTGATTCTTTTACTTTTTCTTTAATTAAATTTCTTCTTTTAAGATCCTGATTGCTTTTTCATTGTTCTTAAGATCCAAAGGTTTGGGTCTGTGTTCACCCATGCAAATTGGTGAGGATTTTTATGAAGCCTTCCGCAGGAAAGGGGTTGGGGGGATATTTGGGGGGGAAGACATCTCCAAGTGGGCTCTTTCTCTGTTCTTTGTTTAACACGCTTGGCTAAACAACATAGGGTTCAAGGACAAGGCAATGGTTGTACCTGGAGAAAGTTTTTAACCTAAACTGGTAAGAATAAGTTTAGGGGGTCTTTCATGCAGGTCCCCACATCTGTACCCTAGAGTTCAGAGTGGAGAAGGAACCTTAATAATACTAAAATTGGGAGCAAAATTATTTGTTAATAAAATTTTCATTTTCAATTAGGATAAAAGGGAAAAAACCCTTAGACTATCATTATTAGTATCTATTTGTAATCCAGTAGTGTCTACAGGAACACGTAGTCCCTGTGGCTATTATTCTGCAAGCTATAGCCCCGATCCTGTAAACATTTATGCATGTTTTAAACTTCATACATGTACATGGACCCATTGAGTGAATAGGGCTACTCATGAGTTTACAGCTAATCACATGTTTAAGTCTTTGTAAATTTGGGGACAAAGAACATATCATTTACATTATACCAAAAAGAACCAGCATCAGTATACAGTATATAAGTGAGTATACAAATGTGTGAGTATACAGTTTAACTCTAGCAGAGTCTACTGGGATTGTATGCATATGAAACCATTTAAGGGCCTGATCCAACATCTACTGATGGCAATGGATCATACCTTCAGGACTCAGCAGTCCAGAGACTCACTGATTGAATATTGATGGGATGCATTTAGGCTGCAGTTCAGCAAAGGATTTAAGCACATACTTAAATCTATCCATATTAAGTATTTAAAAAACCTGATTAAAGATCATAACTAATAGAGAAAAGTATAATTTGAACTGTATTTTAACCCATTTAAATGTTGTATGCATGCACTCATATTACCCAGTAATCCAATTCTCTATGTAAGTAGCCTACCCTCATCATTACTGACCACTCCCCCAATCTTTGCATCATTTGAAAACTTTACCAAAATTATTGTACATTCCTTCCAGATCATTGATAAAATATTGAATAACATTCAAAAACAATTTCTTGCAGGACTCTACTAGAGACATTCCCATTGGATTGCAATTTCCTATTAACAATTATGTTTTGAGATCTATCAGTTAACCAGTTTTTAATCCATTTAATATGTGTTATATTAATCACATGACTGATTTGGAGGGCTCCACTTGCAATTGCCTGGCCAGTATGACCTCAGGACTGGTAATCAGAAGCGGTTAATCTCATTTTATTCAGCAACAACAACAAAAGCAGGTTAGAATGATATTCCTAAGCAAGCACTAACTTACGGAACACATCAATGCCACTGGAAATAGAAATATGAGAGAATAAACTTACTCACTTAGAGATAAGGATATAATCTTAATGACTCCTAGACTGAAGTTGGATATACTTTCTTCTTTTTAAGAATGCATGCATTAAATAGATGTTTAAAACAGAATATCATAAAATGAGATTAAAACTATAAAATGTAATAAAAATTTAATCTATTCTTCTGCAAGCAGATAACTATAGTACTCATGAAGTACAGTATTATGTTTAGTAAGTATTTCTCCAGAATTATAATATTACTAGTCAGAGACTATTTCAGATGACCTCATCATTATCTGGAGTCCTGGCAGAACACATATAGTTGTTCACAATTTCACTGTTCACACCACTTTGGAATTGCTGTAACCACAATCAAGTGTTTCTGTAAACACATTTTGGTGCAATGTTAATCTGTATTCTATTGCTCTACAGTCCTGCAGGATTGCACTTTGCCAGGAGACGTGGAAAGTTCATTACTTAATTAAGTGCCCCCAGTCCAATCTTGTTTGAGGCCTCTTGATGTTTTCATAATTTTATTAATAATATCACAACATAAGGATAAAAAATGTGGAAGACACATTCTCTCTCCATCATTTACATTTTTCAGAAACATCAAAGGGAAACAAAAGCTCGTTGCAAATGCATTCAAAATCCCTGTTGAAGCTGGCATTGTTATTGATATAAATATTTTTGGAGTTTCTTATCCATGATTTTTTTTCTGAAAAAGAAGAAGAGTGCAGCTGTATTTTACTAAATGCATGAATTAAAAAGATGTTTTAAATGCAGTAAGCAGCATCTCTAAAAATTCAGAAATAACACACACGGTACAGTAAATGTTACTGAAAACCAAATATGTTCAATCATTAGACTTTGCTACAAAGTTGGTAGATTTTACTAACATTGTAGTTGCTGCTCCACCTCCTTGTCCTCCCCCACTTCCCCAGTTATCACCACTTGCAACCATTTGTACATGTAGATAAATCTCTTGCAAAGTGCTACAGTCACATTGGTTCCATAGCTTTAAATAATTCCTCCAGAGGGATCGTAGCCTCAGTCCTAACGTTGAGTATTGAATTATGCCAATCTATCTCAATGGTATCTGGATTTGGCAATCTAAAAAGAGATAATACAAATAGTTAGCTGCTGAATCCAGAAACTCTCCACAGCTTTCTGTCTGCAAGAGATTCATTCTCTGGTGTCTGCCCCTCCTCTCTCTCATCTTTTACCAAGAAGATGACAACTTCACTTCCCACCACTTCTGTCCAAGTCCCTATTATGGGAAGAAGTAAATCTACTCATTTCTGTTGTAATAAATGCAGATACAGCAAAATGTCTCAGACGTTACCTACAAATACAAAGCAAAAAATAAATAAGTAAATACAGTGTTACTATCCCAGAATATACTAAAAGTGCATTACATATCAAAGTGTTAAATAGTGCCTAGTTCAATCTTATGCAAGACCTGCATAAAAACTAGTATAACTCATTCTCTCTCCACCATTTACCTTGTCCAGAAACTACTTTTAAACATCAAGGAAAAACAAAAGAGCATTTTATTTACATTTTTATTTGACTTTTAATAGCCCATAGTATATTTTACAACCATATGCTAAAGTACAATAACAAAATAATTATTTCCTTAAAACATACGCAATATTTCAGAGCTGCAATACGATGTGTATGGAGGTAATTAGAGTATTTTTAATATAAATTTTCTGTTAGACTCCCAGACTTGTTATTTTTTATTTCTTTTTTTAATAATGTTTTCCACTTTGTAGGCCTATTTCTGATATTTATCTAGGTTTTTATGTTTTTGTGACAGAGGGGGAATATGTCTGTATCAAATTCTGAACTCCATCTTGGTTTGTGAACACCATTTTTGTTTCGTGTCTTCCATTTTTTGTAATAACTGCCAGATTGTGTTCTTGTGTGGTAAAACAAGCCTGGCATTCACAAGGCATTCCAGACATTGCCCTGTTCAGAAGAAGTGTGAGATACTGTGGAAAAGATTTTCAATGAGAGAGCTACCAAGGTCCATGAACTCTCATTGTCTCTCAACTACCAGCCCATCCACTAGAAAAGTTAACTGTCTACACAAAGTCTGTCTGGTGAAAGGGACTAGAGTTCCTCAACCTGGGCACATGACCAAATGAGTTAGAAGCTAAATTTAAGGGGGAATTTTCTCTGTGAAAATGCGGGGGTGCAAGGCATCCACTGCCACATACCAGAAGAAAGACAGAGGGTAGGAGTGGTCTGCCTTACCTGAAACACTGATGGGACACCAAACACACAGAAGAGGTCAGATCAGATGTAGGGGGAGTTATGTTAGGATTGTTTGTTGTTTTTTTCAAATATTTGTAACTCTAGCACTTTCAAAAGTAAAAGTGACTTTGTGATTAAGAAATTCCTTTGCTGTGCTTGCTTGCCACATATTCCCTGAAGGTCAGAGGGCTCATGGGGAGGTGGAGATATGAGACAGCATGTACAAGCAACTGGAAGCCCACGAGGACTGAGGCTTTTGTTCCAGGATAAGATCGCTGGTCTGCAGAGCCCCATGTCTCAAGGAATGGGTACAGACATGACATCTGCACCTGGGACTGTACCTTAGAGACCCGTAGCTCAGAGGAGTGACCCAGTTTGACCTAGTCCTAATTGGTTTAGGAGCATGTGGGATCCAGCAGTTGAGTCCATTCACAACAGACCGCTGTCCGCCCAGAGAAGAGGACCGGGCTAGATTGTGACAGACATCATAGAATGGGTTAATTTACAAAATGATCTGAACACAGCGTTTTTGGTGACTCACTTTTGATGCAGCATGACACAAGGCATCATGGTGGAGTGTGGGTGTATAAGAAGGAAAAGCTTTTCTTGGCATGGAGTTAAAGCTCCAGAGTTATTACAACTTTAAATGTTATTTAAATCTTATTTGTATAATGATATAAAGACACAAGGAAAAATGAACAAAATTACAAAAAACAAAAACAAAAATTGGCTTCCTAGTGAGAGGGTGTTTCCCTCACATCTGATCATATTTATGGCCAGAGAGAAAAATACTTAAAAATTTTAGAAAAGAAATATATGGGGCCAAATTCAGACATGATGTGTGTGTATGGGGGTGGAGGGGAGCTGTAAGATGTACAAACATTGAGTGGAGGTCTAGAGGTGAAATCCATTGACTTCAAAGGAACCAGGATTTAATTATGCAGCTGTAACACACACATTTGGAAACTCAGAAGAAGATTTAATTCTACCAACCTAGATGCGCTTCTGAATTTGGCCTAAGGAATTCACAAACCTTTCCAGCTGCTTGTAAAGATGCTTGCATTCCATTAAGTGCCTGTGAAATATATGCAGGCTTCTTAAAGTGTCAAAAGAAGGTCACTGAAGGTAAGTCTGCTGCCCCTCTGGTCACCAAGGTCACCAAAGAACAAAATGATGCACAAAAAAGGGCGTTTAGCTAAACTTCATATATATGCTATTCCCTGGTCCCTCCTAGCTGGCAATCAAAAGTTGTGGCCTCATGTGATTATTGTGTGTGGTGTTCTTTCCTGTGGAGCAAAACCAAACTGTGTTCCTATTCCCTTAAACTGATAATGGCCTTGATTGTGAGGCAGATAAATGAAGGTACAAGTGCTCATAAAGTAGATCATTTATCTTGCTCCTATTCAGTCTGTGCATAGACAGTAGTACCAGAAATTGACACAGTGTCTTTATGACCTCCACAAGCTGCAAATTCATATTAGCAGAGTACACGCAGGCATAAAGAAGTGTCAGGAGACAAGTACATAGTTATTTCAATATTGACCCTAGCTTTTGCAGAAATTACAGTACAGTTTGTGTTAGACACACAACAACTTTAATGTAAAAATGGCAATTATAAGTGAAAATGAGCTACAGTATCCAGGTTCTCTACTAATAATCATATTAATAACTCATGTTACAGATATAAGGAGGCATTAAATGAAGGAAGAAAAAGTGATGTCAGTCTCCAAAAAATCACCTCTCCACATCCATGTTTCTGTCATTCTCCATTATTCTCCACATCTTTTCATGCTTCTCTCCTAAAAATAAAGTTAGATTGTAGGTCATATGGATTTTCTGAAGCTTATCTACTGTGATGCTACTCTGGTGGCTATCTCCAAGGCAGAGGTTTGGTACAAACTTCATGTAAATAGGGACATCTGGATTATATGTGGGAAATCCTCCTGTGATAATCCTCATTTCACTGTTCTTGATTTGGTTTATACTTAGACAAATTTATGTCCTGAATTAGCCCTCCATAACTGTGGCTGGTCTCTGCATCAAGGGCTACCACTGAATCCATCTAGCCCATAGATTAGCTCCAGACTATGTTCCTTCCCTGGTATTGTTTCAGCAGCTATTAAATTATTACACTACTATTATGGATTTAAAGACCACATTTTTTTATACTCCTATTGTTTCCACATCCTTCTTTCTAACTTCAAACCCATTCCTAAATCCCTGTGTAAGAGCATCCAAACTGAATGGAAGGATTCCTTTCAGAGTTCCGCAGAGCCAATTCTTGATCAGGTGTGTTAAGTGATTGAACTTCAAAATCCGTCTCCTGCAGCTGCATGTGTTTTCTCAATAGGACTCTGCACCATGGGGCAGCTTCAGTTTCATAGTTTTTCTTTGTTTTTCCACTCACTTCTCTATACTTGACAGACTTTGTGAGAAGCCTTCCTTCCACCCCACCTTCACACACACATACCACAGCCTGCTATTGCTTCATTAACTTATATTACAGTTGGTATCCAGAGGGATACATTGGAGGGTATCTTTCTGAAAAATATGACTGTCTCTTTACGATTTGGCTTGCTCCTCTTTTCCCATCCATCATATTTTGGTCTATATTTGAATATTATGTAGCACATTTTCAGTATAGGAGAAAATAATTACAGTTGTCTAGATGTTTCAAAAGACATGTCCTATTTCTGCATACACAGAAATCCCTTAATGGAAAACAGAATAAAATGCATAATAAAGCTCTGATGAGCAAGATATTAGATATTGACTTTATTAAGTCTGGAGAACTGGGGTGGCAGGTTGGAGGAGGTTTTGCTTTGGTTTGCTGCAATGCTCAGTTGGATGTTAGCCATCAGTGAAGGAAAAAGGAATACCGTTCTGTGATACAATAGTGAGTGCCAACAGTGATTGCAACTTTTGTGTTTACTAGCTAAAAAGTCTGAGCACAATTTCTGAAAGGTGAAACTACAGAGCAAAATGATTTTCTACATTAGTAAATGCTTCTAATTTCAAAAGACAAGACAGTTTCTGAAATTTCCTAGGAAAGTCCCATTCAGTGCAATACAGAAAAAATGATGTAAAGGAGATTAAAAAAAAAGATCAGAGTATTATTTAAACACTAAGACATGACTATTCTAGGGGAAAAAATAGAAAGGTACTGACTTGAAGTGATATGAAGAAAGAGTTCATTGGCAGTAAAACCAAGACTAATATAAAAAGAAAGAATAAAATACTTAATTGCTCACTGAGGTCTGCGTTCAGCAATAGAATTGGCTTTCTGCTACTACTAGAAACCAAGGCTGGGCAGGTTTCTATAATAAATAATATCTACTCTTACATGGAGCTTTCCATCATTAGATCTCAAAGTGTTTCACAATCTTTAATGTATTTACCCTTACAAGATCCCTATGAGATATGGAAGTATTCTTATCACCATTTTACAGGGGGAAACTGAGGAATACAGAGTCTAAGGCACAGATCCACAGAGACTTAGGCATTATGACACTAAGCATCACAATGTCTAACTTTTAGGTGCCTAGAAAATTACTGGAACACCAAAGTGATCCACAGAGCCTGAGTTAGGTGCCTAGGCTCCCTACACAATGAATGGAGAGATAGGCACCTTAGAATATGATCCACAAAAACCAGCATACTAGGTAGGGACCTATGGTAATTAAGTTAGCCAGTGGTAGATGCCAATGAGTGAAGTGAATTCTAAGCCCTGCCTCTCTCACAGAGCCTGCGTATCTCTTCCTGTGATCTCCTCTCCCAGAATCCGATGACTAAAATGCCTAAGTCACTTCTTGTGAGAACAAGTTATGCACCTGTCTCACTCCACACAAAATTGTCAGGGGCAGGAGAGATGGGGAAAAGAGAAAGTGCCCTCTTAGCATCTTGAACTCAGAATGTGAGAGAATCCAATTAAATTCCCCCTCTACTTGAGAAGGAATTTGAACAGGGATCTGCCACCTCTCAGGGGAGTGCCTGAACCAGTGGACTATAAAGTGCTTCTAACTCTTTTGCTGACCCAATTAATATTTAATCATTCAATTATTTAATTAAAGTGGAATGATTTCAGTAGGAGAGATTGAGGGAGCCCTACATCAGAACATACCAGTGATGAGAGCATTCACATGAGAAGTAGCAAAGCCCTGTTCAAATTCTTTCTTCTCATCAGGCAGAGGGGAGAATTGAACTGGGGAGGCCTCCCACATTCCAGGTAAGTAACCCAGCCATTGGGTGAAAGGTTATGGAGTGGGACATCTATTCCCCTTCAGCCATTTTATGTGGAGGTAGGCAGCCTCTAAGAATACCTACTGGATTGGGCCCCACAGTCAAAATAGGCAGGCAAATTCCTTTCTTCCCCTAGTTTGTGGATTGCAATGGGGATTAGGCAGGACATAGGCATCTGGACACCTAGAGTGAGGAAGCTGTGCACATGTCCACAGACAGAAACTAGGTGCCAAGAGAGTTTAGGTGTTTACAGGGTTGAGTGACAGCTAAATGGGTGTATTGTGGATCACAATGGAGCCTAAAATGGGACTGATCTGTGGATCTGTGTCAGAATTACTTTCCCAAGGTCACACAAGAAGGCTAGAATGGAAAAGGGAATTGAACTTGGGTCTCCCAAATTAAAGGCTTGTGTCCTAACCTCTATAATTCATCCCAAACCTAATCTAGAAACACTAAACTCAATGGTAGGTGAATTTGCTCTGAGCAACAAAGAGGCTCATTCCATGTCCCTTTGTGATGATATATGAACTGAAGTGTTGGAAATAGCAGTCATGGAATGTCAGGGTAGCTCCAGAGTGAATGAAATGACCACTTCTTTCTGATTTGTCAGATGAATATACATTTTGAGACAGATCCTCAGCTTCTGCAAATTAATGTAATTCCACTGAGGTCAGTGAAGCTACATTGATTTACACCAGCTGAAGTTTTGACCCTTTTTAAAAAATATCAGCACGTAGAATCATAGAACCATAGAATATTGAGGGGGGGAGGGACCAACCCCCATCTAGGCCAACCCCCTGCTCAAAGCAGGACCAATCCCCAACTAAATCAACTTGCTCATCACTTAATTTGCTTAGTAATATGTGAGCATTATGTCATTTTAGGTATGGACACTTCTGACTAATTAGACTTTGTGAGCCTCAAGTTTAAAAAATGCCAGTGTTCAGAGCAATTATAATTAGCTCCAGCTCTTATTTGTTCTTTGCTTTTCTAATTCAACATAACTAAGGCCTGATCCTACAAATGCTGAGTACTTTCTACAAGCTGCTGATTACCTTCAGTTCTCTTTGACATGTCTTGCAGAACTGTGTCCATAATTAGGCAACTGTTTATTGTTATGAGTGTAATTCAGTTCCTTCAGTTACATTATGAAATTACCTAGAATAAGAAAGAACAGGAAACATGGCAAAATGAGAATCCCAAATCGACTACTTTCCAACAGTTTTTTTAATGGATATTTCAGGTAAAAAAATAAAAATAAAAAGGAGACTGTTAATACCAAAACATGATATTCAAGTGTCTATTGCCCAAGATTTTTAAAAAATGAGTACCTAGAATTAGGCTTTTAAATCCATAAATAAATGGCCTGTCCTTCAAAAATGCTGAGCAATGAGCAGCTATCACTGAGGCCAGTATGAGCTACTTGGTGCTGAGAATTTCTGATAATCAGGTCATGTATTTAGGCACATGATTATGGATTTAGGAGCTCCAATTTGGGTCACTATTTTTGTTTTTTTTTTTTAAATCCAACCCATTATGTGAATGTCTCCTGACATAAAGGTTGATGTTATAACAATATGGAGGTAATGGAAAATAAATGATCATGTGTCTGATTATACAGATGATTTCACAATGGCTTGTTTAAAAATTAGCACTTTCCCCAAAAGTGAGATTACAGAATATTAATTTCAATAATATTAAGATTAATTAAATATAAGAGTTCAGAGTTTATTAAATTCTATCATTTTACATCAGACTTAAAATATTTGTTGTCTTGAGACTGCTGGGTAATACATTTGTCTTAATTTTCTTGTCAAGCAATGCAATTGAAATGATCTTTAATTAATCTTTAATTAGCCAATTCACAATTTTCTACAGAAAAAAAATCCAGTCACATAAATATTCAAATATTATGGGAAGGATTACATTTAATAACCCTTAGACAATATACCTCTTCTTTTTCTAAACAGAAAACAAAAATATTTTGCTGCTTTATTTGCATTGAAGTTCGTTTTGATCCTGCTAAACTGGTGAAGTATCATTTGGAGGAGAAAAGCTTGAATTTTGCTAAAAAGTTAGCTATTATTTTCAGGATTAAACAGTATTTTGTACATGGATTGTGATGCACAAAGGTGAGCTTTGGTAAGTGAGCTTTGGTAAGTATCCGAGTGTGTGTGTTTGCTTGCTGAGGAAGTATCCGAGCGTGTGTTTGCTGGGAGGGCAGGGAGAGAGCCTGAGTGAGTGTCTGATTGACTGCTAGCCTGCAGGGGGCGGGCATTAGGGTGTCTGTGTTTTTGCGTCAGGGAAGCCTGGCTGTTTGAAAATAGCCAGAGCCTCGCGAACCAGCTGAGCGGCAGCGGAGCAGCGGGGACAGCAGAGCAGCTCACAGCAGGAGTTTGCCTGGGAGTTCGCCTGGAGTGAGCCCAGTGAGGCTTACATCTTGCCAACGTCTCTGAGGAAGCTCATAGTAGGTAGGTGATATGGAAGGGGGGGGTTCAGCTATTGTGACCTGCACTGGATGTGCCATGTTTGTCTTTCTTCCACAGGACAGAAGCGACTTTGTCTGTACAAAGTGCAAGCTGGTCTCCATATTGGAAGAGAAGATTGAAGGTCTGGAGCAACAGGTAACGACCCTGCGTTGTATACGAGAGACTGAGGATTTTCTGGACCAAACTCAGGATAGCCTTCTAGGGGCACAAAGCTCTAAAGATATAGAGCAGGTTGCACAGAGGAGCCAAGAGGCCAGTGAAGAAGCTTGGCAACATGTGACCTCCAGAAGAGGTAAGCGGAATGTCCGGGTTCCAGTAACACAGACACAGGTAACTAACCGCTTTCATGTTCTCTCCACAGGTACCAATGCGGAGAGTGGACCAGATGATATGTCTGGGGGGAGAAAGCAGAAGGAGACCCCGCTGGTTGGGAGGCATGAGATGCGATGTCTTGAGGTTGGGGGTTCCACGACCACCACTCCCAAGAGGAGAAGGCGGGTGGTGGTGGTCGGGGACTCTCTCCTCCGGGGGACTGAGTCATCTATCTGCCGCCCTGACCGGGAAAACCGAGAAGTCTGCTGCTTGCCAGGGGCTAAGATTCGTGATGTGACGGAGAGACTGCCGAGACTCATCAAGCCCTCGGATCGCTACCCCTTCCTGCTTCTCCACGTGGGCACCAATGATACTGCCAAGAATGACCTTGAGCGGATCACTGCGGACTACGTGGCTCTGGGAAGAAGGATAAAGGAGTTGGAGGCGCAAGTGGTGTTCTCGTCCATCCTCCCCGTGGAAGGAAAAGGCCTGGGTAGGGACCGTCGAATCGTGGAGGTCAACGAATGGCTACGCAGGTGGTGTCGGAGAGAAGGCTTTGGATTCTTTGACCATGGGATGGTGTTCCATGAAGGAGGAGTGCTGGGCAGAGACGGGCTCCATCTTACGAAGAGAGGGAAGAACATCTTTGCCAGCAGGCTGGCTAACCTAGTGAGGAGGGCTTTAAACTAGGTTCACCGGGGGAAGGAGACCAAAGCCCTGAGGTAAGTGGGAAAGCGGGATACCGGGAGGAAGCACAGGCAGGAATGTCTGAGAGGGGAGGGCTCCTGCCTCATACTGGGAATGAGGGGCGATCAACAGGTTATCTCAAGTGCTTATATACAAATGCACAAAGCCTTGGAAACAAGCAGGGAGAACTGGAGGTCCTGGTGATGTCAAGGAATTATGACGTGATTGGAATAACAGAGACTTGGTGGGATAACTCACATGACTGGAGTACAGTCATGGATGGTTATAAACTGTTCAGGAAGGACAGGCAGGGCAGAAAAGGTGGGGGAGTAGCACTGTATGTAAGGGAGCAGTATGACTGCTCAGAGCTCCGGTACGAAACTGTGGAAAAACCTGAGTGTCTCTGGATTAAGTTTAGAAGTGTGTGCAACAAGAGTGATGTCATGGTGGGAGTCTGCTATAGACCACCGGACCAGGGGGATGAGGTGGATGAGGCTTTCTTCCGGCAACTCACAGAAGCTACTAGATCGCATGCCCTGATTCTCATGGGTGACTTTAATTTTCCTGATATCTGCTGGGAGAGCAATACAGCGGTGCATAGACAATCCAGGAAGTTTTTGGAAAGCGTAGGGGACAATTTCCTGGTGCAAGTGCTAGGGGAGCCAACTAGGGGGAGCGCTTTTCTTGACCTGCTGCTCACAAACCGGGTAGAATTAGTGGGGGAAGCAAAAGTGGATGGGAATCTGGGAGGCAGTGACCATGAGTTGGTTGAGTTCAGGATCCTGACGCAGGGAAGAAAGGTAAGCAGCAGGATACGGACCCTGGACTTCAGGAAAGCAGACTTTGACTCCCTCAGGGAACAGATGGCCAGGATCCCCTGGGGGACTAACATGAAAGGGAAGGGAGTCCAGGAGTGCTGGCTGTATTTCAAGGAATCCCTGTTGAGGTTACAGGAACAAACCATCCCGATGAGTCGAAAGAATAGTAAATATGGCAGGCGACCAGCTTGGCTTAATGGTGAAATCCTAGCGGATCTTAAACATAAAAAAGAAGCTTACAAGAAGTGGAAAGTTGGACATATGACCAGGGAAGAGTATAAAAATATTGCTCGGGCATGTAGGAAAGATATCAGGAGGGCCAAATCGCACCTGGAGCTGCAGCTAGCAAGAGATGTCAAGAGTAACAAGAAGGGTTTCTTCAGGTATGTTGGCAACAAGAAGAAAGCCAAGGAAAGTGTGGGCCCCTTACTGAATGAGGGAGGCAAGCTAGTGACAGAGGATGTGGAAAAAGCTAATGTACTCAATGCTTTTTTTGCTTCTGTTTTCACTAACAAGGTCAGCTCCCAGACTGCTGTGCTGGGCAACACAAAATGGGGAAGAGATGGCCAGCCCTCTGTAGAGATAGAGGTGGTTAGGGACTATTTAGAAAAGCTGGACGTGCACAAGTCCATGGGGCCGGACGAATTGCATCCGAGAGTGCTGAAGGAATTGGCGGCTGTGATTGCAGAGCCCTTGGCCATTATCTTTGAAAACTCGTGGCGAACGGGGGAAGTCCCGGATGACTGGAAAAAGGCTAATGTAGTGCCCATCTTTAAAAAAGGGAAGAAGGAGGATCCTGGGAACTACAGGCTGGTCAGCCTCACCTCAGTCCCTGGAAAAATCATGGAGCAGGTCCTCAAAGAATCAATCCTGAAGCACTTAGAGGAGAGGAAAGTGATCAGGAACAGTCAGCATGGATTCACCAAGGGAAGGTCATGCCTGACTAATCTAATCGCCTTTTATGATGAGATTACTGGTTCTGTGGATGAAGGGAAAGCAGTGGATGTATTGTTTCTTGACTTTAGCAAAGCTTTTGACACGGTCTCCCACAGCATTCTTGTCAGCAAGTTAAGGAAGTATGGGCTGGATGAATGCACTATAAGGTGGGTAGAAAGCTGGCTAGATTGTCGGGCTCAACGGGTAGTGATCAATGGCTCCATGTCTAGTTGGCAGCCGGTGTCAAGTGGAGTGCCCCAGGGGTCGGTCCTGGGGCCCGTTTTGTTCAATATCTTCATAAATGATCTGGAGGATGGTGTGGATTGCACTCTCAGCAAATTTGCGGATGATACTAAACTGGGAGGAGTGGTAGATACGCTGGAGGGGAGGGATAGGATACAGAAGGACCTAGACAAATTGGAGGATTGGGCCAAAAGAAATCTAATGAGGTTCAATAAGGATAAGTGCAGGGTCCTGCACTTAGGATGGAAGAATCCAATGCACCGCTACAGACTAGGGACCGAATGGCTCGGCAGCAGTTCTGAGGAAAAGGACCTAGGGGTGACAGTGGACGAGAAGCTGGATATGAGTCAGCAGTGTGCCCTTGTTGCCAAGAAGGCCAATGGCATTTTGGGATGTATAAGTAGGGGCATAGCGAGCAGATCGAGGGACGTGATCGTTCCCCTCTATTCGACACTGGTGAGGCCTCATCTGGAGTACTGTGTCCAGTTTTGGGCCCCACACTACAGGAAGGATGTGGATAAATTGGAAAGAGTACAACGAAGGACAACGAAAATGATTAGGGGTCTAGAGCACATGACTTATGAGGAGAGGCTGAGGGAGCTGGGATTGTTTAGTCTGCAGAAGAGAAGAATGAGGGGGGATTTGATAGCTGCTTTCAACTACCTGAAAGGGGGTTTCAAAGAGGATGGCTCTAGACTGTTCTCAATGGTAGCAGATGACAGAACGAGGAGTAATGGTCTCAAGTTGCAATGGGGGAGGTTTAGATTGGATATTAGGAAAAACTTTTTCACTAAGAGGGTGGTGAAACACTGGAATGCGTTACCTAGGGAGGTGGTAGAATCTCCTTCCTTAGAGGTTTTTAAGGTCAGGCTTGACAAAGCCCTGGCTGGGATGATTTAACTGGGACTTGGTCCTGCTTTGAGCAGGGGGTTGGACTAGATGACCTTCTGGGGTCCCTTCCAACCCTGATATTCTATGATTCTATGATTCTATGTGCTGGTGAATGGTTAGCAAAACCTTTTTTATAGATTTCAGCAGAAAAAAAGAGCTTCTGTACAATAGATCACTGATTTCATATAAAAGAGCAGCTAGCAATAATTTCTACTCTTGATAGAGAGGCATGAGAAAGTCAGGGACAAACTCACTGAGTGTATTTGGATGGGAAGCATGTGTGTATTTAATAGGCTCAATGGAGGCACATAATTTGTTTTGATGATATAGGATATAGAAATATCTGAAAAGGTCTGACAGATATTCCAAGTAACTGTTTGACAGCCAAAGAGGATCTTTTACTATGTTATGAGATATTATATGGGACATAAACTCAAATGGCATATAATATAACATGCAACTGATTTCCCATGTTATGATGTGATATGTATCCCCACATGCTCACGAGCAATACATCCCCAGACTCATTTCCACCATTTAATTTTATGAGTATTTAAACTACCATAGGGAAAATAAGAGGGGTTTTATAAAAAAAATTACAATTTGTATTTTTTTTTAATCTGCTGCCACTGGTTACTTCTACAGGAATTATTAACAATTTTTAGCTAACAACACATCCTTCATTGCTGCATTTTACCACAAGTTATTGTTGACTACCTGTAATCTTGCAAAGGGAGTTGCACTTTGCTGTGTAGATGTGTTACTCCCATCACAATGTATTTTGTTTGTTTGTTTGGTGTCTTTCCCTGGGAGACTATATAATATGCTGGATATGATTCTTGGAAGACTTCTATGAAAATTCCAATGATATTTTGAAGGAGGTTCCCCAGCTTCCTGTCAAATAATTGCTGGTGGCACCACAACCTGAGGCTGTGGGGGAGAGGGGACAACAGGAGAGGGGCTGGGGGCTAGCCTCCCCGGCCAGGAGCACAAGGGCCTGGAAGGATGGTCCCGTGGGCTGGATGTGGCCCGTGGGCCATAGTTTGCCCACCTCTGTCCTAGAGAGTTAGATTCTATTCAATTTCACCCTCCTGAATTGCTTTTTCACAGGAAGGCTTGTCAGATGTTTTGAGACATATTATAAGCAGGGTTGGTAGCACTGCCAATTACTGACTTCCCAACACTTCTCATTATAAATCCCTGTTTTGAGTTGCTTATAACTTTGCCAAACTTTAACCATTTGAATTGAAATGGCTGAATGTTTTTGGAAAATTTCAGCTAGCATGGTTCAGCTAGCATGGTTCTGACAATGAGTTTAGGGAAAAGTGTTGCTTTACAATTTTTTTTTAATTGGCAAACTTTGCTATGACAAGCTCTAGCAACTCTATGCTCTGGAACAAGGATATGGATATTTATCTGAGGGTTGTCTTTGCATCAAGGAGGTGCATTTTGCTGTTCATGTGAAAATAGATCCAAATATGGCCAACATAAACCGTGGAAAAATCTTTGTTACCACATGGTTAAGTAGAGACTGATTTTTGCATCTAGAATTTCTGAAGATTCCATACCTATTGAGCATGCTCAAAACTCTCACCGCTCCTAATGCTGACCAAACTGCACATGCACCATCCCCTCAATGTGACTGAGCATCGTGACTCCATTCTCTCACAGTGCTGATATGTGGCAATACTGCACAAACACCTTTCCAACAGAACAACTGAGCAGGGTTTCTTCCGCCCAGGGCTACAGGAGCAAAGCTGGACTTTCCTTGGCTTCTGCAGGCCAACGTGGGGTTGGACACCAGAACTGAGAGCAGAGAACCTGTCTTTTATGATTGATCAAAGATACTTCTGATAGCACCCCCTTCCCAGGAGGAAGCTACCTGACTTAAATATACAGGTGATGAGACCCAGAGCTTGGAAGTTTGGAGGAGAGGGCGACTCCATCCCTCAGTCAATGCACAGGATGGCCTGTGCTCTAGGAATGAATGAATGTGTAATTGTCTGTAGAACTTCTGCTTCTGCTTCATTGATTGCAATGAAGCTGGAAGGTGGGTAGTGAACAAGGCAGGGGACTGCAGAAAGAGAAACTAAAGTCTCATGCTTAAGACAGTTGAATAGTGTCCTGGAGAATTAGATTCTATCCCTGCCAGAGAGATCCTAAATGTTTCTAGGTAAGCCACTTAAATCACACTCTTCACATGTAGTAACTAGTTGTTTTCTTCTCATTCTCTGGATACCTGATTTGGGACCCAGCAGTCTGATTTGAAGAAGTGTTGAGCACACACAGCTGCTATTTAAATAAACAGAACCTTTATTTTGAAAATAGCAAATGCTATATAATGCTAAGTACTCTGGAAAATTAGGTGGTAGGTATCCCAAATTGGATATCTGAAATCAGTAGATACTTTTAGCCTAAATCTTCCTTTGCCTCTGTTTCCCATCTCTAAAATGGGGTATTATCACCCCTTCACCTCACAAGAGTATTGTGAAAATCAATACATTGATGTATTTGAAGCACTCAGATACCATAGTGATGAACACCATAAAAAAGCCCAATGGAAATTAATAATTCTACCTTCAGAACTAGGTTTGAATAGTGTGCAGTAAATAAGTCATGGATCCACCATTGAACAATGAGAGAAAATAAAATATTGAACAGCTGCTCATTAATAGAGTACTGTGCATTCTGTATACTGAATAAGGCAGGAGTCCTGTGGAAAAAAATACAAACCATATGTGATCATGTTATTGAAGACTGTATTATATTGCACATACGCAGACCACAGGAGATTGGATGGTCTTGACAGCCTGAGCTGCTACCTGAGCCTCAACCTCCACACTTCTGTATTTAGCACTCTAGCTCTTCTCAAGCTAGCGTAATTCTGTCTACTTGGACTGGGAAGCTAGCTACCAGCTGCAGTGGAGACATAATCAAAGGGGCCAAATTAAGGTTGCAACAGCAACCTTAATTCTGACCTTCCTAACTTTCAAGTACTTGACTCTGCAACATTAATAATTATTTTAGCATTTGTGTGTGTGTATAACCCAAAGTTGTCAGCTAATATATATTGAAGAAAGGAAGTTGAATATATCAGGCTTTCGGAACTCAGAGTTATGTAAAGTATCCTAGGAAATGTTACACTCTGTTCCCCTACATATATTATTTTAAAATGTTTAATGCACAAAAATTCCTGAATTTCCCACTGGCACTAATGGACTGAAAGGCCTCTTTTGAAGTCCACACTTATAGTAATCAGAGTGGTAGCCATGTTAGTCTGTATGAGCAAAAACAATGAGGATTCATCATTGTTTTTACTTATTGTAATGTTATCTGTTCTTTAGCCAAGGTGTTCTAAAGACCTGCTAAGAATCTAAAGCCATCACTACTTTCCACAGATCAATAGATGAGTCCTTTTTATGCTTTCAGTGTCTTAATGCTGCAGAACATCATTTGCCATTACCCTTTTTTTCTTTGTACATCTGCCATCATATCTCTCCTTTCCCTTGTGTTGACTCCCTAAAAATCCCTCAACCCTGTAGGCACGTTTAAAAGTTGAATAAAAACCCCATATGTAAGTCTTTGAGTCAGCTATAAATGGAGTGAACTAGAGGTTTTCTGGTTCACTAAAAATCTTTTCCAGGGTTCACTAGCTCCTTTGTGCATTCTGATATAAAGTTGGTGTCTGGAGCCAGTCTGTAAAGGTTGCCTGCCAGCGTCTGTTAGGAGTGGCATAAAAACTGGAAGCATGTGATTCTTTTATCTCCAGGAGGAAGTTTGAAAGTGCAGGTGCATCCTGTCAGGTAATTCATTGCCTTTATCCAGGAACACCACCTACAAAGACCCAGGAGAAATAAAAAATAGATCCTAATATAAACCTAATGCTCTTAAGAAGACAAATGATGATACACTTTTACCTCCTCCAAAAGTTTAAGTGATAGAAAAATCAGTCCCAGAATATTACATAAAAAGGTGTAGTGCTACAAGGATAATTCAAAACTGGAAAATGAGCACTTGTGGTACAATAGGTATATAACAATAACTGGTAAGAAGTGATAAAATAATAGTTGCACTGTGTTTTTATAGGTTTCAGAGTAGCAGTTGTGTTAGTCTGTATTCACAAAAAGAAAAGGAGTACCCGGGGCACCTTAGAGACTAACAAATTTATTAGAGCATAAGCTTTCGTGAGCTACAGCTCACTTCATCGGATGCATTTGGTGGAAAAAGCAGAGGAGCACCTACAGTATGTATATAGATCTTTAAAACATCAGTTTTGAGGGCCATGTTTTTGTGATGGCATATAAAACCATTGTGTAAATGTAGGAAGTTTAATGGCTTTTAGAAGTCATTATTTTTTGGTTGTTTACTTATTTGTATTTGAACAGGGAGAGCGGGCAAGTCAGAATTTTACATTCAGCAATCCGTACCATCATAATAAAGTCAGCTTCTAAAAGTTATCAGTATATTTTAGGCAGATTAAAACATTATGACACCAAAAAAGAAAAAAAAAGATACATATTAAAGTCTGAAATCAAACTTGGTAGAACAAGCTTATGGTACATGTACTGCTCCTACATTTCTACTAAAAAATTAAACAGTAGAAAAAGACACAAATCCTACAGCTGGTCGATATAAATCTTTCCCTACTGTGTATATTCCTGAAATGTGCATATGTTCATCTAACTGACATATTATTATTTATAGTAAATATTTATATTATGATAAATAAGGAGCGATGCAATGGATAAGATAGAGTCCGTCTGGGCAAAAATTACATTGGGGAAGAAAACTAGTAAAGCCTCTCCTACCATAGTGCTTGGGGTGTGCTATAGACCTCCGGGATCTAATTTGGATATGGATAGAGCACTTTTTAATGTCTTTAATAAAGTAAATACTAATGGAAACTGCGTGATCTTGGGAGACTTTAACTTCCCAGATATAGACTGGAGGACCAGGGCTAGTAATAATAATAGGGCTCAGATTTTCCTAGATGCGATAGCTGATGGATTCCTTCATCAAGTAGTTGCTGAACCGACTAGAGGGGATGCCATTTTAGATTTAATTTTGGTAAGTAGCGAGGACCTCATAGAAGAAATGGTTGTAGGGGACAATCTTGGCTCAAGTGATCATGAGCTAATTCAGTTCAAACTAAATGGAAGGATTAACAAAAGTAAATCTGCAACTAGGGTTTTTGATTTCAAAAGGGCTGACTTTCAAAAATTAAGGAAATTAGTTAGGGAAGTGGATTGGACTGAAGAATTTATGGATCTAAAGGTAGAGGAGGCCTGGGATTATTTTAAATCAAAGCTGCAGAAGCTATCGGAAGCCTGTATCCCAAGAAAGGGGAAAAAATTCATAGGAAGGAGTTGTAGACCAAGCTGGATGAGCAAGCATCTTAGAGAGGTGATTAAGAAGAAGCAGAAAGCATACAGGGAGTGGAAGATGGGAGGGATCAGCAAGGAAAGCTACCTAATTGAGATCAGAACATGTAGGGATAAAGTGAGACAGGCTAAAAGTTGAGTAGAGTTGGACCTTGCAAAGGGAATTAAAACCAATAGTAAAAGGTTCTATAGCCATATAAATAAGAAGAAAACTAAGAAAGAAGAAGTGGGGCCGCTTAACACTGAGGAGGGAATGGAGGTTAAAGATAATCTAGGCATGGCCGAATATCTAAACAAATACTTTGCCTCAGTCTTTAATAAGGCTAAAGAGGATCTTAGGGATAATGGTAGCATGACAAATGGGAATGAGGATATGGAGGTAGATATTACAATATCTGAGGTAGAAGCAAAACTGAAACAGCTTAATGGGACTTTATCGGGGGGCCCTGATAATTTTCATCAAAGAATATTAAAGGAATTGGCACCTGAAATTGCAAGCCCATTAGCAAGAATTTTTAATGAATCTGTAAACTCAGGAGTAGTACCGAATGATTGGAGAATTGCTAATATAGTTCTTATTTTTAAGAAAGGAAAAAAAAGTGATCCGGGTAACTACAGGCCAGTTAGTTTGACATCTGTAGTATGCAAGGTCCTGGAAAAAAATGTTGAAGGAGAAATTAATTAAGGACATTGAAGTCAATGGTAAATGGCACAAAATACAACATGGTTTTACAAAAGGTAGATCATGCCAAACCAACCCAAGCTCTTTTTTTGAAAAAGTAACAGATTTTTTAGGTAAAGGAAATGCAGTGGATCTAATTTACCTAGATTTCAGTAAGGCATTTGATACCGTGCCACATGGGGAATTATTAGTTAAATTGGAGAAGATGGGGATCAATATGAACATCAAAAGGTGGATAAGGAATTGGTTAAAGGGGAGACTGCAATGGGTCCTACTGAAAGGCGAACTGTCAGGTTGGAGGGAGGTTACCAGTGGAGTTCCTCAGGGATCAGTTTTGGGACCAATCTTATTTAATCTTTTTATTACTGACCTTGGCACAAAAAGTGGGAGTGTGCTAATAAAGTTTGCAGATGATACAAAGCTGGGAGGTCTTGCCAATTCGGAGAAGGATCGGGACATTATACAGGAGGATCTGGATGACCTTGTAAACTGGAGTAATAGTAATAGGATGAAATTTAATAGTGAGAAGTGTAAGGTTATGCATATAGGGATTAATAACAAGAATTTTAGTTATAAGTTGGGGACGCATCAATTAGAAGTAACGGAAGAGGAGAAGGACCTTGGAGTATTGGTTGATCATAGGATGACTATGAGCTGCCAATGTGATATGGCTGTGAAAAAAGCTAATGCGGTTTTGGGATGCATCAGGAGAGGCATTTCCAGTAGGGATAAGGTGGTTTTAGTACCATTATACAAGGCACTGGTGAGACCTCACCTAGAATATTGTGTGCAGTTCTGGTCTCCCATGTTCAAAAAGGATGAATTCAAACTGGAGCAGGTACAGAGAAGGGCTACTAGGATGATCCGCTACAGACTAGGGACCGAATGGCTCGGCAGCAGTTCTGCGGAAAAGGACCTAGGGGTGACAGTGGACGAGAAGCTGGATATGAGTCAGCAGTGTGCCCTTGTTGCCAAGAAGGCCAATGGCATTTTGGGATGTATAAGTAGGGGCATAGCGAGCAGATCGAGGGACGTGATCGTTCCCCTCTATTCGACACTGGTGAGGCCTCATCTGGAGTACTGTGTCCAGTTTTGGGCCCCACACTACAAGAAGGATGTGGATAAATTGGAAAGAGTACAGCGAAGGGCAACAAAAATGATTAGGGGTCTAGAGCACATGACTTATGAGGAGAGGCTGAGGGAGCTGGGATTGTTTAGTCTGCAGAAGAGAAGAATGAGGGGGGATTTGATAGCTGCTTTCAACTACCTGAAAGGGGGTTTCAAAGAGGATGGCTCTAGACTGTTCTCAATGGTAGCAGATGACAGAACGAGGAGTAATGGTCTCAAGTTGCAATGGGGGAGGTTTAGATTGGATATTAGGAAAAACTTTTTCACTAAGAGGGTGGTGAAACACTGGAATGCGTTACCTAGGGAGGTGGTAGAATCTCCTTCCTTAGAGGTTTTTAAGGTCAGGCTTGACAAAGCCCTGGCTAGGATGATTTAACTGGGACTTGGTCCTGCTTTGAGCAGGGGGTTTGGACTAGATGACCTTCTGGGGTCCCTTCCAACCCTGATATTCTATGATTCTATGATTCTATGATTCGAGGAATGGAAAACTTGTCTTATGAAAGGAGACTTAAGGAGCTTGGCTTGTTTAGCCTAACTAAAAGAAGGTTGAGGGGAGATATGATTGCTCTCTATAAATATATCAGAGGGATAAATACAGGAGAGGGAGAGGAATTATTTAAGCTCAGCACCAATGTGGACACAAGAACAAATGGGTATAAACTGGCCACCAGGAAGTTTAGACTTGAAATCAGATGAAGGTTTTTAACCATCAGAGGAGTGAAGTTTTGGAATAGCCTTCCAAGGGAAGCAGTGGGGGCAAAAGATCTATCTGGTTTTAAGATTCTACTTGATAAGTTTATGGAGGAGATGGTATGATGGGATAATGTGATTTTGGTAAGTAATTGATCTTTAAATATTCAGGGTAAATAGGACTAATCCCCTGAGATGGGATATTAGATGGATGGGATCTGAGTTACCCAGGAAAGAATTTTCTATAGTATCTGGCTGGTGAATCTTGCCCATATGCTCAGGGTTTAGCTGATTGCCATATTTGGGGTCGGGAAGGAATTTTCCTCCAGGGAAGATTGGAGAGGCCCTGGAGGTTTTTCACCTTCCTCTGTAGCATGGGGCATGGGTGACTTGAGGGAGGCTTCTCTGCTCCTTGAAGTCTTTAAACCATGATTTAAGGACTTCGATAGCTCAGACATAGGTGAGGTTTTTCATAGGAGTGGGTGGGTGAGATTCTGTGGCCTGCGCTGTGCAGGAGGTTGGACTAGATGATCAGAATGGTCTCTTCTGATCTTAGTATCTATGAATCTATGATAACACTGGAAAATCCTAATGGCATACTGGGGCCCCAATGTGCCAAGTTCTGTACAAGTATAGGGAAAAAAAGACAATTCACTTCCAAAGAGTTTTTACAATCTGAAAGACACAAATAGATGAAGGGTAAGGAAATGGATACACTTAGAAACCAATGAGCATGTTAAAGAATTGGTATAGCTTTGTTCGTTATATGTGGTGGTGATGTATTTGGTTATTTGTTTTTAAATGTTGGGTAGAAGTAGGGACTAAGGAGAAGAGAAATAGTTACGGGTTTGATCCAAGCCTAGTGAAGTCAATGGAAATACTTTCATTGACTTCAATGGGTTTTGGAACAGACCACACATGTCTAGACATGATCAGTATGCAGGGTTTTATAGCCTATTGAAAACATTCCAGTAATTAAAACAGATTGCTAATATAGCTAAAATATTAGAGCAAGAGACACTGCTGTCATTAAGATTACATAATGGTTTAACTCTATCTCTTCCACATACACATTACAATATAATCCTATTTAAATGATCAGACCCTTACTTGTGGAAATGTGCTACAGAATGAGTCCAAGTATTCCAGCCACCAGATCAGTATTCAACAAACTAATTAAGTTCACTCCAGAGTCTATTTAGCATCAACATGTTATTTCTTTAAAAGAACATATTATTATAATGGTATACATTTTAGACAGTCTTAAGGAAAACATTAAGAGTAAAGTTGGTTAAAAAATCCATATTTTTTTCCTTGTTAAAAATTATTGGGAGTAGGGGAAGGGGTGTTTCCCCACTGAAAATTGAATTTTTGATGAAGTATTGAAAACCTCAACTTTGGAAAATGTTAATCAAATTAAGAGCTTTGAGTCAGTCACCATTCTCGTGTTTTAAGTCAGTATTCAATCATAATGGTAAAAGTGTTAATCTGAGGGCCATTTATCAATTTGATTTTAATCAGTGCATCTTAACCATTGAAATGGCTGTAAAAATGAATTAATGCTCCCATTTTTCAGTTGTGATTGAATGTTTTTGAGATGGTATATAAAACCAATGTGTGAACCTAGGAATGATAAAGCCTTTTAAAAGACTTCTTTTTCTTTACTTATAATGACTGTATTTTGAAACTTTTCAGTGTTCTCAATTTATAATATTTAAAGCTGTCATCAAGATATTTATAAAAAGACAAAGCAGCTATATAGAGATGGGAGAACAATTCATACAAGAGAACAAAGATATAAGGCTGCCTTTGAATCTGTGAATCTTGCATACTACAAAAAAGTGAACTAACTAGGTGAGTGCTTAAGAAGTTCAGATGCTATTTTTTGCAGTGGTTCTCCCTAGACCATAGAATATCATGCCAGCCCTTTGTCCTGATATTCAAAAAACTCCTTAACTGGAGATCATTTCTTCCTTTGTGACCTCAACCTCACATATCAGTCATGTTCCTCTTGAATAATGCAACTGTCCACGATAGGTGGAAGAACACTGGAAAAGGCAGACAGAACCATTCCTAGACTAAGGAACTTGCTCCCACAAGAAACAAGAATGACCATGGAATGACCTGTGTTCATAACTATTTCATTTTATTTAGCTATCTTTCAATAATTTCTTCAAACAGAACCATAATAGATACATTCACATGCAGGGCTTTGGAGTTGTGCTCCAGCTCCGCTCCAGCTCCAGGCAAAAACCTGCAGCTCCACTGTTCCGGAGCTGCTCCGTGCTCCAGCTCCAGGCTCCTCTCCAAAGCCCTGTTCATATGTGCTCGCATACACACAACAAAAACAAACACACTCACAAAAATATCCCCTGTAAATCCATCAATTTCTCCTATGAACTGGGAAGGACGAAAGATGTTTACTGCTATTTCTATTTTTAAATATATGGGAAGTGTTCAAATACCATAGAGATGGGGGCTATATAAATACCTAATATATAGTAATTGGCACAATATGGCATACACAATACAGGAACAAGTAACAATCTGCTAGTGAAGAATTTAGTGACAGTTTTATATTCACAATACAGTCATCTCAAAAAGCATTTGTTCATTTCTTAAATACAGACAGTCCCAGCTTTCCAAACTCCATTTTAGCAAAAATACTCTTTTAACCAAAGAACAGCCACATCTCCTGACATAGATGTGCTGCATGGATTCATGCACTTATCCAACATCTATCTGAAATATTGTTTTTTTCCTGCAAAGTTTCAGAAATTTTTCAAAACCTTTGGACCATATTGTGAAGCAAGGCAACAACACGCTCTTCCCCACTATCCTCTGACACATTGAAATTACTATATGCATTCACTCTATTAGATATTCACTAATTTAGGTTCAGAAAAAGGAACTACCTGCTCTGTCAGTGACAAGTTGATGGTGTGTGACTATCTGTTTTCATGTAAGCCCATGTTCAAAACTACAAACATTTGAATAGAAATATGATTATATTTTGACAAATGAGGCAGCTAGCAGAAGTACTGTTAAATATGCTATGAATGGCAGCAAACATTTTTATGGTTCTAATTATCTAATGATTTAAAGAGAGGTTTCAGAGTAGCAGCTGTGTTAGTCTGTATTCACAAAAAGAAAAGGAGTACTTGTGGCACCTTAGAGACTAACAAATTTATTTGAGCATAAGCTTTTGTGAGCTACCGATGATGCATCCGATGAAGTGAGCTATAGCTCACGAAAGCTTATGCTCAAATAAATTTGTTAGTCTCTAAGGTGCCACAAGTACTCCTTTTGATTTAAAGAGATACTCCAGAAAATTATAGAGAGGGTCTGTGTAATTAGTCTCCATGGCAATAAACTGAAGCTTCACCACTTTAGTCTGTGGTCTTCTATTTATCTATTTTTGCTAGCTTTTATATCACCCATCATTGAAGAATCTGAGTGTTTTCCACGTAAAATCAATAGCAATAGTGAAGTCCTTAGCTGACTGCAGGGAGCCTCTAGCACTTTTTCCATTGTGGGCTCAAAACTTTTCTTGAGCTAGAGATGCACACTTTCAAGATGTTGGCTAATGCCATATGTTGCTGAAGCTTTATGATTACTACTTTCTCCATTATTTTGTCCAAGAATGTAAGGTTATAGTCAGGATGGTAGTTGCAGAGATCTTCAGGTTCAAGTGTTGGCATCTTGAGAATTGGGTGAAGGATTGCATTTTTCAAGGAGCTCCTCTCATGAAACTCTTCTCTTTGGTAGGCATGCTTCTCAGATCTCACCATCTAGGCAAGAGAGACCTGCCAAGCTAGATCTCCACCAGGAAATTCCAGAGAAATTCCAGTTGAAAGAAGAGTTTGTGATACATTGGAAGGAACTCCCCCCTCTGCATTAGTATTGAGCTAGCATCCAAATAAGGTGCTGAGAGGCACTGTTGTTGAACATGCCATATCACAGATAAAATGTAAACCAAAGGTCTTTCAAATAGGAACATAGGAATTTCCACAACCAATCTGATTGGTAATCCATTTGGCCTCTATCTTGTCTTCGACTATGGTCAGTACCAGAGACAGATGGAAGACTCTTCCTAATACAGTCAGCTAGTGGTTGAGTTATGGCTCAAAACATTTGGGGTTACCTTTTCTGTATATATTTCATCCTATTTAAGATAACTGTACATATTACTAGACCAGCCCTGAAAAGGCAATTTCTCTCCTGTATAATTGGGCTATGGTGGGAAAATCATCCCCTGGGCCTTGTATTCTGAGAATGCATATATAGAACTGCTCAACTAATCTTCTCCCCATTCAATATTTTTTAAGCATGTACCCTCTCTGTCCATGATGTTCCTCTATCATGTCTTATTTGTGTCCTTCTTAAAGGAAACAGACTTACCTTTTCAACCTCTCTTACAATTTAAGATTGTAAATACATATTGTGACAGACCCAGACCAGTGGGGTACCGGAGTCTGGTAGTAGGCAAATATACTGGATGAACAGTTTTCTGTTCCCTGAGTGATCAGATCAGGGGCTGCCCTAGAGTAATCAAGAACTTGCTAGTACCAATTAAGACAGGTAAGCTAATTAAGACACCTGGACCCAATTAAGAACATACTAGAATCAATTATGGCAGGCAGACTAATCAGGACACCTGGTTTAAAAAGGACCTCCCATCTGTTAGTGGAGTGTGTGTAAGGAGCAGGGAGTGAGAAGGCATGCTGCTGGATGACTGAGGAGTACAAGCGTGATCAGGCTTCAGGAGGAAGATCCTGTGGTGAGGGTAAAGAAGGTGTTGGGAGGAGGCCATGGGGAAGTAGCCCAGGAAGTTGTAGCTGTCATGCAGTTGTTACAAGAGACACTGTAGACAGTTGCAATCCACAGGGCCCTGGGCTGGAACCTGGAGTAGAGGGTGGGCCCGGTTTCCCTCCATCCCCCTCAACTCCCTATTTGAGACAAGAGGAGTTGACCTGGACTGTGGGTCCTACCATAGGGGAAGGTCCCTGGCCTATCCCCCGACCCACTAGGTGAGTCAGCAGAGACTGTGGGGATTCTTCTGCTCCCTTTCCCCATGCTGGCCAGTGATGAGGTTAGCTGAGTGAATGCCAGGTTTGAGCCACTAGCAAAAGTGGCCAAACTGAGGGTGGCCGTGAATCTCTGAAGCGAGCAAATCCGCCCATAAGCACAGGACCCACCAAGGCAGAGGAGGAACTTTGTCACAATATAGATAATGAAAAGAAAATGAACTTTGAATGCTGAAGTTGTAAAACACATTAATGTCCACTAGGCAGAAAGTTCAAAATTAAATTGCAGATTTACTCTGAAAATTATGTTGTATGAAGACTTGTGGAGCCCCATATTTACTTTCTCTCAAAGATTTTCAGATCAAATGTACTCAATGTACAACTAATTTTTTTTTTATTTCTAACTGAAGCCCTGGGGGGAAAAAAAGTGCCTGTGTAATAACAGTGCAAAGCAAGAGGTACATCTTGTTAATGGACAATACGAGTGAAAGAGGTAAGTAAGGCCCTTTGCCCTCGAGAAAAGTTGAAATGAGGCATTTTTCTTCTCCTCTTTCCTAAAATGGCAAATGTGGTATTCAAAAGCTGACATATTAGGTAGGGAGAAATATATTTCATGTGCTAAGTTTAAAGAAAACACTTAAGGTTTTAACAGCTAGGAAAAACTAATCTCATCAATAAATGAATGTGTCACCAGGCCCAATTAAAAGCTACAGGGTTTTTTATTTAGCCTGCATTTGCCTTCACCAGATGGTCCACTGGAGGATGAGGATGTAGTAGTTGCGCTTATTACAAGCACTCTTACTGCAGTTGCAAAAGAACAATTTCAAGCTGCTTGTTCAGCGTGTCCAATTCAACAAAAAACTACGGGAATTTCTGACAAAGAGATGGCCCAGTAACCCCAAAAACCTTGACCCTGCTTTGCTTCCTTATTTTAGAGTTCGGGATGAACTTTCTTTGCTCAATGGCTGTGTGCTACGAGGTACACACTGGCTACTTGTGCTAGAAGAATTACAGTCAAAACTCATACACCTGGCACATGATACTCATCAAGGAATTGTCAGAACCAAACAATGACTATGGGATCTGTATTGGTGGTCAGGGATGGACTCTCAAACTGAAGCACTCATAAAATCTTGTGTCACTTGCCAAATGCATAATAAGACAGCAGTGACATATAGTCCTCCATTACAGCCTGTTCCTCTTCCTGAATCTGCATGGGAAAAAGTGGCAATTGACATAGTAGGACCCTTTGATACTACTCCAATTAATTGTCATTATGCCATCACCTGAATAGACTATTTCAGTAAATGGCTTGAGGTAGCGTTTACATAACAAATCTCTTCTGCTACAGTAATTAAGCTCCTCTCTTCAGTTTTTAGCAGGGAAGATAACCCCAAAGAACTGGTTTCAGATAATGGTAGTCAATTTACTTCCCTGGAGTTTGAAACTTTTCAAGCAGAGAGGAACATTTTACACAGAAGGTCATCCCTATATTACCCTCAAGCCAATGGGGAAATCGAACAGTTTAACAGAAGTTTGAAAGAGAGTTTGCAAATGGCTAAACTGGAAGGGCGATTGTGGATAACCTTCACTACTGATTTCTTGCAAGCATACCAGGCTACACAACATGCCACAACGTAAAGATCACCCCAGAGTTACTTCATGGGAAACAGATGAATACTAAACTGAACATTGTTGGATTGTTAAAGGCATGACCTGAGGCCCCAACCAAGGATGATGTGATAAAAACAGTTGAACAGAACCAAGTAAAATATAAGGCTTTCACAGACAAGTGGTGGAGTGCTAAGTAACCAAAGTTTCAGTGTGGTTCCTTCATTAGAATACAAAAATCTGGAATTTTATGCAAAGGGGACCATAAATTCACAACTCATCTTAAAATCATAGAGAAGAAGGGACCTTACACCTATCAACTTTCTGATGGGCGGATATGGAATGCTTCTTATCTTGCACCTGCCTATGCACCAAGAGGAGATTATGCCAACACCCAGTCTGCATTGGATGACTTCACCATAGTATCAAAACAACAAGACATTGCACTGGAACTGGGGCTTGAGAGACGGCCTGTCAGACCAAGTCGACCACCTGTCTGGACTAGACACTATGTTATGTAGTATCTATCGTGTTTTTAGTGTAATAATTCTGTCAACAGTATAGTGCCTTGTTTCCTATTTGTTCCTGTGGTTAGAACAACGTTTATTGTAATTGGGAGAGTTTCTTAAGAGAGGAGGGAATGTGGTGTTTAGATGTTGCTTGTAATTATTAGTGTTGGGAGCACTTGCTGTTGGGAGTCTGAAACGACAGGAAACAGGAAGGAGGGGGAGGAGTTGAAGAGGCTGCGGGAGAGCTACAGAGGGTACAGCAGCAGTTTGGAAAAGAGGTTTCCACTTTAAAAAATAAAGTCCTGTTGAAGTTTGTTAGTGCCTTGTCTGGCTGCTACAACATATAGGAACACAATATTTGTCACATGGAATTAGATTTTAGGTCCACTTAGTGTTTCCTCTTGCTTTGGACAGTGAGCAGTACCTAATGTTTCAGCAAAAGAAGATTCCCAAATCCATAACAGATTTGGATTAGCTAGTCCCTTTACAATCCAGCAACAGTGTTAGATTTATTGAATTCTGGTGACAGTGAATTTCAAAGATTAAAGTTTGCAGTGCACAACATTCTGATTTCTAGTATTTTATTTCTTTTTTCCTATATTTACTTACCTTTAATTTCATTAAGACTTTTGCTCTTGAATTAGACATGAATTAAACGTGATCAGTTTTTCTATTATGCCCTTCAAAATTATGAATGCCCCTATCTCGTCTCCCAAGCTCAGTATTCTTATTTCTTTCTGATTAGTTTCAGAATGTCTTCCTATAAATCTGTTATATTGTTTTATATAGCTGCATAAATTACATTCATTTAATTTAATAGTTAAAAATATAGTGTTGTTGACAAATAAAATGACAGTGTTATTGATGGATTAACTCAGTCATGTAAATGTTTTCCTCAGAGTTAACTCATCTGCAAGCTATGGTTTCCAGTGCAAGATTCCATGAAAAAGTACCTGTGACCTTAGGAAGGGCACAGACTCAAGCGAAAGTTTAATTTGTATTTTAAACCAGGGAGGCTAAAGCATTCTGATCTGCGGGAAGCACACAGAAAATGTTCTGGATCATAAGAGCCTCAGAGCTTTCTCTTGCAAATGTACTGTGTCTTCTTTACCCTTATTTTCTTTTGACACAACATTCTTCCAATATTTGTGGGGCCATTCTCATTTTTATCTCTATTAACTCATGAAGACAATAGGAACAGAGAGACATTGATAATATCATAGCTGCATTCTACTTCACCAGCTGTGTAGAGTCCGCAAGATGAAAAATCCTATTGGAATATCAAATAATATGCCGGGTTCTAGAAGTGCTGGAGGACCAAAAGTATGCATGAGGAAGTGAGGTAGTGATTACAGGTTTATTATGCTTGTAGCTCTATCTTCCTTAGGTGGAGATTAGAATTTGCCTTTTCTCTCATGTGGCAAAGGATTGATTTGACTGGTCCACCTTCAGAGACTGAAGGACTGTGGGGTTAGTTTGTTCATCTGTTGGACTTCTTTACAGATTCCCCAGTTGAAAGTTGTGATGGCCTCTTTTTCTTTTTAAGGATGACTCCTGGATTTATCCATCTTTCATTTTATCCCATCAGATCACCTTGGTTGTGTAAAGGAACTGGCACAGAGAATAGAATGACAATGCTTCTTATTGCACTCAAAGCATGATGGACCAGAAAAGGACTGGTACTGCAGTCTATCTGAGTAGCTGTGGTAAAAGCTAAAAAAATTTTCATCATGCAGTTACAGAATATACCCCTATGTTCACACTATACACACTATTGCAACAAATGAGATATCATTTAAAAACTCCTAATTTGCTGATTAATAATATCATGGCAAAATACAAGTAGCAGTATTATGTTAAGTTATAAACATAAACTGAAATCGTGATCAAAAGTATGTTTTCTAGATAAGTTTGGGGAGTGGCCAGTCTAGTTCCTCAGATACAAAGGGCAAACAGATGCATCAGCCAGGTGTAAACAAGGGTTATGGACCATTGCCTGTTAAGTGGCCATTATTTGGCAGGAAAGGGGGCAGGGCAAAAAACTACACCTTAGCAAAGAAACAGCATGGAGATTCCTTCCAAACACAGTCTGCCGGTCGCTTGCTCCCAGCTGGAAATGCTTGTCAAAGGGGGGATAGTACTATAAAAGAAGGGGCAGGCACCATATTTGTGATGAAAGGGGATAAATGCACTGATGCATTTGATTGATTGATTGTAGTATTTAAACCTATCTGCTTTGGGATTATTCCATGTTTGCTCTTCAAATCCCACCAAAATTAGGGACTTTTATAATAAATATGTTTAAACTTGGAAAACCAGCCAGTTTTACACACTAACCAGACTCTTTCCTGTCTTTCTTCTGTTTGTTAATTAGAGAACCTTCTTTCCCTCACACCTTGTCTGAGGGGACGGACAATGGTTCCTAGCAATAGTGCAGGGACCAGGTTAAATGCTTGGAGAGGGACTTATCAGCCCCCACCCCTATGATACCAATTACAGAAGAAAGATTGACCTTCACTGGACAAGTTTTTGCCAGATAGTTTCCCTTATGTTTAAGTTAATAAAGTTTCAACTTAATTAAACCACATTCTGTAAGTCTTATCTATCTTCCTATAGGGTTCAAGAAAAAGCAAGAATTTCCATCAGACAGTATTTAAATACTGTTTATAAGCATGTGCTTTGCTAAATACTGCTGTCTACAGTGCAGAATTTTTGTTTGTGTGGCCATGAACTCATGCAGGTACAGTATTTTGAGAAATGCAGGGAAAAATAAACATACGCTTAATTAAAAAAAATTGATTGAATGAGGCAATAAGCAAGAACTTTGTGAAATAATTAACTTCAGCAATGGGTAATGTAGCACAATAGACAGCAGTATTTCTGCACCAATCATGATAAACTGTCACACACTCCTGTGTGCTGACTATCTAAAATAAATTCAGACAGCTTTACATGTTTCTCATGTTTTGCCACCTTAATATTAAAATTGCAGTCCACAGAGAGCTTTACATTTTTGTAGGAAAAGTTTAATGTCTACTTGATAGGTAGTCATGGAGATCAGACAAAACCATACCACTGAGATTTAATCTTGCTCTGATTTAATCCTGTGCTAGTCTAATTTCAAGCAACTGACTTTTTGTATTGCTTGAAGTCTTGGAAGGGCTGATAAAAAAAGGTCTCATTTACAATGGTAAATACTTGATGTGATGAAGGTTTGAACTAAAGATTCTGCATCTACATGAGAGGATAATAATGAATTTTAATAAGTCAGATAATATTTAAGTCTACAAAAAATTAATGGTCAACAATAAAACCTTTTCTCTTAAGTAAGCTAGCAATCAAAAACATTGAAAAAATGAATGACAGATCTGGTACACCTTTTGCTTTCTCTAGACTAGTTCATCAGATTTCATGTGTCTTAAAATATTTTTGAAGCCCCCAAAGAACATAAGGTCTAAAAAAAGCACCATAAATCAACACTGGCAAAAACTAATGCCATATCTGAGCAGATGAAAACATGACACATAAATTTAAGTTAAAGTAAAGCAAAGGCTTAATTTAAATGAATGTGATTAATTAGTGCTGTGCCTGGTTTTTGAAGAGGGTTTTTTTCATTTAAGATATTTTTTAAACAATCTCTAGAAAGAAAGTTGATCCATTTTTCTTGAACGGTGAGGAAATTTTTAGAAGTGTGCATGCTGTTTTGTATATTCCCAACCTGCTCAGTGAGTAAAGGCAAGTTACGGCTCTGAGCCCACATAGGCATGACTGTAACCCCAACTTCAGCACATACAGTAAATGTTGCATGTACATGCATGCAAAAAGTGCATGCATGCTTTAGCATATATATTTTTGACAAGTTAGTCTTAGGGCATGGCTACACTTGCAGATGTAGAGCACTTTGAATTAAACCAGCCTTTGGAGAGCGCAGTAGGGAAAGTGCTGCAGTCTGTTCACACTGACAGCGGCAAGTGCACTGGCAAGGCCACATTTGCGGCACTTGTGGTGGCATTGGGAGCGGTGCATTATGGGCAGCTATCCCACAGAGCACCTCTTCCCATTCTGACACAGTGTCTTGTGGGAAGGGGGTGGGAGGTGAGAGGCATTCTGGGTCCTGTCCCAAATCCCTGTCATGCATTGGTTCGCATCCCAGCAATCCCTGTGCTTCCGTCCACATTTGGCACCACCTTTCAATGTTTTTTGTACTGAGCACTCTGTCTTCCCTTTTGACCTGCGGAAATGGAGCCTGAACGGCTGAAGAATAGCTGATGTGTCTTGCCAGCACATCACGTTTGGCAGTCGAGTTACTCCGTGAGATCCAAACTGACAGTGAGCACTCTGACGATGATATCGACTTGAGTAATGCATACAACACAAGAGTGCTTGTGGCATTCATGGACGTGCTCACCACCATGGAATGCCACTTCTGGGCTCGGGAAACAAGCACTATGTGATGGGATCACATCATCATGCAAGTCTGGGATGACGAGCAGTGGCTCCAGAACTTTTGGATGAGAAAAGCCACTTTCACGGAACTATGTGATGAGCTCGCCCTCATCCTGTGGCACAAGGACACAAGATTGAGAGCTGCCCTGAGGGTGGAGAAGCAGGTGGCTATTGCAATCTGGAAGCTGGCAACTCCAGACAGCTACCGATCAGTCACTAACCAGTTTGGAGTAGGAAAATCGACTGTTTGAATTGTGTTGATGCAAGTTTGCAGGGCCATTAATCGCAACCCGCTCAGAAGAACCATGACTCTGGGTAATGTGCATGACATTGTGGCTGGCTTTGCACAAATGGGTTTCCCTAAGTGTGTGGGGGTGATAAATGGGACACATATGCCAATTCTGGCACCAGCCCACTTAGCTTCCGCGTACTTTAATCGGAAGAGGTATTTCTCTATGGTTCTCTAGGCACTTGTGGATCACTGTGGGCATTTCATTGACATTAACGCAGGCTGGCCAGGAAAGGTGCATAACACACGCATCTTTCGGAACCCTGGCCTGTTCAGGAAGCTGCAAGCCGGGACTTTTTTCCCAGACAAGAAGATCACCGTAGGGAAAGTGGAAATGCCCATTGTGATCCTTGGAGACTCTTCTTACCCTTTAATGCAGTGGCTCATGAAACCCTACACAGGGAGCCTTGACAGCAGCAAGGAGGGGTCCAACAACAGGCTGAGCAAGTGCAGAATGACTGTGGAGTGTTCTTTTGGCCATTCAAAGGGCCGCTGGTGCTCTCTGTATGGGAAGCTGTACCTGGCTGATGACAGCATCCCCACAGTTAAATCCGCGTGCTGTACCCTCCATAACATTTGTGAAGGGAAGGGTGAAAGATTCACTCAGGCATGGAACTTGGAGGTTCAAACCCTGAAGGCTGAATTTGAACAGCCAGAGAGCAGGGCTATTAGAGGGGCCCAGTGTGGGGCTGCAAGGATTAGGGGTGCCTTGAGGGAGCAATTTGAGGCTGAAAGCCACCAATAATGTCTGGTGCCCTGCGCACGGGAGTTAAGTACAGTGGTTCCAATGTTAGTAGGAATCTGTGTTTGCTACGCTGAGTTGCAGTGCCTGTTTATTTCCTAGGCTAAGGTATCTTATACTTTATGCAATAATAAAGAATGTTTTCAAAGCGAAAAAATCAATTTATTTAAAAGAAAATGAATTTATTGAAAAGAAACACAACTGCTTGGGAAACAGAAAGGGCAAAGGGGTGGGGTGGGAAACAGTAAAAACACAGATTTGCGTATGTCCTGTTATCATACTCAGCCTTCCAGTCTGGAGTGCTGTGCAATGAGTGCTGCACTTCAACAATGTTTCCTCTCATTTTTAACAGGCCATGTGCACAAAAAATTTCTTCTGTGCTGCCGCCAAAGTGCAAAAAAAAAAAAAAATCCGGCACCGAAGCTGGAGTGCGCGCAGTGTTTCGCCATGTGCACGGGGTTTAATATCTGTGTGTGTGTGCACATGGGTACAGCTTAGAGAAAACAGTGCACTTCAGGATGGCTATAATGAATGGTGATGGGGGTTGAGTGCAGTGGGCAAGGTTTGTAGTTTTCAGGACTGGGTGGTGAAGCTACAGGTGTTGGGGGAAGCTGGTGGTGATAAGAACCCGGATGTTGAGGAAAGTGGGTTGGAGGTGACATGGGGGCACAACTGGGCTCTGAAGTGTCCATGGTGATACTCGGAATGGAGGTGGGGTCACCCTCCAATATTGCATCCAGCTCTTTGTAGAAACGGCAGGTCACGGGGGCAGCACCGGAGCAGCGGTTTGCCTTGCGGGCTTTGTGGTAGGCATTCCACAGCTCCTTCATTTTAACCCTGCACTGCATTGCATCCCGGTCATGGCCCCTTTCCATCATGTCCCTTGATATGTGCCTGAAGGTATTGTAATTCCTATGGCTGGAGCACAGCTGGAATCAGACAGCTTCCTCCCCCAAACACTGATGAGGTCCAGCACCTCACCATTGCTCCATACTGGGGACCACCTGGCATGTGGAGGCATGGTCATCTAGAAAGATTAGCTGAGAATACTCCTTAGCTGGCTAAGCAAACAGGAAGGGGATTTTCAAAATTCTCAAAGAATTTAAAGGGCAGGTCTCATGGTTGGTCACCTGAGGGCAGGGCAGTAGAGTTCAAAGTGATGACCAGAGTGGCTAGAACAGGCATTGTGGGACACTTCTGGAGGCCGATCAGAGTGCACTAACAGACCGGGTGTCCACTCTGGCGCTGCGGCACTCCAGCTGAGGAGCACAGAATGTTATTCCACTCGCTGAGGTGTATTACCAGGAGCGCTCTAGCTGCAGGGTCCGGGAGCTCTACGTGCCTTGCCAGTGTGGACACACCATGAGTTAGAGTGCACAGGGCTGCTTTAATGCGCTCTAACTCGCAAGTGTAACCATGCCCTAAATGTTGTTCAATTGAATTCTTCTTTGTGATCTTCAGTGCAAAAGATCTGGTTTATTCTGTATCTGGTTCCAGTTGGCTGTGCATAACAAGAGCTTCAGATCCTCTCTCAGACTCTCTGTTTGAAAAATCAGCCCTTAAAGGTACAGTCCCCAATACCACAGTCAGGGCAGGAAAGACCCTGCAGGACAAGGAGAATGTTAAGACTGAAGTATTATTGCTCAACTCAGAATCAGAACTAATGCTAAGTTCTCAGGTAACAAAAAATATAGTTGAGTTTTGTGTGGGGAGGGAATGACAAAACATAAAAATAGTAGAGGACATTGAATTAAGATTAATCTCCCCCCTTCCCTCCAAAAAATGGTGATATGCTATGCAATACTAGGGAGGGTCCAGTCCTCCTTAAAAAATGTAGAAGAGTTCAAGTATATGGAAGGGTAAAAGAATATTGGCTTAAGAATGTTGACTTTTGTTATTAGTTTATACATTTAATAGACTATATACTACAAATAAAGTCTTAGGTTTCAGAGTAGCAGCCGTGTTAGTCTGTATTCTCAAAAAGAAAAGGAGTACTTGTGGCACCTTAGAGACTAACAAATTTATTAGAGCATAAGCTTTCGTGAGCTACAGCTCACTTCATCGGATGCATTTGGTGGAAAAAACAGAGTAGAGATTTATATACACACACACAGAGAACATGAAACAATGGGTTTATCATACACACTGTAAGGAGAGTGATCACTTAAGATAAGCCATCACCAGCAGCAGGGGGGGGAAGAAGGAAAACCTTTCATGGTGACAAGCAGGTAGGCTAATTCCAGCAGTTAACAAGAATATCAGAGGAACAGTGGGGGGTGGGGTGGGAGGGAGAAATACCATGGGGAAATAGTTTTACTTTGTGTAATGACTCATCCATTCCCAGTCTCTATTCAAGCCTAAGTTAATTGTATCCAGTTTGCAAATTAATTCCAATTCAGCAGTCTCTCGTTGGAGTCTGTTTTTGAAGCTTTTTTGTTGAAGTATAGCCACTCTTAGGTCTGTGATCGAGTGACCAGAGAGATTGAAGTGTTCTCCAACTGGTTTTTGAATGTTATAATTCTTGACGTCTGATTTGTGTCCATTCATTCTTTTACGTAGAGACTGTCCAGTTTGGCCAATGTACATGGCAGAGGGGCATTGCTGGCACATGATGGCATATATCACATTGGTAGATGCGCAGGTGAAGGAGCCTCTGATAGTGTGGCTGATGTGATTAGGCCCTATGATGGTATCCCCTGAATAGATATGTGGACAGAGTTGGCAACGGGCTTTGTTGCAAGGATAGGTTCCTGGGTTAGTGGTTCTGTTGTGTGGTGTGTGGTTGCTGGTGAGTATTTGCTTCAGATTGGGGGGCTGTCTGTAAGCAAGGACTGGTCTGTCTCCCAAGATCTGAGAGAGCGATGGCTCGTCCTTCAGGATAGGTTGTAGATCCTTGATGATGCGTTGGAGGGGTTTTAGTTGGGGGCTGAAGGTGATGGCTAGTGGCGTTCTGTTGTTTTCTTTGTTGGGCCTGTCCTGTAGTAGGTGACTTCTGGGTACTCTTCTGGCTCTGTCAATCTGTTTCTTCACTTCAGCAGGTGGGTACTGTAGTTGTAGGAATGCATGATAGAGATCTTGTAGGTGTTTGTCTCTGTCTGAGGGGTTGGAGCAAATGCGGTTATATCGTAGCGCTTGGCTGTAGACAATGGATCGAGTGGTATGATCTGGATGAAAGCTAGAGGCATGTAGGTAGGAATAGCGGTCAGTAGGTTTCCGATATAGGGTGGTGTTTATGTGACCATCGCTTATTAGCACCGTAGTGTCCAGGAAGTGGATCTCTTGTGTGGACTGGTCCAGGCTGAGGTTGATGGTGGGATGGAAATTGTTGAAATCATGGTGGAATTCCTCAAGAGCTTCTTTTCCATGGGTCCAGATGATGAAGATGTCATCAATGTAGCGCAAGTAGAGTAGGGGCATTAGGGAACGAGAGCTGAGGAAGCGTTGTTCTAAGTCAGCCATAAAAATGTTGGCATACTGTGGGGCCATGCGGGTACCCATCGCAGTGCCGCTGATTTGAAGGTATACATTGTCACCAAATGTGAAATAGTTATGGGTCAGGACAAAGTCACAAAGTTCTGCCACCAGGTTAGCCGTGACAGTATCGGGGATACTGTTCCTGACGGCTTGTAGTCCATCTTTGTGTGGAATGTTGGTGTAGAGGGCTTCTACATCCATAGTGGCTAGGATGGTGTTTTTAGGAAGATCACCAATGGACTGTAGTTTCCTCAGGAAATCGGTGGTGTCTCGAAGATAGCTGGGAGTGCTGGTAACGAAGGGCCTGAGGAGGGAGTCTACATAGCCAGACAATCCTGCTGTCAGGGTGCCAATGCCTGAGATGATGGGGCGTCCAGGATTTCCAGGTTTATGGATCTTGGGTAGCAGATAGAATACCCCAGGTCCTGGCTCCAGGGGTGTGTCTGTGCGGATTTGTTCTTGTGCTTTTTCAGGGAGTTTCTTGAGCAAATGCTGTAGTTTCTTTTGGTAACTCTCAGTGGGATCAGAGGGTAATGGCTTGTAGAAAGTGGTGTTGGAGAGCTGCCTAGTAGCCTCTTGTTCATACTCTGACCTATTCATGATGACGACAGCACCTCCTTTGTCAGCCTTTTTGATTATGATGTCAGAGTTGTTTCTGAGGCTGTGGATGGCACTGTGTTCTGCATGGCTGAGGTTATGGGGTAAGCGATGCTGCTTTTCCACAATTTCAGCTCGTGCACGTCGGCGGAAGCAGTCTATGTAGAAATCCAGGCTGCTGTTTCGACCTTCAGGAGGAGTCCACCTAGAATCCTTCTTTTTGTAGTGTTGGCAGGAAGGTCTCTGTGGATTAATATGTTGGTCAGAGGTGTGTTGGAAATATTCCTTGAGTCTGAGACGTCGAAAATAGGATTCTAGGTCACCACAGAACTGTATCATGTTCGTGGGGGTGGAGGGGCAAAAGGAGAGGCCCCGAGATAGGACAGATTCTTCCGCTGGGCTAAGAGTATAGTTGGATAGATTAACAATATTGCTGGGTGGGTTACGGGAACCATTGTTGTGGCCCCTTGTGGCATATAGTAGTTTAGATAGCTTAGTGTCCTTTTTCTTTTGTAGAGAATCAAAGTGTGTTTTGTAAATGGCTTGTCTAGTTTTTGTAAAGTCCAGCCACGAGGAAGTTTGTGTGGAAGGTTGGTTCTTTATGAGAGTATCCAGTTTTGAGAGCTCATTCTTAATCTTTCCCTGTTTGCTGTAGAGGATGTTGATCAGGTGGTTCCGCAGTTTCCTTGAGAGTGTGTGGCACAAGCTGTCAGCATAGTCTGTGTGGTATGTAGATTGTAATGGATTTTTTACCTTCAGTCCTTTCGGTATGATGTCCATCTGTTTGCATTTGGAGAGGAAGATAATGTCTGTCTGTATCTGTGCGAGTTTTTTCATGAAGTTGACAGATTTCCACTCTATACGGCTAAATTCAGTGCCTTGCATAATCACAGGTTTCAGAGTAGCAGCCGTGTTAGTCTGTATTCTCAAAAAGAAAAGGAGTACTTGTGGCACCTTAGAGACTAACAAATTTATTAGAGCATAAGCTTTCGTGAGCTACAGCTCACTTCATCGGATGCATTTGGTGGAAAAAACAGAGTAGAGATTTATATACACACACACAGAGAACATGAAACAATGGGTTTATCATACACACTGTAAGGAGAGTGATCACTTAAGATAAGCCATCTCAGATCTTGGGAGACAGACCAGTCCTTGCTTACAGACAGCCCCCCAATCTGAAGCAAATACTCACCAGCAACCACACACCACACAACAGAACCACTAACCCAGGAACCTATCCTTGCAACAAAGCCCGTTGCCAACTCTGTCCACATATCTATTCAGGGGATACCATCATAGGGCCTAATCACATCAGCCACACTATCAGAGGCTCCTTCACCTGCGCATCTACCAATGTGATATATGCCATCATGTGCCAGCAATGCCCCTCTGCCATGTACATTGGCCAAACTGGACAGTCTCTACGTAAAAGAATGAATGGACACAAATCAGACGTCAAGAATTATAACATTCAAAAACCAGTTGGAGAACACTTCAATCTCTCTGGTCACTCGATCACAGACCTAAGAGTGGCTATACTTCAACAAAAAAGCTTCAAAAACAGACTCCAACGAGAGACTGCTGAATTGGAATTAATTTGCAAACTGGATACAATTAACTTAGGCTTGAATAGAGACTGGGAATGGATGAGTCATTACACAAAGTAAAACTATTTCCCCATGGTATTTCTCCCTCCCACCCCACCCCCCACTGTTCCTCTGATATTCTTGTTAACTGCTGGAATTAGCCTACCTGCTTGTCACCATGAAAGGTTTTCCTCCTTCCCCCCCCTGCTGCTGGTGATGGCTTATCTTAAGTGATCACTCTCCTTACAGTGTGTATGATAAACCCATTGTTTCATGTTCTCTGTGTGTGTGTATATAAATCTCTACTCTGTTTTTTCCACCAAATGCATCTGATGAAGTGAGCTATAGCTCACGAAAGCTTATGCTCTAATAAATTTGTTAGTCTCTAAGGTGCCACAAGTACTCCTTTTCTTTTTGAAATAAAGTCTTATAAACCTAAGAAGTTCTTAGCAAATTAATGAATAATATGCAGACATATGATTACTATAGGCTAGATCATGACCACTCCTGCAAGTTGATTCAAAGGAGTAGAGACAAGGCCCATACCTGTGTGGTACTGCTGTCTTTTACCATAGCTTCCTGTGCATGGTGTGGAGGGGGAGCAGGTTCCACAGAGCCATTATGTCCTGCCTTTGTGCAGGTGGCATGAAAAGGGGTAGGGAGTGGACAGAGCCTTGCCTTTGCCCCACTTCCCAACATGCATGGCAATGAAGATATACTGACACATCAGGGATTATCGATCTTGCACAGTTTACATCTCCCTTCTGGGCTACTCATGGGGCAGCAATGTGTTGTCCATTGTTATGGGCTAGATTGCACATTGATGATCTAGCCCTTTACTGGTGGATGTTGGTTAGTGGTGGGTAGAAGAAGGAAAACAAAGGCACAGATCCTGTTTATATTAGCCAAGGATATAGTCCTTAAAATTTTAAATATAAGAAATGCCATGCTGTGTCACCAGCTACAACTTTAGTTCACTTATTGATTTGCTCTTTCCATATGGGAGTATCATGAAAATGGTTCACAAAGCAAACAATATTTCCATTGTAAATATCAAAAAGACTTAAGGAAATGCAAAGTATATTCAATATTGTTCTATAAAAGTCACCTATAAGGAGCCCTTCCCCTACACAAACTTGGAACTGTGAAGGTAGGAACTTTAAATAATGTCCTCACTTAATGTTATCACTTAAGAGATAAGGTGGGTGAGATAATATCTTGTATTGACTTGTTGGAGAAAAAGAGAAACTTTCAAGCTACACCAACAGAATTTGGTCCTACAAAAGATTTTACCTCACCCGTCTTGTCTCTCCAATATCCTGGGACCAACATGACTACAACAACTCATTACAAAGGTCAGCTCTTTTCCTGCCTCCTGTACCTATAGTAAAGCAAAGGCTTTAAAATAAAACATTTTTCTTAGCTTGAAAGTCAAGTAAAATATCAATATATCAAATTTCATTAAGATTTTCTGACTCAAACATAGCACCTTCATCTCTAATTCTAATATAAAGATTAAAATAAAAAATAACAATTGCTTTCTTAATTAATCAAAAGTTTTTTTCAGGTTAAATTGTGATTACTTTTCTTGATTGGCTAATAATTGGTCAAATTCTATTATTTTTGTTACCCCATCGAATCCAAGCCTCACCACTATGAGAACCAAAGGCTTCATTTAAAGGAATCTATTGAGGCTCCTAGGTGGAACAACTGATCCACTCAGATTCTCAATGGCTCTGACCCAGGCTACTTATTAAAAATGTGAGTCATGTACATTTTGTAAATTTCATTAAGGCTTAACAATCAATCAATAATACAATTAAGAAAACATATCACTAAAACTATTCCAAACTCTACTAAGCTAAGCATTAAGCAATACAATTGTCAAATTAATTTCAAATTAAAATAAAGTCACCAAAAAGTTAATATAACCAGATTAGAACTAAATCATTAGTTATTAAAATAATCAGATTAATACATATTCTTTTTTTTATAAATCCCAAAATAGGAAATCTAAAGAGGATGTTCTTCATTGGTTATAGATTCCAGTTAAGATTTGCCCAAAGAAGTGTAGTCAATTTAGCTGGTTGAATACCCTGATATATGTCTAAACTCTGTAGACTATTCTTACATAGTTACATCACTGTAGGTATGCCAACATAATCCTGTAGTGTAGACACAAGCTACACTGATGGGATTGGATTTTCCATTGGGGTAGAACACCACCCCTACATGATGGTAGCTACATTAACTGACAAAGTCTTCTGTTGGCATAGCTGTGTCTACACTGGACATTAGGTTGTCTTAGCTACATTGGTCAGTCAGGTGTATGGATTTTTCACACTCCTGATCTATGTAGCTATGTATACCAATATATTAAATGTAAATAAGAAATTATATTGTCACCTTTAAGTCATATAATCAGGGACAACTGAAACTCCCTCATTATATTTCACTACTACATACAGTGACTGATTTGCTTCCTCACCTCCCTGCACAGACTTAAATGACACTCTTCTGATATGTAGGTTAGAGCTGGCAGCTTTTGGATGTTTTTACCAGAACTAGGAACAAAAACCACCTCAATGATTTTTATGAGACAGAATTTTAAGGTTAATTACACATCAGGATTAATTCGTTGGCACCTTCCCCGTGTGGCCTTCTACAGGTACCATTACTCACACACATGCACTAACCACACATTCACACCCTAAAATAAAATAAAAATAAACAGGGACATCTTGCAGTTACCAAAAACAAAACACAAAAGCGGGAAAAGAATTAAGAGATACTTAAGGTAAAAAGACATTTGAACTTGCAGTCTTCAGACTTGTGTTTGTATAAAGAGCTGTAACTGCAGCTGAAGGACCAGGCAATGATGCAGCTCGAAGGTACCTTTTACTAGTAACATCTTTAGGATAGACTGGTTATGCTGGGATGGCCCTCAGCAATGGTCCTCATCTCCCCCTCCTCAGATATCCATACTGGGAATATATGGATGTCAGGTCCATGTGGTGTCTTGTTGGTTTGGAAAGAATACCAGCCTTCTTCATTCACCTGACATTTGTAGTTGTAATCCTAGTTTGCCCCCCACCTCAGGGTACCTCCTGTGAGAGGTCTCTGAACAAATCAAACATGAAACTATGTGATACAATCTGATAGAAGTGATCAACCTCTGGATTGTGGTTATTATGCAAAGTCCTCTTTTAGCCATCAGTATCCTTTAAATGCCTATTGCTGTGACCACAGCTGAGGTGGGCTACAAAAGTAACAAAAGAAGGGAAGAAATCATGAGGCAAAACTAAGGCAGTTACCTCAGACTATGCCTCTGGAATTAATAGACAGATTATAACAATGGTTTAGGATCCACTGTAGGTTTCAACAAACCCATAAAAAAATTGCCTAATAACAATTCACCTACACCTGTCCCATACATCCTTTATCTGGTTCTTAAAATAAATTGAAATTTATCTCTATAAAAATATCTATATATGATTGCTGTCAGACTTGTTCTTTCAGACACACACACACACAAACACAGAGGAAACTGTTCCTTGGTGAAGATTAGTGTGTGAGGGTTCACAACTTATTTTCCATCTCAAAACAAAAAAGCTGCTTGAAAACTTCAATATAAATTTCTTTTAAAATAGAACCTGTTAAAATCTATGCTAAGTCTGCATTTAAATCTTACACCCCAGTCTGTTTGTCTCATCCACCTGTTATGTCTTGATTTTTAGACTTTGTCTACACTATGAGCTAAAGCAGTGTTTCCCAAACTTGGGACACCGCTTGTTCCGGGAAAGCCCCTGGAGGGCCCAGCCGATTTGTTTACCTGCTGCGTCTGCAGGTTCAGCCAATCACGGCTCCCACTGGCTGCAGTTTGCTGTGCCTGGCCAATGGGGGCTGTGGGAAGTGGCAGCCAGTACTTTCCTTGGCCCGTGTCGCTTCCCGCAGCCCCCATTGGCCGGGCACAGTGAACCACAGACAGTGGGAGCCGCGATCAGCCGAACCTGCAGATGCGGCAGGTAAACAAACCGGCCCGGCCCACCAGGGGCTTTCCCTGAACAAGCGGCGTCTCAAGTTTGGAAAACACTGAGCTAGAGGTATGATTCCTTTGATTGTATACACATAATCGCACTAGCTCTCATTGAACTGCTATGAGTATAAATAGCAGTGTAGCCATGGTAGCACAGGCAGCATCAGCGAGGGCACAGCTTAGATACGTCAAGTACATAATTGCCTGAGTATGTGTACACGAGCAGGGGAAATAATAGTGCAGATAAAGCCTTATATTATAAACTTGTTGGGGGCATAGACTGTCATTGACTACCTATTTGTGCAGCACCTAGCAAAATAGGGTTCCAACCTACCTGGCCTTTTGGTGCTAGCACAATGATATCTGCTAATAACATTTCTTTTCCGCCAGACTGATCAGGAAACAGGTTATTTTTAAATTGACATTAGATGATCTTAGCAAACAGAGAGCCAGATGCTGCTCCCCGCACTCGACATGTTGTGCTGCTCTAGAGATTCAAAGGGCCTAGAAAGATACCTTAACTAGGCAACAGACTTTAAAAAAAATATCAAGTGTAACCACAGAGATGTCTGTGGGAGTCTGCAGAGAGCCTAGAACAATACTCTGAGAGGTGTGAACTGCCCCATTCACATCAATAAGGGGTTAAATCAGATGCCCAGTGATGATAATTTAGATGTCAACTTTGTTAACTATTTTTTCCTAGTATAGGAAAGGAGAAGGAGGGTCACATGTTGTCTCATTTTACTGCCACAAGTGGATGGCATTTGAGAGATACCACCATTTATTTTTCTTCCCTGATCAGCAAGGAGCCACCAAGCCCAAAGAATCTTTTAGAGCCCATAGGCATATTGAAGCCCAATCAAGGGGAAGCCCAGTGGAACTCAGAAAATGTGCACCATCCTAATTTGAATGTTTGAGCAGCATCTAATTTTGGTGACTCACATGGGTGCAGCGTATATTGTGCATGGAAGCTGCAAGAGGACCAGAGCTTTTATCTTCCCTTCCCCAGTTTATACCAAGGGCTATTCAATGGCCTTTGCAACCTCAAGTTCTCCATAATGTCACAGATGCCACATTAAAGCTCTTGGGGCCAAATTTTCCTACGTGTTTTATTGAGACCACTCCATATCACAGAGTTAGACCAGCACAAAGAAGAAAAGGACTTGACTTTTTTTTTCTTCATTATTTTTACTGAGTGTGTATAAGTTACTATGCAACAACTCAACAGACTTGTCAGTGTTAAAATCTGGAAATAAAGGTTGCTTGTTACCATATCCTTAAAAGATTTGTATATGGGAATTTTAAAGCTCTTTCAGAAGGTTCACCCCCTGCCTAAGGTTGTCCAGGGTGAAGGGGAGGATTAGGAGCATTACACATATCAGATTCTAAAATTTCTTGCTGTTCTCGTCCAATCCCAATTTAAAGAATCTGTCACCAATAGCTGCTTCCACCCAGCTACAGCCACTAGGGAGGAGTTAGATCCTGGACACTGGTTGGAAATCTATTTTAGATTAGTAGTAATAGTTATTATCATGCAACAACTGTTTTTTAGCCTCTGTGAAATGGGTTTGTAATCTGAGTCCATTTCCTGGTGAGCAAGTGTCCACATCACATTTGGCACCCTTGGGGGATGGTGCAGCAGAGAGACCATAGGATGTACGAGCCTGAAGCCTGCATTGCCCTCTAGATTTTAAAGATGGTCTCAACAGGACAAGTTGGGGTCATATATGAGGGGTAATACAGAAAATATATACACCTGCTGTATGTAGATAAAACAGAACACTTACTTTTTGTGCCGCCAATCAAACACTTGTCAGTAGCACTATATTCACTTTAGAAAAAAAAAGTAATTAAAAAGTTGTGAGTCACTTGTTTTGATTTGTCATAATATTTAAATATTTGCACTTGCATAGTATGGGTTTTCAAAATGATGTCAGTGCAATCTATTCCTTTCCTGACACATTCCTATTTGTAAGTGAGTTGAAATACAGAAGCAAAATCATAAGATGTTTTGTTATTAAAAACTTCAATAATTTCTCTTATAAACAACCCTATAATATTCTACAGTTCTTGCCCAGTCTATAGTATTATTATTGTATCAAACTCTAGTACTTTTTTCAATAAGGTATACACAGTTTTCTGAAAATTATTAAATTCAATAAGTGTTCAGGTATCATAGCAATGGGTAAAGTATAAGAATGGTGACAGATGACAGAATCCTGATTATCTTGATGTCACTGGAATATTGAATATGATTCAAGATTTTGAATAAATGAAAGAATTTTCAGCATAGTTAAAAAACAGCAGGAGCCAGAACCCATCTTTTGATAACATGGAGATTCAGGTTATTAGATAACAGGTAATTGAAGTTCAGATAACCAAACATGAAATATATGAACTAAAGCTGGTCAAATGTTCTCAGAATTTACACAAAAAAATTCCATGAAAAATTTTAGCCATTTTTGACCAATAATAATGTGAAATATGTGCTAGTGGAAATATTAATTTACCTAAGACAAAAACAAGAAACACTGTCAAAGACAAATGGCCAAGGCCACAGCCATCACTGATTTTGAAATCAGTGGGTGTTAAGCACCTAATTACCTTTGATTATCTGGGCCCAAATAACCATTTTTATGGTAATGTTGATGGTCATGACAGGAATGTGTATCATGGTAGTAGAGTAATAAAGAACACAGGAGGGTTTGGGCAACTAGGAAGTGAGTCAAAGATGCTTGTCACTGAAGGGTCACTGGGATTTGCCATTTGGATGGAACACTTGACAGTGGAAGAGAAGAAGGGTTTCCGTAATTGGAAGGAGACAGAGGATCTGTGCTTTAGGACATAGAATCATAGAATATTAGGGTTGGAAGAGACCTCAAGAGGTCCTCTAGTCCAATCCCCTGCTCAAAGCAGGAGCAACGCCAACTAAATCATCCCAGCCAAGGCTTTGTCAAGCCGGGCCTTAAAAACCTCTAAGGATGGAGATTCCACTACCTCCCCAGGTAACCCATTCCAGTGCTTCACCACCCTCCTAGTGAAATAAATGGGAAATTGAAGAGAGGTAATAGTGTAAGGATGTTTGTCGGGGGAAGGCAAAAGGATTTGGCCAGCTGTGTCATAAACTGTTGATAATATTGTATGGATATTCTTCAAGTGACACATTTATTGGATATGTTTCATCAGCCTGAACTCATCCTTGCATGAGCTGATGCTCTGATTGGATCTGTTTTCATAGTGCTTCAGCCAACTCTAGGCACCTTACATTGAAAATAGTTTGCCTAGACTTCTTATCCCTATTGTTTGTGGCTCTGAGGGGCCAAAGAACGGATTAAGCTCCCTCTACCGAACAGATGGCTGAACGTCCTTTGCTGACCAAGGGAAACATTTGCAAAATTGATTTAGGAGCAGATTTTCAAAAGTATTTAGGTACCTAAAGATGCACCTTAGCTTAGTGGGATTTTCAAAATACTTTAGCAGGTTAGGTAGCTAACGCCCATTGATTTTCTGAAATCAATCAGAGTTAGGCTCCTACTGCAACTTTCAAATATACTTAAGCAGTTTATGTCTTACTGCATCTTTAGGCACCTAAATATCTTTGAAAATCTGGCTTGTAGGTGCCTAAATCTCATTGAAGTTAATAGTACTTATGCCCCTAAGTCACTTTTAAAAATGGGACAGAAGTTATTTTCAAAATCTTATCTATTAGTATTAAGATAGATTAAACTTGTCCTCCCCAGAACTCGAATTCTTTCAGGGTTTGCAAAAATATATAGGCCAGCCCTTAAGCTGCTGTTAACTGGAATAGTGTCACTGAAAGCAATAGAATTAAGCTGATTTAAAAAGCTGTGGATCTGGCCCTAATTTTTGTAGGCAACATCATGAACCACATAGAGTTTGTATGTGTTCATGAATGAGGTATGGAAGGGATGCAGGGGCAGAGCCTTAAAGTTGTATCACAGCAAGTAAAAAACATTTTACACTTTTAAAAAATACAGCTTTAATTATCACATCTTCCAGATAATGTAAGTACTGTAATATTGAATCCACTTGTTATTTTTCATATTCTTAACAGAATAAGAAGAAAATTAGCTTACCTGTTCATATGCAGTGCACTGCACCTAATTGTGCAATAAGATTTTCTTCAGTGATAGTATATAAAGGTTTTGTCTGAAGAAATAAGAGTTGCAGTAAAATTGATTCTAACAATATATAGAGAACATGAGAGTACCTTTTCCAAGGGTATACAGTTATCAGAGGAAAAGATCGTGCTGAAATGCAAGGACAGAGATTGATTTGAAATGGAACAACTATAATCATGAACTAGAAATATGACAGTCATATCTATTGTGACAGGGCAAGGCCAGATGGCTACAGAAGAGTAGTCTTATTGGGATACGGGAAGTGGGCGGGCGAAGCCCATCCACTGCTAAAGAATCCCCCCAGCCTAAAAGGGGAATCCACAGGACCCGTGCTCCACCGGATGGCCTGAAGCGTGGGTGGGAGGGAGCTCGCCTGCCACCAGTCCCCTAACACCAAGTCAGAGCTCTTGACCCAGCTGACCCACGCCAAGGAGGCTGCTGAATAGATGGCCTGGCAAGCCTCCACCAATGTCAAATTGCCCGGGTCCTAGACCACGAGGAGCACGTCATCAGCGTATGCCAACAGGACCAGCCGCAGCTCCGGCACCCACAGCACCAACCCTGTCAACCTCCTTCGGAGGAGACAGAGGAAGGGCTCGATGGCCAGAGCGTACAGCTGGCCAGAAAGCGGGCACCCCTGCCGTACTCCTCGCCCAAAGCTGACCGGTTCGGTCAGGGTCCAGTTGAGCCTGACCAAACACTATGCGGAGGCATACAGCGCCTGGAGAAAACCCACAAACTGAGGTCCGAAGCCAAACGCTTGCAGAGTGCTCAGGAGATACGCGTGATCCACCCTGTCAAACGTCTTCTCCTGATCTAAGGACAGGAGGGCGAACGACAGACCATCCCTACACCCGAGTTCCAAAAGGTCCCGGACCAGACATAGGTTGTTGAAGATGCTGCGGCCCGGGACGCTGTAGGTCTGGTCTGGGTGGACCATGTCCACCAGCACGAACCCTAGCCACAGCGAGATGGCTTTTGCAACGACTTTGTAGTCCGTGCTGAGGAGTGAGATGGGACGGATGCTGGAGGAGTGGGCTTGTGAAAGGTGAAAGAGTGATAAATAAATGCGGTCCAACCGGGAGTGGCGCAACCGATGGGCCTCCACCCGGACAAAGGTGAACATGGAAGTGTCATCCGGGTGGTGGTCGCGCCAGACGTCCACCAGGGAGTGGTGTTCGACTATCTCCTGGAGGACGGCGACGGCGGCCGGGCTCTGCTCGGTTCCCGAGCGGTCCCGTTCCTCAAGGGTGATGTTAAAGTCCCCTCCCAGGACCAGGCACTCCTGAGGATCCAAGGTGCCGAGGAAGGCGGATGCCTGCTGATAGAATTGCAGCCGATCCGGGCTCGCTGCTGGGGCATAGATGTTGACGAGGTTGACTACGAGCCCCTCCATGCGGACCCGGAGGTGCAGCAGGCGACCCGGCACAGCCTCGGCGACCCCCAGCACCTCGGGCCGTAGGTCGGGGGAGAACAGGGTCGCCACTCCACCCGTATGAACTGTGAGGTGGCTAAAGTAGACCCTATCCCCCCAATCCAGCCGCCAGCTGTCTTCAGCGGTCGGATCCGTATGGGTCTCCTGCAGGAAAACCACAGAGTACCTCCCCTCTCGAAGGAAGGAGAGCACCTGGGACCTGCGGAGACCCATCCTACAGCCACGGGTGTTCAATGTTGCGATGGTAAAGGGTGCCATGAGGAGGGTTGGGGGGGATCCTCGCCGGCAGGGATGCTCGTGGCTCCCGGCGGGCCGCGCAGCAGTCCGTGACCCACCCCGTAGGTGAGTAAGGAGTCACGGAAGTGGTGGACCCGCTGGTAGGCCGCAGCGCCCTGTCTCCCGGTCCTTTTCCCCTCCCCCATGAGGGCCCTTGCGGCCCGGAGGATTTGATTAAAGTCCCCCCCATCACTGGAGGGCAAGCTGGACTTTGTTGCGGGAGCCACGGACGTCTTCTAGCAACTCCCGCAACTCCTCTCGCAGCGCATGGGGGACTGGGGTTATGGTCTCGTTGCTCCCCGATGGAGCCCTTGGTACAGCCCCCTGGCCCAGCGAGATGGGCAGACAGGGTGCGGACCCCCGACGGGGCTCCTGATGCTGAGTGCTGAATGCTGGGGCGATAGGGGGCGGTGGAGGAAGGATAGCAGCCCCTGGTGGGTCGGGACGGGCAAACACAAAGGCCATTCCCTGGGAGTCATCTGTTGGAAAGGGGAGGGAGACAGTCCCAGGGGTGGCAATGATATCTCGGGAGGTGGGCGGGATAAGGGCAGGGGCAGGGGTAGAGGTGAGAGTCTGGGTCGGGAGAGGGCTCTCACTGATGCCGGGCGCAAGCTCTCTGGTGGATCTGGCAGCCACGGCATCAGGAGGTGGACTTTCTTCTGTAGGGTCCTCTCCCGGAAAGGAGGTCGAATGCTCCTTACCAGCGAGGAATGCCCCTGGTGGCTCAGGTTCCAGCCGCGTGGCACTGGCCGTCGCCTCAACTGGCTCGGCGGCTCTCAGCGGGGTGCCCTCTGCAGCCGGGTTGATGGAGGAGTCCAGGGTTTCCTCGGAGGTGGGAGCAGAAGCAATGGTTACGGGGAGGGAGTATGGGGAAAGGGGGGCTGGAAAGAAGTCGCCCAGATCGAGGCCCCCTGGCATAGGATCGTCTTCCCCCTGCGTGACCGGGGTCAGACCCAGGGCCTCGATCTCCTCATATATAGAGGGGAAATTGTTTTCCGCTACCCCGGGATTCTCCCCGCCGGCACCTGACGCGACGGTTACTTCGGGGCACACTGGGGTTTCAGATGGTGCCTCGGGGGTCTTGGAGGGGAGGGACTCCCGTGGAGGGGAGATACCGCCTTCCAGTGCTGCCACGTCTTCCCCAGCCGGCTCTGGTGGATGGAACACACCCGTGGGTAAAGCGGAAGGCTCGGCAGCGGTGCCCCCCTTCCTGGTCTTCCGGGGGGCCTCCGCGTCAGATGGGAGGAGCGGAGCTTGAGCCTTCCGCTTGCCCCGCTTCCCCTGCACTAGAGCCCAGCCCTCCATGGCATCATCCGGGGGCTGGCTATTAGGGGTTGTGTCAGGGGGCAGAGGCGATGGCTCAGGGACTCGAGGGGGTAACGGTGGGGCAGCACAAGGGAGGGAAGATTCCCCTTGGGGTGGGTCCTCTCCCATGCTTGGGGGTGTCCCTGCCGCACCCTCCTCCACAGGCCCCGCCAGATTGCAGACAGCGGGGGAGGGGTTCTCCCGCTCGTTTGGGCATATTGTGGGAGGTACCCCTTGGGCCCAAGCGGGAGCAATGGTGGACTGGGAAGGAGGAGGGGCGGTTTCGGGTGCCGGGCAGCCAGGGGCGTCGGCGATGACGGGCCCGGTGTCCTGCCGGGGCTCGGGTGTCCTGGATGCCCCTCCTTCCCGGGCCAGAGGGCAGTCCCTCCGGATGTGCCCCATCGCCCGGCAGAGGTAGCACCGGGCCTCCCCCGTGGAATAATGCACCCTGTAACGGGCCCCCTGGTAGGGGACTACGAAGGACCCCTCCAGTGCCTCTCCGTCGCGCGCCGCCGGCGGCAGTTGAAGCTGCACTTGCCGGCGGAACGAGAGGACGTGACGGAGGGCGGGGTCTTTGCAGCCCAACGGGAGAGGGCTGATGACAGAGATGGGCTTTCCCAAGGTAGAAAGTGTGGGTAACAGGGTGGCATTGGGGAGAAAGGGAGGGACGGAGGTCAGGACCAGGCGGACGCCCAGGTCCTCTAGCGGCTCTAAGGGGATGAACACGCCCCCCACCGCCAGGTCCTTCTCCACCGCCTCCTGGGCAGCGGCCTCCAATGCTAGGAAGAAGACGACCTTGCCATACATTTCGGAGGCCACCACAATGGCCGTGGGCCCCACCACCCTCGCCAACGCCCGCACATAGGTCTCCACGTGGGGTGAGGTGGGCATCAGGAGGCAATGGACGCCGTGCTTCCTGGTCATGGTGGGAAAGGGTCCCCGGCCGCTATAGATGGTAGCGGAGGCGGTGGGCTGGAGAAATGATGTAGCGGCAGGCGGGGGGGCTGCCGCCACCTGGGCGTATGCTCTGGGGGCCGGGGGAGGGACACCTGCAGAGCTGGTGGAGGGAACAGCGGGGAGGGGCACCCCAGCTGGAGATGGGGCCGGGGCATTGGGGGCAGCCCCTGCCATGGAGGGCCTGGTCTTTTTAGCGGGGCCCTTCCCCTTCTTCTTCCCCTGGCCCTTCCCGCCGGCTCGGAGGACTCCCCCCAAATCTGAGGGGGTGATAGACGTGGCAGCAGTGGAGGTCACCCCGGTGCCCGTCGCTGCTGGTGCCCCAGCGGGGGCGATGGCAGATGGTTTCGCAGCGGAGGTAGAAGCTTGGGGGGGTGACAGAGGGGCAGGCGGGGGAGGGGGAGCTCGGGCTACTGGAGGGGTCTCACCCGTCTCATCCCCCGCCATCATGAGCAAGGAGGAAAGGGAGGACATCAAAAGGAGGAGGGGAGAGGGGAAGCAGGTCGACCACTCCTCCCCGCTAGGCTGCTGGCAGGGGAGGAGGGTGCCAAAATGGGTGGGCTGGACGGTGGGCAATCAGGGGTTAGGGGTCAGTCACCGACACAAGGTGGAAATTCCAGCTCCTCTTGGTGCACTAAGGGGGGGGGATTCAACAACATTGAAGGTGCAGTGAAGAGGGTTGCAACTGAAATGGGGAGTTGCACAAGCGCATGGGAAGGGGCATGGGCACATGGAGCGAGGGGCTAAGCGGTCTGGGGGTAGAACAGGGAAACCAAGGGGCTAGCTTCAGAGGCTGGGGCGGGGCAAACAAACAAAGGCTGCAGAAGGAAATGGGCAGGGCAGGCAAACAAACTGAAGCTAGTAAGAGGGGCTGGGGCAAAAGAGGGGGCAAAGCAAGTGGCAAATGGGACAGGTAGTAAAGAGCAAAGCTGGGGGGTAGGCAGTCCGGGGGGGCACATGTGCCCATGTGCACTTCTACAAGTCTTTTTTTAGCTGGCTGCTGCTTCTGGCCCAAAGGGTGGAAATAGGGTGTGGCAAGCCAAGCAAGCAGCTGAGTCCAGAGGCAGGAGCTGAGGCAGATGGTATACAGCCAGTGGGGGTGGTAGAGGGGGCAGTGGTGGTAGTAGTCGTGGGGGTTGGGGGGACACACAGATGGATTGTGGGGAGCTCCACGCCACACCCCCTGTGTCCCTGGAAACACAGTCAAGACCCCCACCACAAGAGCACAGTTTGAAAATTACTCAGTCTTAGGCCCCCTCCACGGTGGTCTGCAAAGTCTCTAGGTGCTCCCCCACTGCTAGATGGTCCTCTTCTTCTCCTCCTTGGGCTTCAGCAGCTCCATGTAGCAGACTCCACAGCAGCAGCAGCAGCCCCAGGAACTCCAGGTGGTGATCCAGGCAGGCAGAAAGGACCCCTCTCAGGTGGTGGTGGTGGTATCCACAACAGCAGTGGCTGGGGTCCCTCACTCCTCCTCTCTGGGGAGTGGGCTAGCAGCCACCCCCCCCCTGGGCTGCAGTTGGAGCAGTAGCAGCACCCGAGAGTGGGGGGTCCAGCAGCCTAGTAGCAGAGAATGGGGGGTGTCTGGCCCAGCCAGGGGAGCAGCTGGAGCAGCAGGGAGAGCTTAGGGCCTAGCAGCAGCAGGAGTAGCAGCTTCCCACCTCCCTCCAAGCTAGAAGGCTATGGGAGAGCAGTCTTATTGGGATCCGGGAAGTGGGCGGGCGAGGCCCGTCGACAGCTAAAGGATCCCCCCCAGCCTAAAAGGGGGATCCACAGGACCTAGATGTCCAAAAAATTCCGGGGGACAACTAATAAAATAACAGGGACAGGTGTGCGGTCAAAGGGTCAAAAGAAGGGAACGGGACGGGGACACCGAGGAGAGAACCCCGGACAGTGCCCACTGCGCCTCAAAGGCGTCAAGGGAGTCAGAGGACGCCGCCCAGAGGAACTCTGCCCGGTTACGTGAAGGGACCGAGGATCGGAAATAGGCCCTACAGTCACAGGAGACTCCATCGGCCAACCTCCTCACTCTGGTTTTGTAGATGGCCATTTTAGCTAGGGCCAGGAGGAGGTTGACCAGGAGATCCCGGGACTTTGTGGGGCTACGGATAGGGAGTGCATAAATGAGAAGGTGAGGGGAGAAGTGCAACCAAAAACGTAATAAGATATTGGTGAGGAGCCAGAATAGGGGCTGCAGCCTGGCACACTCCAGGTAGACATGTGCCAGGGTATCCCTCACGCCGCAAAAGGGGCAAGTGTCTGGGATTGTGGTGAACCGCGCCAAGTACACGCCCGTGCTCACGGCTCCGTGAAGGAGCCGCCAACTGACATCCCCGGCGGGCTTTGGGACTAAGATGGAATATAGGCTGCCCCACCGGGGCTCTGCACCCTCCAAAGGTGGCAGGAGGTCCCGCCATTTTGTATCGGGGCGGGACACGAGGGTATGGGCGTGAAGGGTGTGGAGCACGAGCGTGTAGAGATGTTTTCTTGGTGCGGTTTGAAAACAGACCGGCTGCATCTCGTGCAGCCGGCTTCTAGTGAAGGGGTGAAGGGATCGGTTGGGTCCACGGGGCAGGGGTCCAATTAAAAGATCCGGCGGGCCTGGGGTAGTGGGTGGGTGGGGCGTGCCCTCGTGCAGGACCCGGTCGAGATAAACCCGAGCAGCGGGCGGCAAAGCGGCCTTCACCTCCTGAAGTATGCCTCAGGGTGTACAAGGTCTGGAAAGCCCCATGCGCTGAGCGAAGGTTAGGGTATCCAGCCAATCTCCCCGGTCATAGTCCAGGAGGTCTCCGACTCTTGTGACCTCTGCCAGGACCAACCTCTGGCGCACCGAGCGGGACTCCGCCACCTGCAAACGGAGCTGGGGGTTGTGTAGCAGGGGCTCCGCGAGGAGATCTGCCCCCTCGGTGGCCGCCACGGACCTGCTCGTTGTAAAGAGTTTCCAGGTCCGGAGGAGGTCCTGGTAGAAGACCGGCAGCCCGGAGAGGTCTCGCGAAAGACCTCTCGGATGGAGATAAAGGAGCTGCTGGTCGTATCGGAGCCCTCGAAAGCGGCGCAGGAAGGCGTGCGCCAGTATGCTCCACGCCAGACTACCTGCACCATAAAGGAGCCTCTGCAGGGTCTGGAGGCGGAAGACATGGACCTGAGTAAGCAGACATTTGAGGCCCTGCCCTCCCTCCTCCACAGGTAGATGGAGAACCCCTGCAGGGACCCAGTGCAGTCCTGACCAAAAGAACTCCAGAATCGATGTCCGCAGGTTGGTCAGGAAAGCCGGGGCTGGGACCAGGGTGTTGAGCCGGTACCAAAGCATGCACAGGATTAGTTGATTAAGCACTAACGCTCTCCCTCGAAAAGAGAGGCACAGGAGTAGTCCTGTCCATTTCCGGAGCCGCTCTATCACCCCGCCCTCTAAATTCTGCCAGTTCTCCGGCGGAGAGGGATGCGTGGCAGAAAGGTAACCGCCCAGATAGAGCAGCGGACCCGTGCTCCACCGGATGGCTTGAAGCGCGGGTGGGCGGGGGCTAGCCTGCCGCCAGTCCCCTACAACCAAGCCAGAGCTCTTGACCCAGTTGACCCGCGCAGAGGAGGCTGCTGAATAGATGGCCTGGCAAGCCTCCACTCGCACCAAGTCGCCCGGGTCCTGGACCATGAGGAGCACGTCATCAGCGTACGCCGACAGGACCAGCCGCAGCTCCGGCTCCCTCAGCACCAACCCTGTCAACCTCCTTCGGAGGAGACAGAGGAAGGGCTCGATCGCCAGAGCGTAGAGCTGACCTGAGAGGGGGCACCCCTGCCGTACTCCTGGCCCGAAGTTGACCGGTTCGGTCAGGGTCCAGTTGAGTCTTACAAGACACTCTGCGGAAGCGTACAGCACCCAGAGAAAGTTCACAAATCTGGGTCCGAAGCCAAATGCCTGCAGAGTGCTCAGGAGATACCCGTGATCCATCCGGTCGAACGCCTTCTCCTGATCTAAGGACAGGAGGGCGAACGACAGACCATCCCTACACCCAAGTTCCAATAGGTCCCGGACCAGATAGAGGTTCTCGAAGATACTGCGGCCCGGGACGGTGTAGGTCTGGTCTGGGTGGACCACGTCCGCCAGCACGGACCCTAGCCTCAGGGAGATGGCTTTTGCCACAATTTTGTAGTCCGTGCTGAGGAGCGAGACGGGACGCCAATTTCGTAAATCGCGGAGGTCCCCCTTCTTTGGCAATAAGGCCAGCACAGCTCGCCTGCACGAAAGAGGGAGGACCCCGCTCTGCAAAGACTCGGCCCAGACGGTGACTAGGTCTGGGCCCAGGATGTCCCAGAACACGCGGTAGAACTCCACGGTCAGCCCGTCCATGCCGGGAGATTTATTGGTGGGCATGCGACGGAGGGCTTCCGAGAACTCGGCCAGAGTGAGGGGCAGCTCTAGCCGCTCTCGGTCGCCCACGCTGACCGTCGGGAGCTCCTCCCACAGCACTCTGCAAGCGTTAGGATCGGTCGGATCCGGGGAGAAAAGGCTTGCGTAGAAGGCTCTCGCCCTCTCGCACATCTCCACCGGATCCGTGAGGGGGGTGCCATCTTCTGCCAGTACGCAGATGATATATTTCTTAGCCCCCTTCTTTTTTTCCAGGGCGTAGAAGAAGCGGGAGCCACAATCCATCTCCCGAAGGAGACGGATGCGGGATCGAACAAAGGCACCCCGGGCCCGATGGTCCTCGAGGGTCCGGAGCTCCTCCCGCTTCTCCCGGCACGCTCCGCAGAGGGGTGGATCCTCGGGGCTGGCGGCCAGACGCCTCTCCAGCTCTAAGACCTCCCGTTCCAACTGCTCTATCGCTGCATCCCTCCGTCGGCTGGTGCCCCGGGTGTAGTCACGGCAGAAGAGCCGGGCGCGCACCTTCCCTACGTCCCACCACCGCCATGCCGAGGGAAAGGCACGCCGCTGCCCTCGCCACGCCAGCCAGAACTCCCGGAAGGACGCCACGAAGCCCGCATCCTCCAGCAAGCTGTTGTTAAAATGCCAATAGGCAGGCCCGGGCTTCTCCGCGCAGAGGGAGGCTGTCACGGTGGCTATGTGATGGTCAGAAAATGGGGCCGGCCGGATGTTGGAGGAGTGGGCTCGTGTAAGATGAAAGCGTGATAAATAAATGCGGTCCAACCGGGAGTGGCGCGACCGATGGGCCTCCACCCGGACAAAGGTGAACGTGGAAGTGTCATCCGGGTGGTGGTCGCGCCAGACGTCCACCAGGGAGTGGTGTTCGACTATCTCCTGGAGGACGGCGACAGCGGCCGGGCTCTGCTCGGTTCCCGAGCGGTCCCGTTCCTCAAGGGTGATGTTAAAGTCCCCTCCCAGGACCAGGCACTCCTGAGGATCCAAAGTGCGAAGGAAGGCGGATGCCTGCTGATAGAATTGCAGCCGCTCCGGGCTCGCTGCTGGGGCATAGATGTTGACGAGATTGACTACGAGCCCCTCCATGTGGACCCGGAGGTGCAGCAGGCGACCCGGCACAGCCTCGGCGACCCCCAGCACCACGGGCCGTAGTTCGGGGGAGAAACAGGGTCGCCACTCCACCCGTATGAACTGTGAGGTGGCTAAAGTAGACCCTATCCCCCCAATCCAGCCGCCAGCTGTCTTCGGCGGTCGGATCCGTATGGGTCTCCTGCAGGAAAACCACAGAGTACCTCCCCTCTCGAAGGAAGGAGAGCACCTGGGACCTGGGGAGACCCATCTTACAGCCACGGGTGTTCAATGTTGCGATGGTAAAGGGTGCCATGAGGAGGGCTGGGGGGGATCCTCGCCGGCAGGGATGCTCGTGGCTCCCGGCGGGCCGCGCAGCAGTCCGTGACCCACCCCGTAGGTGAGTAAGGAGTCACGGAAGTGGCGGACCCGCTGGTAGGCCGCAGCGCCCTGTCTCCCGATCCTTTTCCCCTCCCCCATGAGGGCCCTTGCGGCCCGGAGGATTTGATTAAAGTCCCCCCATCGCTGGAGGGCAAGCTGGACTTTGTTGCGGGAGCCACGGACGTCTTCTAGGAACTCCCGCAACTCCTCTCGCAGCGCATGGGGGGCTGGGGTTATGGTCTGGTTGCTTCCCGATGGGGCCCTTGGTACAGCCCCCTGGCCCAGTGAGATGGGCAGACAGGGTGCGGACCCCCGACGGGGCTCCTGATGGGTTGACCTGAATGCTGGGGCGATAGGGGGCGGCGGAGGGAGGATAGCAGCCCCTGGTGGGTCGGGACGGGCAAACACAAAGGCCATTCCCTGGGAGTCATCTGTTGGAAAGGGGAGGAAGACAGTCCCAGGGGTGGCAATGATATCTCGGGAGGTGGGCGGGATAAGGGCAATGGCAGGGGTAGAGATGAGAGTCTGGGTCGAGAGAGGGCTCTCACTGATGCCGGGCGCAAGCTGTCTGGTGGGTTTGGCAGCCACGGCATCAGGAGGTGGACTTTCTTCTGTAGGGTCCTCTCTGGGAAAGGAGGTCGAATGCTCCTCACCAGCGAGGAATGCCCCTGGTGGCTCAGGTTCCAGCCACGTGGCACTGGCCGTCGCCTCAACTGGCTCGGCGGCTCTCAGCGGGGTGCCCTCTGCAGCCGGGTTGATGGAGGAGTCCAGGGGCTCCTCGGAGGTGGGAGCAGAAGCAACGGTTAGGGGGAGGGAGTATGGGAAAAGGGGGGCTGGAAAGAAGTCGCCCAGATCGAGGCCCGCTGGCATAGGATCATCCTCCCCCTGGGTGACCGGGGTCAGACCCAGGGCCTCGATCTCCTCATATATAGAGGGGAAATTATTTTCCGCTACCCCGGGATTCTCCCCGCCGGCACCTGACGCGATGGTTACTTCGGGGCACACTGGGGTTTCAGATGGTTCCTCGGGGGTCTTGGAGGGGAGGGACTCCCGTGGAGGGGAGATACCGTCTTCCAGTGCTGCCACGTCTTCCCCAGCCGGCTCTGGTGGATGGAACACACCCGTGGGTAAAGCGGAAGGCTCGGCAGCGGTGCCCCCCTTCCTGGTCTTCCGGGGGGCCTCCGCGTCAGATGGGAGGAGCGGAGCTCGAGCCTTCCGCTTGCCCCGCTTCCCCTGGACTAGGGCCCAGCCCTCCATGGCATCATCCGGGGGCTGGCTAGCAGGGGTTGTGTCAGGGGGCAGAGGCGATGGCTCAGGGACTCGAGGGGGTAACGGTGGGGCAGCACAAGGGAGGGAAGATTCCCCTTGGGGCGGGCCCTCTCCCATGCTTGGTGGTGTCCCTGCCGCACCCTCCTCCACAGGCCTCGCCAGATTGCAAACAGCGGGGGCGGGGTTCTCCCGCTCGTCTGGGCATAGTGGGGGAGGTGCCCCTTGGGCCCGAGCGGGAGCAATGGTGGACTGGGAAGGAGGAGGGGCGGTTTCGGGCGCCGGGCAGCCAGGGGCGTCGGCGATGACGGGCCCGGTGTCCTGCCGGGGCTCGGGGGTCCTGGATGCCCCTTCTTCCCGGGTCAGGGGGCAGTCCCTCCGGACGTGCCCCATCGCCCGGCAGAGGTAGCACCAGGCCTCCCCCGTGGAATAATGCACCCTGTAACGGGCCCCCTGGTAGGGGACTAGGAAGGACCCCTCGAGTGCCTCCCCATCGCGCGCCGCCGGCGGCAGTTGAAGCTGCACTTGCCGGCGGAACGAGAGGACATGACGGAGAACGGGGTCTTTGCAGCCCACCGGGAGAGGGCTGATGATAGAGATGGGCTTTCCCAAGGCAGAAAGGGCGGGTAACAGGGCGGCATTGGGGAGAAAGGGAGGGACGGAGGTCAGGACCAGGCGGACGCCCAGGTCCTCTAGCGGCTCTAAGGGGACAAACACGCCCCCCACCGCCAGGCCCTTCTCCACAGCCTCCTGGGCGGCGGCCTCCGATGCTAGGAAGAAGACGACCTTGCCATACATTTTGGAGGCCGCCACAATGGCCGTGGGCCCCACCACCCTCGCCAACGCCCGCACATAGGTCTCCACGTGGGGCGAGGCGGGCACCAGGAGGCAACGGACGCCGTGCTTCCTAGTCATGGTGGGAAAGGGGCCCCGGCCGCTATAGATGGTAGCGGAGGCGGTGGGCTGGAGAAATGATGTAGCGGCAGGCGGGGGGGCTGCCGCCACCTGGGCGTATGTTCTGGGGGCCGGGGGAGGGACACCTGCAGAGCTGGTGGAGGGAACAGCGGGGAGGGGCGCCTCAGCTGGAGATGGGGCCGGGGCATTGGGGGCAGCCCCTGCCATGGAGGGCCTGGTCTTTTTAGCGGGGCCCTTCCCCTTCTTCTTCCCTTGGCCCTTCCCGCCGGCTGGGAGGACTCCCCCCAAATCTGAGGGGGTGATAGACGTGGCAGCAGTGGAGGTCACCCCGGTGCCCGTCGCTGCTGTTGCCCCAGCGGGGGCGATGGCAGATGGTTTGGCAGCGGAGGTAGAAGCTTGGGGGGGTGACGGAGGGGTAGGCGAGGGAGGGGGAGCTTGGGCTGCTGAAGGGGTCTCACCCTCCTCATCCCCCGCCATCATGAACAAGGAGGAAAGGGGGACACGAAAAGGAGGAGGGGAGAGGGGAAGAAGGTCGACCACTCCTCCCCGCTAGGCTGCAGGCAGGGGAGGAGGGCGCCAAAAGGGGTGGGCTGGACGGGGGGCAATCAGGGGTTAGGGGTCAGTCACCGACACAAGGTGGAAATTCCGGCTCCTCTTGGTGCACTACGGGGGGGGGGATTCAACAACATTGAAGGTGCAGTGAAGAGGGTTGCAACTGAAATGGGGAGTTGCACAAGCGCATGGGAGGGGGCATGGGCACACGGAGCGAGGGGCTAAGCGGTCTGGGGGTAGAACAGGGAAACCAAGGGGCTAGCTTCAGAGGCTGGGTCGGGGCAAACAAACAAAGGCTGCAGAAGGAAATGGGCGGGGCAGGCAAACAAACTGAAGCTAGTAAGGGGGGCTGGAGCAAAAGAGGAGGCAAAGCAAGTGGCAAATGGGGCAGGTAGTAAAGGGCAAAGCTGGGGGTTAGGCAGTCCGGGGGGCACATGTGCCCATGTGCACTTGCACAAGTCTTTTTTAGCTGGCTGCTGCTTCTGGCCCAAAGGGTGGAAATAGGTCATGGCAAGCCAAGCAAGCAGCTGAGTCCAGAGGCAGGAGCTGAGGCAGATGGTATACAGCAGTGGGGGTGGTGGAGGGTGCAGCGGTGGTGGTAATAGTGGTGGGGGTTGGGGGGACACACA